>NC_056522.1:55700236-55806163 GCF_019175285.1 Sceloporus undulatus
ATTATTATTATTATTATTATTATTATTATTATTATTATTATTATTATTATCATCATCATGCTTTTATATTGCCCTTCATCACAGAATCATGCTTGCTTTACAAAATGCAAAAAACTAGAACTATATACAATTATTAACAATAAAATAGTAGTTGAAAGCAGGTGGGAAAAAGTCTTCTTAAATACATACTTTTCTTTTAAGTCCTGGGAGATTTTATTTTTAAGTCTATTTCTGGTACCTGGAAGATAACAGCAAGAACTTGGAAAATTTACTTTTTGGCAGTACAAGGCTGGCTGAGGAACTTGGGGAGCTGTCATCCAAAAAAATTAATTTTCTAAGCCCTGAGCATATGCACCTGGCAAGCTTCTGTGGAGAAGGAGCTACACCAATGGAGGGATCTCAGTCAAAAATCACTTCTCCTTAGTCACCATCTGCCTCACCTGAAGTAGGTCTGAATCATGCCCTCACTTACTTTTTTGTAGTGTAGATGGGGGAAGCATTTTTATAACCAGTAGATACCAATGGCCCATTGTAGCCTGGATCTATCTGTCTTTCTATCCATTTATCTAGGTCACTAAACAGCAAATCTGCTCTTTCAAAGGAAGTGCAACCCTATTCAAACCAGACAAGTACTGTCTCTGCAAACAAATGAACAACTCACCTGTACAACTTTTTAAGAATCAAGCTTACATTCAATGCCTCTCTAAATTCAGACTTATTGGCTTCAGAAACAGGGTCAGCACTTCAGCTGTTTCATTTGAGCCAGATACCAAATAGAAGTAGAACCTGGAATATTGGCAGCACTTATTGACAGGCAAGTCTTGATACCAGTTACAAATTTAGCAAATTGAACAGATATGAGGAAATGTGCATGGTAGATAGTATAGTAAAATCTGTGCTAGGGGAGAAGTTTTTTTTCCTTTGGTTTAAAACAAACAAACTTAATTTTAGAGTTTAGTCCAGCTTTTTTATTCAAAATGAGGAGATTTTGGGTCCCCCTCCCTTTCAAACTAGAGGAACTATGGAGTTGCATTCAATTAGCCTTTGATAATGGCAGCTGACAGTGCACAGATAAACTGTGTCAAAATATTTTTTATTTTGAATCTCCTACAGTACTGATAGACTTCTGACATTCATACATATTGAAGCCTGTCGGCCTTGTGTACAATACTGTGAAAAGGGATAATTAATATTGAATATTCTCGTGTTTGTTGAGAAATAAAATTATCACGAAGGTCTTCTCATCTCGTGATAAATGGAAAATATAGAGATTGGAAATATTGTCAACATCCCTTGGGGCTCTCAAATGTATTCTAAAGTGCGTAACTATATGTGAAAAGTTATTTTCAGACAATGTTTTCTGTACATTTATTTACTTAATGAATTAAAATTTAATGTTAATTAGTTAAAAAACAATCCAGTGATAAAAAGTTTTAGTTCTTCTACAAAATATCTTAATCATCATTACTATTATTAATACTGGAAATGATAAGTCAAGACTACAGGCTGGACCCTGTAGGGTTTTCTTCTACTGGTGAGAGCTCACATTCCACCCAGAACACTTCTCTTGGCCAAATGGATATGGAGAAAGAAGACAATGGCCTGTTACAGACTGCCAAAATAAAGCTGCTTTGGGTCTCTTTGGAGGTATGCTGTTTAAATGATGCATGCATCCTAAGAATCCGGAAGCTGCACCAAAGCTGCACTCCAGTGCTTAGGAATGGAGTGTGGCTTTGGCGTGACCTCCAGACTCTTAAGAACCATGCATCATTTAAATAACATACAGTGGTGCCTCGGGTTACGAAATTAATTCGTTCCGCCGCCGCTTTCGTAACCCGAAAAGCATTCGCAAGCCGAAATGCCATAGGTGCTAATGGGGAAAAGCCGCGATTTCGTGCGAAAAAGCCGAAAAAAGCACCAAAAATTTTTTCGTAACCCGAAAAAACATTCATAACCCGGGACAATTATTTCCTATGGGATTTTTTCGTATCCCGGAAATTTCGTAACCTGGGTATTTCGTATCCCGGGGTACCACTGTACCTCCAAAGAGACCTGAAGCAGCTTTATTTTGGCAGTCTGTGGCGGGGTACAGACCGCCGCTTTGCGGCGGTCTGCCGCCGCCGCCAGTAGGTCCGCAGGGGAGCCGGAGCCTTCACACGGCCCGACTCCCGCACGGACCGAAAAAGAAGCTCCAAAATGGAGCTTTTTTTTCCGTCGCATTTGCGACGTAGCGAGGCGCCAGGGGCGCGCTCGCTACGTCACAAGCGGCGCGACGCGTACGGACGCTCAGCGTCCGATACGCAAAGATGGCGCCGGCCATGTAGAAGGGCCGGCGCCATCTTGTACGGACGGAGTCCGTACTAGGCCCAGGGGCGTCTATAAGAGACGCCCCTTTTTTAAAATGGGACGTCCGGAGGACGTCCCAAATGGCGGTGCAGAAAGCACCTGTAACAGGCCAATATTTGCCAGTTCCCAAGATCAGCTCTACCATTGATCCAGAGGATTTCCAGGATTTCCTCCACCCTCCAGTAGACTTTTTGGGGACACGAGTGAATGCAGGGGAAGTAGGGAGTTAGCAAAGATCACCACCTTCCCTTTTTTCACTGATTCCAATACAGTGTAACTGGTAACATATAATAACAGCGTAGATCTACTATGAGCTGGGGAAAATATATGTTAACCCCTCTCCCATATTTTATAATGTCTCTCTAAAGGAGGCTAAAATGAATGTTAGGTACTATTGCCTCATGACATCACTGTATTCACAGACAGATGCACAAATGATGTTGGAAGGAGCAGAAATGGGAGGGAGACAGCAGGGGAAACCATAAGATTAATGAGCTCATGTCATGAGCTATTGATAAGAATCATTTCAAAAGATTTAACACAATACAGACAGGGTGTTTCTGATCATACAAAATGCAGGTCAAAAGCAGTCAGGGGCAGCTTGACTAGTTTGTTTGGAAATAGCAGGACCAATTTCTTCAGCTAAGCAGTTTTCCCTTCCCCATTCACTTAGATTTTAACCACAATTCTACTGAGCAGGGAATATATATTTTCATATATCAGAATGTACTGACATATACAAATGAGTACCATGGGCGTTGTGGCTGAGATGAACATAATGAGAAGAACTGCATCCTAAATCAACATCCAGTGCTTTATTTTTCTGAAATCTTCAGAGGCTGAGCAAGTATGGCACAGTGGTTTGAGTGTTGGACTATGACTCTGGAGACCAGGGTTTCATTCCCCACTCAGCCACAAAACCCATTGGGTGACCATGGGCAAGCCACATGTTCTCACCCTCATGGAAAACTTCTGAATAAATCTTTCCAAGAAAACCTCATGTTAGGTTCTGCTTTAGGGTCAACATAAGTCAGAAACAACTTGAAAGCACACAACATCAACAACCCTCAGAGGATAGACTGGAAATGGACCATGGATGTAGCCAGAGGGCTATTCTTGCTATTGTTGTCTGGAGTTCATCAAGGCATGCATTATTTTTGATGACTCTGAAATCTATTGATTAGAACAGGGAGTCCTCTAATGCACAGACAGCACATGCCAAGCAAAACAGTGACCGTGATGGAGCTACTGCTGAGGTCTGTGCACCACTTTTTTATGGCTCCTGATCTGAGACTAGAAAACACAG
Organism: Sceloporus undulatus; assembly: GCF_019175285.1. NCBI lineage: Eukaryota > Metazoa > Chordata > Lepidosauria > Squamata > Phrynosomatidae > Sceloporus > Sceloporus undulatus. The sequence continues at coordinate 55,703,889 of NC_056522.1, forward strand.
CTGTCGAAGTTACTGGTACCAGGAGGTATCCAAATCTCTTATGAAAGGAGCAACTTCTTGAGTAGTATGGTTGAGAGCAGCTGCTCAGCAGATATCAGTAGATTTTTGGCTGGGGTGGAATAAGTACAGCAGGCTAATGACACCTGACTCTTTCCTGGCATGCCCAAGAAGGGACAATATTGTCTATTATTCATTCACAAGAGACTATAAATAAATAGCTTGGACAAATAAGTCCCTAGTTCTTTCCTCACTTGGCCATTTCTGAGATGGCAGTTGTTTGAAACAGGTGTGGTAAGCCAGCTGTCTTCCATCTTGTATTTCCAAGATTCTATGGACTAAGCATGATGTTGTCATCACAATATGAAATGGTTATCTTCATCTAAGTGGGATGTTACAAAGTGTGCCTTTTTAAAATCCATCCTCTTTTTTACCCTAATCTTTTCAACCCAGCCAGATCAACTCATCACTCTGAATACTACGGATCAAGACAAGAGTGCTTCTTGAGTTACTGCCTCTTCATTTACCACTTTCATGACCAATACATGCCACCCAAAATGTCTCCTGAAAACTGCTCATTTGCAGATAGTTTTAGATTACTGGTATGATCAGAAAAGAAACTCAGTCTGTGATCTTTTTAATCTCATAAAAAACATATTCAAATCCAAATCTGCCACATAACTAAATGACTCAAACTAGTCATACACACCTGAGATTCTGGAATGGAACAGGCAGTGAATGCGAGAAATGGTTTTGTTCATCTGTGTATGTAAATATATTTTCTACTGCCCTCCAAGAACTGACTTTTCTGTGGTTTGCCTACCTCTGCGTATTCCTTGCCTAAGAAAACCCATGTCAATAGGTGACTTGAAGGCTTATACACACAAACAATTGTGCATAGAATAAGCTTGGAATAGGCTTTGAAGAGAATTATTAATTTATAATTTTTTTAATGCATTCTTATATTTTGCTAAGCTCATCAAAGTTTCCAAAGTGCCTATCAAATAAAATCTGACAGGCCCCCAAACAGCTGGAAACACGAAAAATGAGCTGAGTCTGTAAAATTGCTCTTGAGGCAAGCTATGCCCTCTGGTGCCTTCAAACAATCTAGTGAGTTCCCCTCATTTCACAAATTACAAAAACCAACCAATATCAGAGAAAACAACTTATTTCCCTCCATGTTTCCCTGATGAATGGTTCCTCTTTTATAGAACCCCAAGACTGAACTGTAGAAAATTTGTGGAGTAACAGTGTGTTGGAGAGAAGGTTGCACAGATCTCTTTTCTCAAGCTATCTTTTCTGACCTCAAGAATTTAAGATGCTTGTGACAAACCTTGAAAAAAAGTACGTACTTCAAAACTGTTACCCTATCAAAACTTGCAAATATACTGTATCCTGAAACCTCTTTTGTTCAGCCACAACTGTTCTGCTTCTTAGGTGTGGTTTGCCTTGAGCAATCCCTAATGATTAGGCAGTTGATGAGAGAAAATATGCCTTCAGGACATGGAGGCTTTTGTCAAACTTTACAGAAGTGTGGGTTAGATGACCAGCAAAGCCTGGGAGGCTGTGAAAGGACTAAAGGATATGGCACAAGTACAGGAGGTGGAAATATCCATAATTAAAAATGTGAGCAGAACTGTTGTGTAGCACAATGTAGCATTCAACCACATGCAGCGATTTATTCATGCTGAGGTGTCATCTGATTAGGGGCACAAAATGTGAGATTGATTTGTTTTGCATTTGTGCAGTGTTGCACATTTCTCATGGGTGCCAAATTAAGGAGAATGGAAAGGGTAAAGAGCTGTCTAAACCTCACAGTGATAGTTTTTTGTGGGGTTTTCGGGCTATGTGGCCATGTTCTAGAAGAATTTCTTCCTGATGTTTCACCAGCATCTGTGGCTGGCATCTTCATGCTTGCCTGGAAAGGTCTTGGGTATATATATTGTGTGACCTGGAAAGGCAGGAGTGATTTGCATGTGTATTGTTCTGTTGCTAATGGTAGGCCTCAGGGTGGGAGGGTCTGCAAAAGAGGATTAGTGTCTGCTTGATAGTGCTCATCGTCTGCTGGGAGAGTTCTCATTTGCATTTGTTAATGCAAATGTTGAAAAATCTTGCTATTTTTCAGGATAGGTAGCCAAACCTTGTTTACTTTAAGGGTTTCCTCTTTTCTGTTGAAATTGTCCAGGTGTTTGTGCATTTCAATGGCTTCCCTATGCATCTTGACATGGTAGTGGTTGGCATGGTCCAGAATTTCAGTGTTTTCAAACAGTATTTTATGTCCAGGATGGTTTGTGGCATGTTCTGCTACTGCTGATTTTTCTGGCTGGCCCAGTCTATGGATGCCGGCCATGAAAGCCTTCAACTTCTCACAGTGATAGTTTGCTGAATTTTGGTCAGGTAATGAGAAAACCATATGGTTAATGGCCAGTTGTAACCCAAATGTGTTACATACAGTAAGTGTATTTGCTCTTTTGGTGCAAATAAGAAGAGTGAAAAGAAATAAAACCTTTTTAGCCTGCAAAATATGAGCTTTCTAGGAACAAGGAGTCAAAATGTACAGACAGTAGAAAGACATATATCACAAGCATTATTATCCAAAAACATGATAGATAGGAAACAGTCCAGGGCAACTAAAGCCCTTTTTAAAATGGTAAGACCACCTCATCAATGTTAGTTTCAGCTGAATATTAAATCTGTTCAGCTTTTGAGGGTATTAGAAAAGCAGGGTAGGCCCAAGACATTTTTCTGTGTGAATCACAGGAACAAATAGTGTCCCCAACCCCTCAAGTGAAGAGGCATAGTACCTGAAGCCAGCCAAATTTATTTTGGCAAAGGAGGGAGAAAATTCCACAAGCGCCTCCCCACCCTCCAGTACAATACTAGCAAAGTATATGACTAACAATTTGCTGCAGTATGATGATACCAAAAATCTGTTGCCTGAGATGCCTCCTTCCCTCTACTTAATGGTACAGTGAGATCTGTATGATGGAGCTCAACACAGAGCAAAGTGAGCCAGCCGAAACAAAGAGCTGGTCTTTCCAGATCTGGAGTGGCTCTTGCATTTCCTTAGAAACCATTCCAGAGTTGATATGAGTGGGCACAAAGGTCCTTATATAAGGACTTTAAGCAGTCCCACTCCAGTAATACATTCATAGCACTTTTCAAGAGGGCCTTCTTAAGTTGTATGACACCATTCCACTCTTTTCTCCTTTCCAGCATGAAAAACCCTATCACTACCTGGATGCCTTACAGGTGATGTAAGCAATATCATCTACCAGAGTCCACAATTCATTTGTAATGTGGACATTTAAGAAAGATCAGATACTTGGTAACAGGGCAAGCCCTTCCATTAGGCAGAGTGAGACAGCCATCTCAGGTAGCAAATCTGTGGTGCCATGAAAAGGCAGCAAATTCTTAACCTTTTGTAATTTGCTGTTCTATTTTATTATTCAGTATGTATGGATGTGAGCACTGGACAGTTAAGAAGAAGGATAGGAGGAAAATCAACTCATTTGAGATGTGGTGCTGGAGAGGAGTGCAAAGGATTCCATGGACAGCCAAAAAGACAACAGGTGGGTTCTGGAGCAGATCAAGACAGAAATCTCCCTAGAAGCCAAGATGACAAAACTCAGGTTGTTGTACTTTGGACACATCATGAGAAGGCATGAATTACTGGAAAAAACAATAATGCTAAGAAAGGTAGAGGGAAGTAGAAAGAGAGGAAGGCCTCATGAGAAATGGATGGACTCTGTTAAAGAGATCACAAGTATGGGTTTGCAGGAGTTGGGAGAGCAGTGGTGGACAGGGGGGCTTGGAGATATCTCATCAGCAGGGTTGCCATGGGTCGAGATCGACCTGAGGGCAGGTAACAAAAAAAATGGTGAGAGTAGAGAGCCAGCATGGTGCAGTGGTTTGAGTGCTGGATTACAGCTCTGGAGACCAGGGTTGGATTCTCTGCTTGGCCAAGGAAATCCAGTGGGTGACTTTGGTTAGGTCACACAGTCTCAGCCCCAGAAAATCCTGTGATAAGTTCACTTTAAGGTTGCCATAGGTCAGAAATGATTTGAAGGCACACAACAACAACAAATGGGGAGAATTTGGATTCTGGAGTTTTCTTGCTTGGATACCAAAACAACTTGGCTGGCTTTGGTGCTATTTGTCTTCACTTTGGGTGGTGTGTATGGGCCCTGTTTGCTGCTATTCCCCCCTCAGGTAGTAAAATGCCTTGGGCTGGCCCGGCTTAGTAAGTGTCAGTAGATGTAACTGTTGTTATGTGCCTTTAAGTTGATTCTGATTTAGGGTGATCCTAAGAGTTTTGCTGACAGTATTTATTCAGAGGTTTTCCATTGCTTTTCTGTAAGGGTCTACAGTGAACTCAGCTTCTTGCTGCACTGAGGCTGCTCCTGCTATGGTTTCCTATTTGACTCTTCACTTAGTCTGAGCAGCCAGAATGGTTTTACAGCAAGTGCGGCTAAAGAGTCCAAAACCTGGAACCATCCCATAAACAGAAGCAGCAGCTGCAGCATCCTGGGTGCCTCACCCTGTCCCTGCCCATCCTTACTCCATACAAAAAGCTCTTGTGTGCCAGCAAGTCTGGAATTCCTATGCAGTTGGAGGAAGGAAAAGCCCACATCTTGTGGGCAGAGGGAATGTAAGAGGGTTCAAATGCTATGGGCAGCAGCAACAGCAGCTGACATAAACAGGTGGGTCCAGCCTGTGTATATCTCTCCCCCCTGCTCTGGAATTATGCAAGCAGTTGCTTGGGAGGTGACCTAGTAAGCAGCTGGCTCTAAAGGGAGTTATGGCCAGAGATTTGATTGAAGGAGCAAGGAAGGAGGCTGCTGGCCAACAGGAAACAGAATGATGAGAAGGAATGCCTTTTATAGCATTAAATGTCATTACCTCAATCCAGTCAGCATTGATTCTATAGACCTATAGAATCAATGGAATTTATATACGGTCAGCCCTCCATAACCCTGGATTCTTTATCCATGGATTCAACTATCCACAGCTTGAAAATATTCCAAAAATATATACATTCCAAAAAGTAAACCTTGATTTTGTTATTTTATATAAGGGACACTGTCCGTAAAGGGACTTAAGCATCCATGGATTTTGGTATCCATGATAAGGGGTCTTGGAACCAAACTTCAATAGATAACAAGGGCCCACTGTAAGTGGCTGACTTAGTGTTTAGCAGTTGATTCAATAGATCCACTCTTGTTAGGATAAGCAATTGGTTTTAGGCCTCTCAGGTACAGAATGTGGGGGGTGGGGAAACCCAAACACCCAGCTTATATACTCTCTTTTGTCTTGGCTAAAGTGTAATGTATGGATGCAAGAGTTGGACAGTTAAGAAAAGCAGATAGGAAGAAAATCAATTCATTGAAGATGTGGTGCTAGAAAAGAGTGTTGAGGACAGACAAAGGAACAAACAAATGGATCCTTGAACAGATCAAACTAGAAATCTCTCTGTAATCCAAGATGACTAAACTGAGGTTGTTGTACTTTGGCAATATCATGAGAAGGCACGACTCATTGAGAAAAAAAAATAATGCTAGGAAAAGTGGAGGGAAGCAGAAAGAGAGGAAGGCTGCATGCTAGATGGATGGACTCTAAAAAGAGATCACGGGTATGAAATTGCAGGAACTGAGCAGAGCAGTGGAAGACAGGGAGTCTTGGAGGTGTTTCATCTACAGGGTTACCATGGATTGAGATCAACTTGAGGGTAGTTAACAGCAACAAGAAACAAAGTGGACCCATTGAATCCATTAGTTTTGTCTATATTGTTGGTGTTGTGTGCCTTCAAGTTGTTTCTAATTTATAACAACCCTAAGGTGAACCTATCATGAGGTTTCCTGGGGCTGAGAGTGTGTGATTCACCTAAGATCACCCAGTGGGCTTCCATGACTGAACTGGGAATCAGATCCTGATCTCCAGAGTCATAGTCCAACACTCAAACCACCACACCATGTTGGCTGTGTATGTCAACTCATTATTAGGCATTTGATAAAATGGGTCTGCTCCATTTGAGACTAACCAACCATTGCCAGCTGACATTTTTTTGTCAAGCCCACATGCACTGACATGCTTGGGCTCAAATCCAAATAATTAATTACTGTACATCATCATACATTCATATATTATCAGTTTACTAAGAGCCCTTTACCATCTAGTCATACATTTTGTTGATCTGTTGCTATATATAGTTGGCCCTTCTTATACACTGATTTTTTTATACACAGATGCAAGCATCCACAGTTTGAAAATGTTAAAAAAAAAGTATAAATTTCAAATATCAAACCTTGATTTTCCATTTTTGATAAGGTACACCATTTTGCTATGTCATTATATTTGATGAGACTTGAGCATCCACGGATTTTGTTATCCACGGGGGATCTTGGAACCAAACCCCAGCGTATAACAAGGGTCCACTGTATAACGGCAGGCTTAACAATACAGTTGTTTTACATGGAAAATGAAGTCGCACTTTTATTTTTCATATTCTATACTCATGATTCTAAAACGTACAGTTCAAGTAATGTTAAGCATGTTAAATTCTAATAGTTTATGTGAAGGATTGAAATAAGAGAGATTTCAAAGGGCTAAACTGTAGCTGGAACCTGCCCAAATCAGTGTCTTATTTGGAGATACTAGAACAAAAGGTTGAAAGTAATGATTCTAGCTGGCATTTCTTCAAAAATTCAGCATTCTTGTACAAAGACAAATAAAACAACAAACTTGTACCGTTGGAGCAGAAGAAGATTTCTGGAGTGCTAGCCCCTTTTCTGGGGAAGCTGGAGAATGGTTTGATTGAGATTCAGTCTTTTTTAGGAAAGTTCACAAGTGGAATATCTTGGGTCTCTCAGGGACAAGTTTTAGCAAAATAAGGCAGTATGCAATTTTCATAGCAAAGAACGTTACTAATTACATTTGAAGGTACATTCAAGCATGTATACATGCAGTGCCTAAGCCCTGGCTAACCATAGGAAAGCTTTAACAAGGGGAGCAGCTCAGCAGAGCCTGCCCTCATCATTTCAAGGAAGAAGAGAGGGAAGAGTCTTTTTGTGCTTGTAAACACACCTGAAAGTTCCTCTGGTCACACAGCATGGTTGGTGAAATACAGCCCCACAATGGGTGACTGAGCAAATGGGGAAGGTTTTAGAGACCGCATGTGTAGGGTGGAGGCATGAAGGAAAGCATTACTGTCTAAAGCCCCATTGCTCTAATATAAAATTGGTGAAGCGATTAAAGAAAATGCTTGGTTGGGAAGCACTACTGGGGTTATATAAAAGGCAGCTCTGTGTGGCAAGTACTTTATATTAAGTGTCTACCCACAGGATCATAACGATTTTCACCATACTAAGATAGCCTTCAGAGCCGGCTCGTCCATATAGGTGAGCTAGGCGACTGCCTAGGGCAGCAACCTGTGGGGGTGCCAGCAGGGTGGCAAGGGAGCCAGGAGGCCAGAGAGAGAGAGAGAGAGAGAGTGGCATCTCTTTAACTCTTTCTGGATCAGGGCTATGGAAGTCTGGGAGTTGGAATTTGCTGTGGAGTCCCTCCCTCTTTCTTTCCTCCTGTCCCTTCCTACCTCTCTCCCTCTCTTTCTTGCCATGAGAAAGAGACTTGTTCAGGAAAGGCTTGCCCTGACCTTCCCCTGAGGCTGAGAGAGTGTGACTCCCCCAAAGTCACCCAGTGGGTTTCCATGCCCCCTTCCCCCCCCCCCCCCATAACTCCTTCCTCCTTATCAGACTTTGGCCCTATTCCTTCCCCATCCACCCACCTTTGTCTCCCTTCCCACTCACCCACCCTTTTCTCTGATTCCTAGACCCCCTTATTGTTGTTGTTTGTTGTTTGTTTGGTTTTTTTTTTTTTATTTATATACCACTATTCCAAAGATCATAGTGGTGAACAGCAAGTAAGCTAATTAGCAAGTAAGCTAATTTGCCCCCAACAGTCTGGGTACTCATTTTAGCGACCTCGGAAGGATGCAAGCCTGAGTCGAGCTTGGGCCCTTTTGCTGGTCTTGAACTCGCAACCTTGTGGTTTTGAGTGAATGGCTGCAGTACAGGCATTTAACCACTGCGCCACCAGGGCTCCTTGTTGTTGTGTGTCCTCAAGTCCTTTCTGCCTCCTGACCACCCATGGAGTTTCCTTGGCAAGGTTTGTTCAGAGGTTCACCATGGCCTTTCTCTGCGGCTGAGAGAGTGTGATGTCCCCACCCAGTGAGTTTCCATGACTGAGCTGGGCTTTGAACCCAGAGTCATAGTCCAACGCTCAAACAGCTAGTCCACACTGGCTCCAACAATCCGTTTTAAAAGCTTGGTCTTCTTCTCAAGGTGTCCAGATTTCTTCACCGCAAAGGAAGGCAGCACAAAATGGCAGACATTCAAGAAAAAGGGAGGACAGGACTCAAGAAAAGCTCAAAACACTCCTAGAAATGTAAATGCATGCTTCTTAGTCATGCTCAAAATGGAGGATGTTTTAGAAAAAAACTCCTGGACAGAAGGTTGGAATGGAGGACATGTCCTGGAAGAGGAGGAAATCAAAGCTACCATGGGGTTTTCTTGGCAATATGAGTTCAGAGAAGCTTGGCCATGGCTTTCCTCTGAAGCTGTGGGAGTGTGGCTTGCCCACTCTTGGTGGTGTTATTATTATTATCATTATAGTTTATTTCTAAAGCGCTGTAAATGGTGTGCCTACTATGTGTCTTTCTTTTCTCGCCCTGGAGCCATTCCCATTCTTGTTTCATAGGCTGCATCTACACTGCAGAAATAATGCAATTTGATGCCTCTTTAACTGCCCTGGCTCCATGCTATGGAATCCTGGGATTTGGATTTTTGGAGGAGATTTCGCCTTTTCAGTCAGAGCGCAGTGCAGACAACAAACTACAAATCCCAGGGCTCCATAGCATGGAACCAGCAGGATGACCAGAAGTCCTCTTTTTCGGGGGTATATGTTACATTTCAGTCTTCTGTCCAGGAGGAATTCCAAAAACGTCCTCCCTTTTGAGCATCACTAAGACGCATGAATTTATATTTATATGAGGGGTTTCAGCTTTTACTTGGCCATGTCCTCCATTTTACTTGAAAGCCCTACATTTTGCAGTGCCTTCTCCTCCTTTGCGGTTAGGACAACTGGTCATCATGGGAGCCAAGGGCAGCTAAAGTGTCAAACTGCATTAATTCTGCAGTGTGGCAGCAGCCCTGATCCTCTCACCTGGTGACCCTACTGTTTTTCTTCTTTCTTGTGACACCCTTTTTTGCCCCTTGGGTGAAGATTTTTAGTTTTTAGGGGTCATAGATGGACCACCACTACCCCACAAATTTATGGGGATGGGATCCAGATTTTTCCACATCATTAGAATTAATAATGCTTCCAGCTTACAAAAGGAATATGTATGCATTAGTCTCCATTCCTAATATCACAGCAATAAAAAAGGACTTTAATCTGTAAAAACCTAATTGGCTTTATGACTAATTCTCAATATTGTGATGAGAGATTGAAACCTAAAGCCCTATCCAGACTGGCACTTTGTGCCGTCCTGGATGTGTGCTAGGGTTTCCTTGGGGCATCCTTTACAGACACCCCGCAACCCTAACACGTAGCTGCTGCAGCATAATGGCGGCACCCTGTATACATGGGCACCACCATTATGACGTCACAGCCACACTGTGTCCAAACGGCATGGCGCGGGTGTGACGTGTTTGTGCTGCGTCAGGCCGCTTGTGGCGGCCTAACAAAGGCACCGGAAGGAGCTCCAAAATGGAGCTCCTTCCCGGAGGGCACCTCGTTCCCGCGGCAACTAATTGCTGCAGGAATGGCGCCAGGGAGAAAGGGGCCAAGTGGTCTCTTTCTCCCCGGCTTTGGCTCCTGGGGTGTCCTGGAGCGTTTCGCCTCTTCTCTCTTCCCGAAATGTGCCGAATTGGGCCCTCTATGGCTGCCCTGGCCCCAATACATGGCACAAAGGGGTGGCTGCAGGTTGCCCCAAAGGAGCAGTCTGTATCCCGCCTAAGTTTTAAGTCATGTTTAGCTTTAACAAATGAAACAGCGGAAATCAAGGGGTGAAAATAATTATGAGGGGCGACAGGGATGCCAAAATATTTCTCGCCTAGGGTGGAAAAAACCTAGAGCCAGCCCTGGTAGCCTTCCCCTATTTAAATGGAATGTGTGGGAAACAATGGATTCTCTAGGGGAGCTGTGTCAACCCCACAAGCAGGTGTGTAGATAAATTCATATAGAATCCAGATCTAATGGTCATCCACCTTATCCGGCATGGTCATGTGAATTACTTCACTATGTGATGAGCAGGTGCCGTTGAGTTTTCACTTCATGCATTCTGCTGAAAGAGGTCCTGGATATTTGGCCCAGTTTTCTGTCCTAATGGCCCCACTGGCTCTTCTATCTCCCCACTAAAAGTCCATGTGGAGGGTAGGGCCATGAGGCCTATGTATGAGAAAGCAAGTATGGAACTACGCAGTTCATTCCAACATGGCATCACATTTTGTGAGCAACATTAAGTTCCATCTTCTTCATTTCAAAAAGTTTCCTGGAAATGTTTTATTTCCAGCTGTGAGCCACAGCTGGCCTAAAAACACAGGAAAATAACCCCAGCCTCCTCCAAATCCTACCCAAGGGCAAGTGCCTTGTGTGGTCCAGACTTCCCAAGCCCAACGTGTTGGAACAGAGGGATTCACTTTGCTCCTTTGCCCTTCTTAATTCTGTGGTTTCTGAGGAAACTCAAGTTTTCCCAGAGCTTCTACTAGCATTTGTCAGGCAGTAACCTGACTGTTGGGACTGAATGGAGACAGTAGCCAGGTGGAAAAAAAACAAGATCAGCTCCTGTTGGAACCTTGGCACAGGGCTGCTTGGTTGGGCCTGTCTGGTGAGATTGCTGTTCAGTGCCAAAGGAGCACAGAAAGTATTTGCTGGTGATCCATGAGAGCTTGTAAATACTCCATGCTGAATGTTCTTAAGTACTAGGCTTGTCTCCATTTAAAAAAAAAAATGTTTGCAGTGAATAGGTACAGCCCAATTCTTGCCACAGTTGAAGCCAAGAGCTTTGGACTGAATTTTTAATTCAGGTTTTTGAACCAGCACCAGTACTGTCACTAGTAGCACACACCATTTGACTCCTGATGTAACAGGAAAAAGCTGTCTGCCCTTTCTTGTTGGAATCTCTTTTCCATGATCAAGCATTCTGGGCAGCACCCTGAGGCAACAGATTTTCAGCATCTTGGAGGTAGTTATGTTAAACTGACATGGCGCACAATGCACATATTTTTGTTTGTATGCATTCTGTTGTGGTTTCTCTAATCAAACCAAAGTTGTGGTCTGGACTGCCCTAGAAAAGCTGAAATTAGCCTGTGGAAATATAACCAGCACTGTTGCAAAAAAAATTGTATCTCCATCCCAGAGATATGGGCAATGCTTGCATTCACACACACACACGTAAATAGAGATCATTAAAAAGTACAGATTGGGGTAGCTGTGAGTTATTGTGATCTACCTAGGGCAGCAGGTTTCAGATATCTTGAAAGGGTAGCAAATGGTTAATGATCTACCTTGTTATTCGTGTACGTTTACTTCCTGGGAAGGAGAGACGTCCTTGTGGGAGTTTCTACCTCCTTTGCCAAAATAATTGGGCCTATCTTTAGCTACTAAGAGTGTGATGTAGCGGTTTGAATGTTGGACTACAACTCTGGAGACCAGAGTTCAATTCCCAGTTCGGACATGAAACCCCCTAGGAGATCTTGAGGTCTCTCAGTCTCAGAGGAAGGCAGTGGCAAACCTCCTCTTGCCAAGAAAACCCCATGATAGTTTTGCCTTAGGGTTGCCCTAAACTGGAAACAACTTGAAGGCACACAGCATCACCAACAAGCCTTGACTTAGGTAAGTAAAGAGCAGTATTTGCTGCTCTGTTTCAAGCAGGACATTGGGTAGGCCTAACACATATACAAAGCTCTCCTCCATCGAGAGCTGGCCCAGCACTAGGTAGCTCTCTGCCTGGCCTGATCTGGTGTGGTGGCCCAAATGCAGAGTGGCTTTCCCCAGAGAAGGTCTTTGAGGGAACATGTAGCCCTCTTCCGCTAGAGAGTACTGTCCCTCATAAATAACACTATGAGTTGGTTGAAATTCTATGTTGAGATAGGGTTGCCATACCTCAGGACCGCCAGACCGGGACAAATGTAGGACAACGTTTTCAAATGTAGGACACTCCCCCCCCTTTTTTTAAGGAGGCCTCGGTCTCCTCAGAGGCCACGAAGGAGGGCCACTTTTTATGTAGGACACTTTTTTATTAAATGGAGGACGCCCGTGCCCCTTCCTACATAAAAAAGTGGCCCTCCTTCCTGGCCTCTGAGGAGACCGAGGCTTTCTTAAAAGCCAGGAAAGAGAGGGAGAGCCGGCGGCAATCGCCGCCGGCTTCCTTCTTCTTCCCTGGCCTTTAAGGAATCCCAGGCCTCCTTAAAGGCCAGGAAGGCGCGCGGGGCCGATTGCTGCCCCTGGCCCCTGCTGACGCCTGGGAGGCGCGCACAGAGGAGCCTGTCCCCTTTGGCCAGCTCGCCAATGGCCGGCTGGCAACAAAGCAGGGAATGAGCTCCTGCTTCAGAGTCCTGCGCCTGGGGCCGGGACCAATGCATTGCTGGGGGCCAAACCGGACCGTGACCAGGAGGGGCCCCCAAAAGCGTGCTTTTCCCGGCGGCCACTGGGTTATGGCATCCCTATGTTGAGAGCCATTTTAGGATGGCTTATAGGCAATTCCCTATTTTAGTATATGGAAGAATGAAAGCCTATCTGCATATTTTCTGAGGCTGTGCAAGGCTGGGATAGGCATCTTCTTTAATTTTCAAGATATATATTTATTTTAGCAGCTGTTTTAACTGTTTGGGTGACTTGTCCAGTATTTCATTTATTACTGTCTACTTATTTTTAAAAGAGGCAAGCTTTAAATTGTTTTATGTTGTATTGTTTTATAAACCATATTATGGTTAGCTGGCTGGGCCTATGGCATGGAAGGGTCATACAGCTGGCCCTCTGTATCCATTGATTCTGCATCAATGGATTCAACCATCCATGGCTTGAAAAAATATATATATTTTAAATCCAAAAGGTAAACCTTGATTTTGTCATTTTATTTAAGGGACACTGTTTTACTATGCTGTTGTATACAGTGGGATCTGAATACCCACTGATTTTGGTCTTTAGGGGGGGGGGGGGGTGTTTCCTGGAACCAAACTCCAGTGGATACCAAGGACCCACTGTAAATGTAGAAAAACAAAGAAATATTGTTTGTTCTTTTTCCAAGTTTTTAAAAACACTTCCCACCCAATGTGAAAACGTCACTTTGAGTGGTACCATCCTAAAATAAAGTGCTTAAAAAACCCAGAGATGTCAGCATCTTTTGAGATGTATGGCTTTTGCATTAGTTTCTTCAATATTTGTGGTGCCACAGAGTTCTAATCCAAGTCAGTACACACCTGAGATGCTGTCTAATATGTTTTTTCCCCTACTGGTATAATTTTAAGACATGAACATTATTTAGTCTCCAAACTTTTTAAAGGGCGCAAGAGGACTAAGAGGGGCAAATTCTTCCCCTTAATTCTCTTAGGAGTTTATCACATGTGAAATTGGAACTCCAATCCAAAGTCAATCCGAAGGGATGGAGAAACAGAATCAATTTGAATCCAAGACAATTCACATGATTATCACACATGAAGAGCTAAATTGTGGTCATTTCTGTGGCAAAGCAGAGTAAGTGCAAAATAAATTATCACACCAGAACATACCATGCAGATTCAACTATTAGAATTGGCTCCCTTGCGCATGCTCAGTGGGGCTCTGAACGCTTCGTGAAGCTTTGCACTTCCGGGGTGAAGAAGGGGGCCACTTCCTGGTTACAGTTTGACGTGAATGCTAGCCTCACATGAATGATTGCTTCATGTTTCTTCTTCCCTTCTGTTTTATTCTATTTTTTAGTCTATTTACTCTATTTCAAGTATTTAGCAATGCCTGCAACTCCCACCATGTGTGGTCTCGAGAGTATACAGCCCCATCCAAATGTGTTCTCCATGTCATTCATGTTATCCCTTCATGCTACATCCAAACGTGTCCTCAGTCTATCCATTCCTTCATGCAACATTCGAATGTGTCCCCAGTTTGTTTAACGTCTACTTTCTTGTTTCTGTAAAAGGTGTAACTACTACTGTCTTCATTGCAGCACGAAGATGTCTTTCTATACATCTTAAGCAATTATTATTATTATTATTATTAGGTCCATCTGGAAATGCATCTAGTGTTAATAATATGTTCATATTTCTATACTCCTTCCACAAGTTTGATGATGATTATTATCACTACTATTATTATTAGAGCCATCTGGAAATGCATATAATGATAATAATATACAGTATTCATATTTCAATACACCTTCCACAAATCTAATTATTATTATCACTATTTTTATTATTAGGTCCATCTGGAAATGCATCTAATGATAATAATATGTCTATATTTCTATACATCTTCCACAAGTTTGAATATTAGTATTATCACTATTATTATTAGATCCATCTGTAAATGCATCTAATAATAATATATTTATATATTTAATACACTTTCCACCATTTTGATGATTATTATTTTTAGATACATCTGTAAATAAATCTAATAATAATAATAGTCTATATTTCGATACACCTTCAACAAGTTTGGTGGTGATGATGATGATGATGAAATCAATTTAGAAATGGATATAATAATTAGCAACAATATGTATTTTGATATGCCTTAAAACATCTTTGATGATTAATTTGATGATGATGATGTTTAAATTATTATTGTTGTAGTTGTTGTTAGATCCATCCATCTGGATTGTAATACTTGACAAGCCGCAGAGCGGCTGAACTAATTAGCAGCTAATTATGCAAGTCCAGACGAAGTTTTTGAGCGATCGCAAACTACTTATGGGGCGGATCAACAGGCATTTTACACACACACACACACACACACACACACACATTTTTAAAGTGTCCAGAGTTGTGGTGCCAAAAGCTCCACAAGCCAACTAAAACCACAAATAAGTTGCTCAAAGTTACATCACCACAAACTAAAAGTGTATTATATTTTTTGAGGTGGGGAATATTTTGTCCTCATTTTGCTTTAGATTTTTAATTAACCCCCCCCCCCCATTTTTGAACACTGTTTTAAACACATTTACATAAAACACTTTTAAATATAATGACAGTGGAGTTCATTGCTCCTTGGCTGCGTATAGGAAACTGTTTGTGGCCTGAACAACCCATTTAATTTTATTATTTTATCTTACCTTATCTTATTATTATTACAATTATATTTTACTATTATTTTATTGTATTTTATTATTTTATTCCCACCTTCTATGAACAGATGAAATGCACCCCATTTGAAAGAAGAAAGAAAATTCGGTCCAAGTGTGACACCGACCTATGAATTGGGGAAGCGGTCCAAAAAGCGACCCTCTTTTGGTCCCTGCTAATTATTTATTTAGGACTCTGGGGAGCAGGGTTCGAATCCTGGCTCAGCTATGGGAACCCATTGGGTGAACTTGGGCTATGAAGTCACACTCTCTCCGCCTCTAAGGATGGCAAACCCTCTCTGAAGAAATGTGTCCATCTCTTCATGCAACATCCATATCTGTCAGCCACATCTAAACGTGTCGCCCATTTTATTCCCTTCATTTGTCAACCATATCCAAACGTGTCCTCCATTTCATTCCCTTCATCTGTCAACACATCCAAATGTGTCCTCGGTTTCATTCCCTTTTCTGTCAACCACATCCAAACGTGTCCTCCATTTCATTCCCTTTATCTGTCAACCACAACCAAACGTGTCCTCCATTTTATTCCCTTCATCTGTCAGCTACATCCAATTGTGTCGCCCATTTCATTCCCTTCATCTGTCAGCCACATCCAAACGTGTCCTCCATTTTTGAAGGAGTACCGGAAGCAAATGGAGCAAAATTGCAGCACCACATCATGGGGAATTTGCCACCTTGGAGGTTTGTGGGGTTGTACCAGAGCAGAAGCAAAGTTGCATTCCACACCAGACAAATACGGATTGAAATCGAAGTGAGCTTGGAAACAATTTTTGTGAATTCGCTTGTTACCGAATTCACAAAAAACAAGACTTTGGATTGACTTTGGATCCGGCTCGGAACAATCCTCCATAAAAAGCAATCATGTGTAATAATCAATCACATTATAATGTGAATTCGCATGGTTGGACCAGGAGTGACTTGGGATTGGAGCTGCAAAACCTGTCATGTGATATCTTCATTAGTATGATGGCTAAACATATGCCCAAGTCTTTTCAGTGTGCTAGTCTCTTCTTCATCAAGGTGCTTTTTGTAAGCTGTAAAGATGACTTCATTGCATGAATTTAAGGCTGGGACTGGGAGAGAGATGATGCTCCATCTAGCAAATGTTTCCTTGGCTTCTTGAGCCAGCCCTTTTTTTCATTAGCTCCAATACAGGCTTCTTCCAGAGTTTAAGCCAACAGGGCAGCTTTGCTGGAGTTGAGCCCATTGGCACTTTCAGATCACAGTACTGTACAACCGCCAGGTAACAGGCAAGAGGGGAGTCAAGTGGGCTGTTGGGGAAAAAAGAACCGTTATGCCACCTAGTGGCTTCTGGATTAAAAAGAAAAGTTTATCCCAAAAGTCAATCAAAATCTGGAAACAGATTTAAGTAAACACTGAAGTTATATTTTCAAAAACAGGGCCATTCCAAAGCATCCCCTTGTCACTACCTAGGGATGTGAAGGCCTAGGGGGAAAAAGGGAAAATTCAGGGGTAAAAAAAGATATCTCAATTTTTTCTAAAACCTTGATTCTCCAGAAAAATAAGGAAAGATTATGGAATATTCTCTTTTAGAGTTATGAATAAATTCAGAAAAGTATTCATATATCTACAGCACCAAAATTATTTTTAAAAAGTATGTAAGAGGAAGAATTCTAGGTAAGGCTATCTACAGTATCAGATCATTACAATTCTTGGTCTTGGTTTCCTTTTCTGTTCTTTTTATGGGAATGAGCGTATTACGTCTGCTTGACACTCTGGCAAGCTAGTGGAGTTAAAGTAATTTTCTCTTTTAATAACATTAGTGGTGTCTTCTATTTTATGATGGTTGTTTTCTTGCTCTTGAACTGAAAAAAATGAAAGAGGGTTGTGTGCTCTTTATCCTTCAGGAACCTACAGATGATCCATTTGAAATAAAAACAATTTAAAAATGTTTAAGTAGTAAATGGACCCTCCATATTAGGGGCACAGGACCCCCATGAAAGTGGAAACCCACAATTTTTTTAAAAAAAAAACACTTTTTTTAAACCTCAGAACACCTCTCTAGGAAACTCTAGGTCAGTGATTGCAAACGTTTTAGAGACTGAGTACCCAAACTGCAACCCAAAACTTATTTATCACAAAGTGCCATGTCCCTCTGACTTCCTAGTAACAAACTCTGGCAAACTCTATACAGTGGTACCTCGGGATACGAAATACCCAGGTTACGAAATTTTCGGGATACGAAAAAAATCCCATAGGGAATTATTGTTTCGGGTTACGAATGTTTTTTCGGGTTACGAAAAAACTTTTGGTGCTTTTTTCGGCTTTTTCGCACGGAATCGCGGCTTTTCCCCATTAGCGCCTATGGCAATTCGGCTTACGAAGGCTTTTCGGGTTACGAAAGCGGCCGCGGAACGAATTACTTTCGTAACCCGAGGCACCACTGTACTGAGGTGATGGCTCCGAGTGCCACTTCTGGTACTCATGCCATAGGTTCATCACCCCTGCTCTAGGTCCTCTAGGGCAATTCTATAGTTAACATCTGCCACAAGTTGACCACGAAACTGCACTGGAGGACCTACAAATGTCCAGAGAAGTGTTCTCTAAGTCCTCCAGTGCTGCTTTTCATGGAAGTTGACTAGACAGTCATGCTTGAGGATTTAGAGAGAGCATATTAATCAAATTTGTGAATAAAGGTAGGAAGATGAATAATGATAAGGTTAAAGATAAATAGGTGAGAGGAAGAAAGAAGTTAATGTTAAGGAAATGAGAAGTATTCTCGGAGTAATGTTTGAACACTGTACGCTTGGTTTGTTGTATGTTGTCTATTTTGTATGTTTTAATATGTATGTCTTTTTAAAATCTAATAAACTTTATATATATATATATTTTTTGTGAATAATCAAATCCGCAAAAGTCAAAGTTGTGAATTTAGAAGGCTGCACGTATATGGAACATGATAATTTTATGCCATGCCAACTTCTATACATAGGCTGGAATTCTGTATTAGTTTATACGTAGGCAAATTACCATATGGACTACAATAACTCAAACTGGCAACCTGACTGCTGCCAAAGGCATAAAGTTTCCAACTTGTGCATCAGCATGAGCACATATACACATTCTTACACACATGTAAATCCACTTACAAACATGTACTCAGTGCACAAGCCACAATTTTGATATATCTCTATTTATTATTTCACATATATTGCAAATTGAGCTGAAGAGGCAGCCCTGCTGTTTGAGTTGAAGTGGTTTATCATTGGAACCATATTCTGCAGGAATTCAAAAGCAGCAGGAGGATGAGGCCCTTTAATCAAGCAGTAAGGCCACTCTGCCAACTGGATGCAGGCATAAGGCATGAAGGAGTCAGGATTGGCATTGCCTAGGGAAATATTGCACTGCACCAGCGGTGGAGGGGCTGTGAAGAAAGAAATGTAACCAGGAGCTGGAATGTCCATATGGAAGACAAGGGGGCACACAAGAGGGCAAGTATGTAGACAGTACAACATGATCTGATTCACTACTTTCCTTCTGTAATTTCGATCTTGCTACATCTAGTCTAACAATTTCCTATCAATCTATCATCCCAAACCAAAGCTTAAAAAATTACTTCTTAGACTACAAGTCCCCAAATCAACATGGCCACAAGTCATGCTACTTGGGAGGATTCAGGGAGTTTTGTTACCAAAGGTTCTGTTATGAAAAGTTCTGTAATGAACTATAGTTGGCTTGCATCTACTGCTTACACGACTCCAGCTCTCCTTAATCAGATGAGGGATGGCATTTTGGTGATCCTGCAGAAGCCTCATATTGGGAATGGCTACTTGGCACCTTTTCTCCTCTTGGGAGTTTAAAGTATTTTAAAATTTCCTTTTCAAGAATTTTAAACATTCTTATGGGATAACCAAACCTGGGAATGCACTGGCAGTGTTTAGAGAAGATGGCAGCGGAGGGATGGCGAAACACAATTTCTACTAAGAGGAAAATCCCAGCACTCTTCATGCCAGCTTCCTGCTGTCAGAAGTACTCTGCACTGAGACCTGAATGCCCACCTTCATGTCCACATTCTTCCTCTTACTGACTTAAACTTCCACCTTGCTCTGTCATGCCTTTGAAAACTGCCAGATCCACATTTTATTACATC
Organism: Sceloporus undulatus; assembly: GCF_019175285.1. Classification (NCBI taxonomy): domain Eukaryota; kingdom Metazoa; phylum Chordata; class Lepidosauria; order Squamata; family Phrynosomatidae; genus Sceloporus; species Sceloporus undulatus. The sequence goes on from NC_056522.1 coordinate 55,723,352, forward strand.
TGAATCATTTTGTCTGGCACACAAATAAAATGACAGAGCTGAAACTGTGGACTTTTAAAAGCCTGTCAAATGCCAGGCATGACTGGTAAAAGCAAAAAGGGCAATTGCAATTTCCATATATAGGATAGTAACTGAAAATGTTTACTCTTTCCCCCTCTGATAGCTTGGTTTATACTTTTTTCAAACATACATCTTAAGTGCGGAATAGAGATTCCAATCCATGTCAGAGCAGCATTAAAGATTGGCAAATCTTCTTGATAGTTGCTGTTCTGTTAAGTTACTCCAAAATATAACAATTAGAAGGACATGGTTCAAAGATAAATCCAATCCTGCACCAATTATCTGCAGGTGAAAATCAGCTGCTTGCAACTGCTGCTTAGGTGGGAATTCTACTGTGATTCTGAAGCTTCTGAGGGACAGAGAAGCATAGTATGATAGAGTGCTTCGTGCAACAGCACTGTAGCAATTCAGCATTAAGGAACAATTTGTGAGTAATACTCTCCCCTATTTTTGCTTCTCTAGAAGAAATCTCTAGAGTGGAAAAACTAAAAGCAGAAAAAGGATTGAGCCAAGGCCAAAGAGAAAGTTGGAGGCAGGGCTAGGAGTAATATATTGAAGGGGACTCTGTCCTTTGGTTGCGCTAGCCTGATTACTCAGAATGCTTGCATATTGCTTGTAGTGGTCATATTCATGCTTGCAGCTCCAACAAAGCTGCAGTATTAGTTACTCCCAGTTTATTTTCTGAGCTGTATGGGACAGTGTTGGGAGACAAGACAAAAAAAAAGATTCAAAACCAGCAGGCTTCATTTTTAACCCTTAAGAGATGCTAGATATTTCCAGGAAAGGTTTTAATTGTGTATGATAGTTTGTATGTCTTTCCAGCCACTTCTGTTTTTTGTCTTAGTTCCCTCAGCTAAAATCCACTGAGGAAAGAATGCCCAGTGTTTTCTGACTGATGAAGGAAAGAGCCCTCCATACTGAAGCAGACATCGTCATTTAGCACATGTACTACACAAAGCCAAGGACATGTTTGTGGCAACCTGTAGGGCCCCCTACTAGAAGTTCTAAAAATTTGGCTATGTTTTTTAATTAGAGGGGTAAAAATGAAACTTAAAGACTCAAGTGTCAGGAAATCAGTTGTGATGCTTTGATTTTTTTGAAGTCTGCTCCAAAAAGAATTTGTTGTTAATCACAGCCAGTCTCATCCGTTACAGATATCCAAGGACAGATGAAGCCACCTGCAGCATTTTTTTGTGTGAGAGGCCACTGAGGTCACTAATAAGAAGTAAATTGCTTCCCTTCTTTCTACTTGAGGTTTTTCATAAATCTGGTAGGATGACTTGTTTTCACTCTGTAGTTGAATCTTGCACTTACAGGTTCCAAGAATAACCTTGCCTGCTTTATGTAGAGGGCACAGAACTCCTGATGCACAGCACTTAGTTTTGGGACCAGGACCATTATCTCAGCGTCCTAGAATCTGGGATTTTATGCAAGTGCTTCTTCATGCCTTTTGCTTGGAAGAGGCTATTGTTTTCGAACCAATAATTCTTATGCATTACCTGATATTTTGTATTTTTGCAAGGGAAAATGCTCTATGCAGGGAGAATAGTTGCAATAATTCTGAAAAAATGAGCTCCTTTATGATCTCAGCAAAAGACTTTACCACTTGGGGTGGGGGTATTCATTTATGTAAGACTACAGAGTTGAATTAACGGCTCAGATCCCTTCTCCCATTGCCACTAAATTTACCAGTGAAAAGCAAAGATGAGGGGTGTAGAAAGATCCCAAGAGACAGCTGATGATTTTCTTGCAAGACCAGATTGAGTAAAAGCTGCAAGTGGTGTAAAAAGGCCAACCTTTTAGGGGAAGCAACAGGCAACTCTGAAGGCATCCCCTCCTGATAAGTACAGCTACATCAAAGCCAGCATACACTCATGCCCCTCTCTTGCTTGCCCCAGCAAATCTAGTGATGTCAGGGGGTACACTCACAGTAGGAAAGAGCTGCCTCCTCTCTGCCCTGATTTCTACAGAGATATTGATCCCCAGCAAGTAATACGTGTGAGAAAGGGTGCTTAAATCATGGGACACTACTGTGTCAGTGGTCAAGGGAAGAGGAGGAATCAGGCATCTTGCTCAGCAGTGGATTAATGAAAAAGGAGATGGGTAGGGCCATCCTGTGTCAGCCTGATGTGGAGGCACTTGGGGCGGCCCAGTCCAACAGGGTCACTGCAGCAAGAAGCTTCACCTCTGCTTTAGCCGCACATTGTGAATGTCAGCCACTGCGAAGGAAAAAAAAGCAACAGTAAATTCAGTGTGAAGTCAAAGGTTTTCATGGCCGGCATTCATAGGGCCCATTCAGACTACCTTTTAACCTGGAGGAGAAATCGATTCTTCCATGTGAAGTACATACTGGGCCCTATTCTGTCACAATCCATTTCGAGGCATGCACAAGCAAATGCCTCTTAGCGCGGGGTATCCAGATTCGGGGTAAAATCCGTCTTTTCTGAAAAAAACCAGGTTCTGCGAAATAAGAACTTGCCCCCGATCATGATCGGGGCAAATTCAGGGAGGATTAAGGTCAGAGGGTGGGTAGAGGGCAGATCATTCCCTCCCCTCATAGGAGAAGGAGGAGGGGGAAAGAGCCTGGATGTCAAAAGGGGAATCTGACAGGAGGCAAAGGGTGAGAGGAGGCTAAAAGGGGAAATCAGGGTGACTGATGGAGGTTGCAAAGGGAGGCCGGGGGGGGGGGGGCTGGAGAAAGTGACGGCGAAGGAGGAGGAGGAGGATGAAGGACCCGCAGGAAGAAGGGAGCCATGGAGGGCATTCTATAATGGAGCAGGAGGAGGAGGATGAAGGAGCCAGGGCAGCTCAGAGGAGGGGAGGGTCGGAAGGAAAGAGGAGTAGGAGGATTGCCAAGGGAAATTGGGCTGTGGGGCCAAGCCGGAGGAGGGATGTAGGGAAATCAGGCTGCAGAAGGAGCCTATTTTATTTTTGACAATCTATGCGCATGATTTTTTGGGTGACATGTCTGTGTGCTTGCTTGTGCTACTTTCATTTCCTCTTGCTCCTGGATTATTATTATTATTATTATTTGTGTTATATGCGGATGCTACAGTCAGAATGCCTGTGCTGCATTTCACTTTTATTCCCAATTGATTCCATGGGTCTACTTTATTGGAACTGACAGGTCACTCTCTCTCAGCCTCAGTGGAGGGCAATGGCAAACCTCCTCTGAAGAGAATGTAAGCAGGAGGAAAAGGGTCAGTTCAGTTCAGGTCAAAGGCAGGGCATGAACAGAGCTCCCATCAGGCACCTTCCCTCCCTTTTTATTTTTTAAAATTATTTTTGACAAAAAATGCACATGTTTTTTGCTTGAGGCAGATACATAGATGGATAGAACGTGGCTAGCTGCTTGTTCCCTTTCCCTTTCATTTGCTCGCTTGCAGCAAAGGGGAAATGTTGCAAAGGGCAAGACTTTTTTTCCTTTGCGAATGAATGCTACAATTCGAATGTTACAAAGTTGCTCTTCTCAATTTGGAAAATTGATACATGCTTTTGCTACTGTCTCTAAGGAATTCAGGGGTAGCCCTGAATTGCTTTTGAAAGCAAAAAACAATGCATGGCAATCACATCCTTTTCTGGCATTTCCTAGGTGAGGAAGTTGTTGTTGTTGTTATTATTATTATTATTATTATCTATTTTATTATTTCAGTGCAAAAGAGCCATTCTGGCTGGGTGAAGGAGTGGGGGGATACAGGATGCATTAGCTTGCATTTTGGGGTTGAAAATGGGGCCAAGGGCAGATCATAACCTGCACTGACCCAAATGCCCACAACACACACACATTTTGGTGCATTTTGTGCCCCTTTTAAAAAAAAGGAGGGGGGAAAGCATACTTCCGATGCCCCAACGAGAGCTGCAAACATCACCTATGACGATCGCTTGATTGACAGCAGATGCCTTCATGTTAAACCCGGATTTCCCCAAGAGGGCATTCAGGTTAAAATGCCCCTGATTTGTAGTGAGCACTTGCTTACGGAGAGATTCGGGAGGGGGCCCCCCGAATCTGCCCAGTTCCTTCCAGAGCAAAACCACCAGTGGGAATGGGGCCATAGTTTTTTGTGGGTTTTTCAGACTATGTGGCCATGTTCTAGAAGAGTTTTTTCCTGACGTTTTGCCAGCATTCTCTGAAGATGCCAGCCATAGATGCTGGCGAAACGTCAGGAAGAAACTCTTCTAGAACATGGCCACATAGCCTGAAAACCCCATAAAACCCAGTAAATTCAGTCATAGAAGCCCAGAACAACTAACGTGTATAATCTGTTTTACGCAGTGTGGCCAAGGATTGATGTTGTGAAGCTACCACAAATTGCCACACTTTGAGTTGAAGAACACAATTCAAATTGTGGAGCAAATCACAAAGGATACAGTTTTTCTTTTGTTTACTTTCAAGAAAGTGTTAAAAGTGGTTTGAGAGAAACTATCGGTCAAGGTACACATGCATCCAGGGCTGGATTATCAATTTGTACAAGTACTCCAGGTTGCTGGCTGGCTATGGGTCAACTGTAGAAGGGAAAATCCAGGTTAAGTTTGCTTCTTCTTCTTTGCCAGTAAATCCCTGTATCTCTCCTGATATTTCATTCCTCATCCACATTCTGTGCTACTTCAGTAAATGAAATTAAATAAATAAATAAAATGTTGCATTCTAGCTTATTATTCATTCATTCTTTCTTTTCTTTTCTTTTTTTTTTTTGTTACTCTAGTCCTAGAGCAGATCACACACACAGACAGAGGAAAACTGCTGCTTCATGACCCCAACCACCTTAATCCAGACTTGCATACACCTCCATTAAGATGATTAATTATATATTAAATGGTGGGACCAGTTGCACAGCCTTTTCACTGTACCAGCCAGCATTCTGTTAGTGACTTATGCATGAGTAGGTCCCTTTTGGGATGAGGTGTAGAGGACTAGTCACTTGGGCCTTATTCTGTGTCCAGAAATCTTCCACCAGTCAGCAGTTGTCAAGTCCCAGAAAGGACCCCCTACTGCTTTTGCTTACCAATGGGAGAAAAGGTATTTCAGACCATGACCCCTTCTTTGGAGGTTTTTAAACAGAGACTGAATAGCCATCTGTCAGGCTACTCTGACTGTGAATTCCTGCATGGCAGGGGATTGGACTGGATGGCCCTTGTGGTCTCTTCCAACTCTATGATTCTATGAACATCTGGCTGATCTGACCTCCTGGGGGAAGGAAAAGGCAGGTGCACTCCATCTGAGAGCACAAACTCATTACTCCAAATAAGATGAGCTACTTCTCCATGATCTGTTTATCTTCTGCAAAATCTTCTCTTTGTTCACTGCAGGAAGTGGAATACAGAACTAGAGATGGCTTTTGTCTGATCCAGTAGGTCATTTTTTATTAAAACTACTCACCCTTTCTAAGGCGAGGTGCTGATATTCCTGTCACTTTATCCTCTTCTTTCCAGAATAGTGATTCTCAAACTCTAGTCCTCCAAGTGTTTAGGACTTCAGCTCCCAAATACCTCAGCCAACTTGGTCAATAGTCTGGGATTCTGGGAACTGAAGTCTAAAACAGCTGGAAGGCCAGAGTTTGGGAATCACTGTTTTAGAACTAAGTACTTGGTGCATCTGCGTATTTGTGTAATCCCGGACATGATGATTCTGCCCACTGCTATTGTGTTATTCTATTATTGTAATATAATTGGGTTGATTTTAACGTTTGAAATTTTAATCTTAGAATGGTTTAATTCTTTTTTAAGGGTGTGTGTCTCCGTATATATTCGTATTATTATTATTATCTGTATTATATCTATATGATTGTAACTATTGGAAGCCTCATTGATTGTTTCTTACAAATAAGTGGGATAGAAATAAAAGTTTTATTTTTATTTTTTTTAAAGTAAATACCTGTCAGTTGAACTATCTGCTGCTGAAAAGCCATTGGATCTTCCACTTCTGGTTTAATTCAAGGACACGAAATGTGTAGACCTCTAGATGTTGTTTGACTGCAGCTCCCATAATCCCTCTCCTTTAGCTATGCTAGCTATCTACAGCATAAAAGAACTGAAGTTCAACAATATCTGGAGGGCCATGTATTTCCACATCTCTGGTTTAATGCAAAATATTCTTCTCACAATCTTCTCACATTCTTCCAAAAGAATGTCTGGATACCTGTAGAACTGGGACAAGAGAGTAATCCATATCCCCACCCCCCCAAAAAAAGACCAGCACAAAAAAATTGTTGTAAGAGAAGGATCTATGTCTACTGATACCTATCCATAGCATCTGTAAAATAGTAGTGTCACACCCTGCCTTGCTGGAGGGAGGATCTTTAGTTCAACGCTTCTTACTCTATTTTAATTTTCTTACCTCACCAAGGTTCATCACAGCACTGCCAGTGCCTTCAGGATCCATGCTTTGGAAGAACCCTGCAAGGTTTTAAGAAAAGGAGATTCACTTAGCCATACAAAGGATATTTATTCTACCCTTTCCCATAAATTTTGTTCCTATGTCAGGTTATACATTAAATACTGAGCCATGTACAGACATTCTAATTGACATCTAAAACCTTAGCAAAGTAGACAGGTTTACAAATATATCTGAAGGAAATTTCATGGATCAATCAAGAAATGGACCAATCACTTCATGGCAAAAATGGTCCATATTTGGCAGTCTCCTACCTCACCTCCAAAAGGTAGTAGCATTCGAAGCAGGGTCTCAGCCAAGAAGCTGAATTATAAAGCACTGAAGTGAACTTAATTATGAGTGGTTGGCATAAGAACAGTATTTCCAAATAAATTTCAGTTTCCTTCAAGCTGATATTCTTGGTGCATATTACATAGCCTGCAACCTACACTACACACGCTGACAGATTTCCATCTTGTTGTACTGGTAAACTCAACATGGCTTCTGTTCCAGTGTTGGACAGAGAAGATCTCCTATGTTTTATCCAAGGGATGTTATTCCTTCAAAACCTGGAGCATCTCTCCTATTAATATACAATCTTATAGCAATTGTTACACAGAAATATATCACAGTGCGCCCTTGGCTTACACGGGGGATCCGTTCTGGACCCCCTCCGCGTAAGCCCAAAAACGCGTATGCTCACTTTGAATGGAACGTGCCATCCCTTGTGCCCCGTGCGCTCCTGCACGGCTCTCTGCAGGTTTGAGCATGTGCTCAAACCCACGTATGACGTGGGCGCACTGTACCTATATTTTCTTTTCTGGGGTAACAAGTGCAAAACCCAGTTATTTTTTGAATCAAGGCAATGAGATCCCACAAAATTTCCCCTCCTGATGGGAATGGTGATGCTGCACAAGCTAAAGTTTTCTTCCTTGAAAAGACAAAACAAAACAAAACCAACCCATGTGTGTCCTACACGTTTTTTCACCATTGTAATGGCACTCTGGGAAGCAGCAGAACAGGTTTTGAGTGTGTGACTCTACAGTTATACTCTTAAAGAGTAATCTTGCACAAACTCTAATAATATACATCAAGGACAGCACCCCCAGAGTTGTTTTTATTTTTATACCCCTGAATGCTCTCTAGGGGATTTGAGGGCAATTTCATCATGTTTCCCACTGCAGGGCAGGGGTCCGAATAGGAATGTTAAGCTTAGACTCAAGTAGCAGCTTGCCAAACATCAGTTGTTTCCATGCTTTTTATCTTGTCCCAAAATCGTATGATTCAGTTTGATGGATAGCCCCTGATTATGAAATTGATCTATACCTTCATAATAGCTGATACAAGAACTTATCCAAGCCATTTTACACAAACACTATCATGTGCCAGCTGTGATCAGTCTGAGACATATAGGAATGTGTACATCAGGTCTGGGCAACAGTGTGGTGTAGTGGTTTGAGTGTTGGACAAGAATGTTAGGAAACCAGGATTAGAATTGCAACTCAGCCATGGAAACCCACTGGGTGACTGTTGGCGAGTGACACATTGCCAAGAAGGCAATGTCAAATCTTTTCTGAATAAATCTTGCCAAGAAAACCCCAGGTCAGTGTTGCCATACATTGGAGTTGACTGGAAAGCACATAACAACAACAGCAGGTTTACATGTGTATCCTTACATTCTGCTGAATTAATTGCTCCTACAGAAGGCTGTCTTCCTCATAACTCAATAATGGAGGAACTTACTGAACATGGTCTCCATCTTGACTAGACAGCAAACAAAGTTATCAAAATCCACACCCAATGAGTCATCAGCATATCGGGCCACCACCACTTGGTGCAACTTGTTGTCCAGCTTGAATCCTAAAACAGATAGACATGAATGTTAAGCCTACTAGGAGTATAAGCCAGGAACACAGAACTGGAGGCTTCTTCCTAAACAAAATCCTCAACAACAACAACAACAAGAAGCTGGAGAAAGAACGTAATTCAATAGTTCCAGGGGGGAAAAAGTGTGTGGAGGAGGAACACGTGAAACAAGGAGCAAAAGAAAAGATCTTGTAGCACCATCGAGACTACCTGAGAGAGAGAAAGAAACCGGTAACGTAAGCTACAGTCAGCCCTCCTTATCCATGGATTTTTTTATCCATGGATTCAAGCATACATGGCTTGAAAATATTCCAAAAAAGTATAAATTCCCCAAAACAAACCTTGATTTTCCATTTTATATATGGGACACCATTTTGCTCTGCCATTATATTTAATGGGACTTGAGCATCCACGGATTTTGTTATCCACAGGGATCCTGGAACCAAATTACAGTGGGTAACAAGGTCCCACTGTTCTTCCTCAGATGTTACGAACATCTTTCTTTTTCCCTGTTAGTCTTGGGGGAATAAAGACCCTGCCTCTAAACTGAGTGGAGTGGAAAGCAAATGCAGTAACTGGAGCACTAAATAATGCCAAGTTGGGAGAGGAAGTATGTTTTTTATGCAGAATATGAACATAGGTAAAGGTAAAGATAAAGATTTTCTCTTGACAAGATTTAGTCGTGTCTGACTATAGAGGGCTGGCTCATCCACTACTAATCCAAGGGAGCCAGCACTGTCCAAGATGATCCTATTGATCAGGTGGCTAGCATGACTCCATAGAATGCTATTATTGTCTCACTAAAGTTGTACCTATTTATCTACTTGCATTTCCACATGCTTTTGAATTGCTAGGTTGGCAGAAGCTGGGACTAGTGACAGAAACTCACTTCATCACGCAGTGCTTGGGCCTCGAACCACCAACCTGCCAATCTTGCAATCATCAGAATCAGCATCTTAACCACTCAGCCACCACATCTCCATGTATATGTGTCGTATATATGTAAATATATGTATGTGTGTGTGTATGCGTATACATAGGGTTTTTTGCTCCTCCTGTTTCTAGACTTTATAGTACATTTGGATGTGTTTTTCATGTGCATAAACATAGAATCATAGAATCATAGAATCATAGAGTTGGAAGAGACCGCAAGGGCCATCCAGTCCAACCCCTTGCCATGCAGGAAATCCAGATCAAAGCATCGCCGACAGATGGCCATCCAGCCTCTGTTTGAAGACCTCCAAGGAGGGAGACTCCACTACACTCCGAGGAAGTGTGTTCCACTGTCGAACAGCCCTTACTGTCAGGAAATTCCTCCTAATGTTGAGGTGGAATCTCTTTTCCTGCAGCTTGCATCCATTGCTCCGGGTCCTAGTCTCTGGAGCAGCAGAAAACAAGCTCACTCCCTCCTCAATATGACATCCCTTCAAGTATTTAAATAGGGCTATCATATCACCTCTTAACCTTCTCTTCTCCAGGCTAAACATCCCCAGCTCCCTGAGTCGTTCCTCATAGGGCAAGGTTTCCAGACCCTTCACCATTTTAGTTGCCCTCCTTTGGACACGCTCCAGTTTCTCAATGTCCTTTTTGAATTGTGGCGCCCAGAACTGGACACAATATTCCAGGTGGGGCCTGACCAGAGCAGAATATAGTGGCACTATTACTTCGCTGGATCTAGATACGATACTTCTATTGATGCAGCCTAAAATCGCATTGGCCTTGTTAGCTGCCGCATCGCACTGTTGACTCATGTTCAGCTTGTGGTCTACTTGGACTCCTAGATCCCTTTCACATGTTGTCTCCTTAAGCCAGGTGTCTCCCATCCTATATCTGTGCATTTCATTTTTTCGCCCTAAGTGCAGTACCTTACATTTCTCCCTGTTGAATTTCATTTTGTTAGCTTTGGCCCAGCTTTCTAGTCTATTCAGGTCATTTTGAATTTTGATCCTGTCCTCTGGAGTATTAGCTATTCCTCCTAATTTAGTGTCATCTGCAAATTTGATAAGTATTCCCCCAATTTTTTCCTCCAAGTCATTGATAAAGATGTTGAACAGTACTGGGCCAAGGACAGAGCCCTGTGGGACCCCACTGGTTACTTCTCTCCAGGATGAAAAGGTGCCATTGTTGAGCACCCTTTGGGTTCGGCCGGTCAACCAATTACAAATCCACTTAACAGTTGCCTTGTCCAGCCCACATTTTACAAGCTTGTTTGTGAGAATGTCATGGGGAACTCTGTCAAAGGCCTTACTGAAATCAAGATATACTATATCCACAGCATTCCCTTCATCTACCAAGCTGGTAATTTTATCAAAGAAAGAGATTAGATTTGTCTGGCATGACTTGTTTCTCTGAAACCCATGTTGACTTTTTGTGATTATGGCATTGCCTTCTAGATGTTCACAGACTCTCTGTTTAATGATCTGCTCCAGGATCTTTCCTGGGATTGATGTCAGACTAACTGGACGATAATTGTTGGGATCCTCTTTCTTCCCCTTTTTGAAGATGGGGACAACATTTGCCCTCCTCCAGTCTGCTGGGATCTCTCCTGTTCTCCAGGAGTTTTCAAAGATTATTGCCAATGGCTCCGATATTACAGTACATTGGCCAGTTCTTTTAATACCCTTGGATGTAGCTCATCTGGTCCTGGAGACTTAAATTCATTTAGGTTAAACAGGTATTCCTGTGCTATCTCTTTACTTATTCTGTGCTGAATTTCCCCTATTCTGTCCTCTGCTCCATTATCCTCAGGTTGAGCACCCTTTGCCTTTTATGAGAAGACTGAGGCAAAGAAAGTGTTGAGTAATTCTGCCTTTTCTCTTTCTTCTGTTAGCATTTTGCCATCTTCTCCACGCAGTGGCCCTACCATTTCCTTCTTCTTCCTTTTGCTGCGGACATATCCAAAAAAGCCCTTTTTGTTGTTCTTAACCTCTCTAGCAAGCCTGAGTTCATTCTGTGCTTTGGCTTTTCTGACCATATCTCTACACTTGGTAGCTATTTGTTTGAATTCCGCTTTGGTAATTTCCCCATTTTTCCATTTCTTATACATGTTCCGTTTAAAATTTAGCTGAGCTGAAAGTTCCTTTGTCATCCATCCTGGGTTCTTGCGACACCTCCCATTTTTCTTTCTCACTGGAACTGTTTTAATTTGTGCCTTCAGTATCTCCCTTTTGAGAAACTCCCATCCATCTTGAACTCCCTTCTCTTTTAGTATTCCTGACCATGGGATCGCCCCCAGTATTTCTCTAAGTTTACTGAAATCCGCTCTCCTGAAATCTAGAATGCGTGTCTGACTATGCCTGGCTTCTCCTTTCCACTGTATAACAAACTCCAGGAGAACATGGTCACTTCCACCTAAGGATCCCACCACTTGCACTTCATTAACCAAGTCATCCTTGTTGGTTAGGATCAGATCTAAAATAGCTGATCCCCTTGTTGCCTCTTCCACTTTTTGGACCATGAAATTGTCTCCAAGGCAAGTGAGGAATTTACTAGACCTTGAGGATCTGGCTGAGTTTGACTTCCAACAAATATCAGGGTAGTTGAAGTCACCCATCACTACTACATCTCTCCTTTCTGAGTGTGTGGTCATCTGTTCTAGAAAGGCATCATCCAATTCCTCTGTCTGACTTGGGGGTCTGTAGTAGACTCCCACCATAACATCCTTGTTGTTTCCCTCCCCTTTAATTTTTATCCAGATGCTCTCCACCTGGCTTCCATGATTGATGTCCTGGATCTCTTCACTGGTGTAAATATCTCTGACATATAGGGCTATTCCTCCTCCTTTCCTGTTTGGCCTGTTTCTCTTGAAAAGGTTATACCCCTCTATTTCCACATTCCAATCATGAGACTCATCCCACCAGGTTTCAGTGATGCCTATTATATCATATTTGCTTTGTTGTACTAGGAGTTGAATTTCATCGTGCTTATTTCCCATGCTCTGTGCATTAGTGTAGAGGCATCTAAGACCATGTGTTCCCTTTACTTGCTGCTTGTGCACGTTCTTTTGCCTCCCACTGTTGGGTCCTTGCACTGTTTGTCTTGTTCCCTCTCTGTCAGTTTGACTATATTCTCCAGCCTTTTGGCCTTCCAGAATACTGTCTTCCTCCCCCACATAACTCAGTTTAAAGCCCTCCTGATCAAATTCTTGAGGCTATTGGCAAAAATGTTTTTGCCAACTGGCGTGAGATGCAACCCATCCCTTGCCAGAAGTCCCTCCTCATGGAACTGCAGCCCATGGTCCAAGAATCCAAATCGTTCCTGGCGGCACCATCTACGGAGCCAGTTATTTACATCCGCTATTTTCTTCTCCCTTCCTGGACCATGCCCTTCGACTGGGAGAAGAGAGGAGATGACAACCTGTGCATCTACCTCTTTCAACTTCCTACCCAAAGCCTCATAATCCCTTATGATATTCTGAAGGCTATGCCTTGCAGTATCATTGGTTCCCACATGAACCAAAAGAAAGGGGTAATGGTCAGTAGGCTTGACCAGTCTTGTCAGCCTCTCTGTCACATCACGGATCTTTGCCCCAGGGAGACAGCACACCTCCCGAGACATCTTGTCAGGCCCACAAACCACTGGTTCAGTGCCTCTCAGCAAAGAGTCCCCGATGACCACTACACGCCTCCTCCAAGGCTTAGCAGCGGCCGTTCCCTTTGGTGGAGCTCTCTGGGTCCCCTGCTCTGTCCCTGAGGTCTGTCCCTGCTGTTGTTCCTCATCATCCTTGATAGTAGAGAGAGATTGAAATCGATTCTGTAGCTGTAAGCTTACAGAATGTTCCCTGGTTTCCCTACTTCTGTGTGTGACCTTCTTCCAACAATCTACTTCTGTTGTGTGTGAAGTGACCTCCTCTTCCCCAGCAACTTCCTTTGTGTGTTTCCTGTCCAGGACCATCTGGTCCGTTCTGGTCAGGACAACTTCTTCCTCCCTATGATGCTGAAGTGTAGCTACCTGGGCCTCCAGTTGCTGTACTTTCTCTTCTAAGAGGGCTACCAACTTGCACTTGGGGCAGGTAAAGTTCCCCATATCCCTAGGCAAGAAGACAAACATCCCACAGGTGTTGCAGGTGACTGCAGCAGGGCCTTCAGTGTCCATATTGAGAAGTCTTAAGGAAACTCTGAGCAAAACTGTGGGTTTCCTCTGCTAAACACAAGTGTAAAGACCCCCCTGATGGCTTGGCCTTTGTCCCCAAACTCTGTCCTTGAGTTCAATTCACTGGCCTTATAGTTATGTAGACTAGCTCCTTGCAGAGCAAGTCTCTGACTCACTTCCTCTGAGCAGAAGTACCCACAAACCCCTTAAGGAAAAGGGAAAAGAAAATGTGGAAAATTAAAGGGCCCTCTCTAACAATGTTCCCAGGCCAGCTTCTCCAAATCGTCCTTGACTATATAACAATTTTTTTAAAATAAAAATAAACAATTCGCGCGCCATTAGGTGCGCGCCTCCCCAGCACTTAAAGAGAATTAGGCTTCTGTCCACTCCCCCCAAGAGCCACAACAATATCCCAAGTTTAAAAGGTCAGATCTCACCAAAGCACATGGAGAGAGAAAACCAGCTTTCCTCTTGGAAAAGGTGAGCTAGAACATGTTTAATCATGTACATTTTTTTTGAAAAAGGGTGTACACACACACACACACACACACCCCTGAGGAATTTCTTCAAGCTCAAAGATGTTTGGGTAATGGTGATGGAAGTGGTACCAGAGGCTGAAAGTCATCATGCTTTCTTACAGCCACTTTGGAGTTGGGGGAACAAAGGAGGTTAGCAACTTCTATCTCTCTCAGATACAGGAATCTTTTGGATTTTCATTTCTCTACACAAAAAATTAAATTAAATTAAAAAACCAGTTATTCCAAGACTAGCAATGGGATGAAGTGCATCTTGCCTTGGAAATGCATCCAAGGCCTGTGAAACATTTCAGAGGGAAAAAATGTTAACAAAAACATGACTAGGTTTTAAAAATGTACATAATTAAACATGTTTATGCATATGAAAAACTCATCCAAATGTACTATATATACTCGTGTATAAGTCTAGAAATTTTAGGCAAAAAAATGACTCAAAAATTTGGGTCAACTTATCTATTGGTCAATGTAAATCCAGTACTTTAACTCTTATTAAAAAAAGGAACCACCCCCTTCTCTGAGTAGAGTGGCAAAAGGCAAGAGCTTAGCTCGTCCTAAGAGAACCTAAAAGAAGCACCAATCCCCTCTACTCTCTCATCCATCTAGGCTTTAGGGTAAGCACAAACAGTTATGCCTGCCAGAATTTTGTAAGTTCTTTGGTATCATTTTCCTTTGCTTCATCCTTTAGATCCTTTGTTACATGTCCCTCAGTTTTACCCGTGACTTATCCATTGGTCATATCAAAATCCATAATTTTGCCACCTCAAATCTGCCCTCAACCTATGCATGAGGTCAACTTATAGTTGAGTATATATTTTAGTCTCTTTGCATTAATGCAGAAGGGGGAAGAAAAAAACATACCTGATAACTGAATTGGGAAGAGAATGCTGAAACTGATAGATCCCTATTCCTATGATATTACTGGCTGTGCCTTCTGAGGTTCTGAAAGTATTAACCCTACTGATAAACTAGACCATGTTCTCACTCCTCAATGTGGAACAGAACATACGGCATTACACAAGGTATGTTTGGATTCAAAATCTGTACACAGCACAGTCAATGTATCATCTACTTCAGCTCCTAAACACTCCCAACAATGTAGCATTTTTATAACTTCCCCTTCAAAACGTACCAGCTGTTTCCAATGCCAGACGCATCTCATAGGAACTCATGGTGCCCGACTTATCCAGATCATGCTGACGAAATATGTTCTGTCATGACAAAGAAAAAAATGCTGACACTCTAATTCTTTCTCCCATTGTCCTTTGTGTACTCTCCCTCTCTCCCCCCCTCTCTTGAGTTGTATCAGTTGTGTCACTCACCCATGCCTCTCTCCCTTTCTTACCAGCCAACTCCTGACCTTGTTCCACAAGATCTGAAACTCCACAAGCCCCAAACGAGCACTGCCATCTTTCTAAAGATGAGAAGAGTCACGGAAAAAAACAAAACAAAAACGGAACAGAAAAAAGCTTACAATTCCTACATCTGAGGAAAAGATGATGGAACAGACGAGGTAGGCAGGACCTCCAGCTTCCTAATAACCACTGAAGGATAGAGAGGAAGTATGCAAAGTCCAAAAAGTAGTATTGGCTGGGATACAGGTTTATCATTCATTTCATTTCGAGTATTTATATCCTGCTCTTCTGCCACAAATTTCTTCAAGCTCAAAGATGTTTGGGTAATGGTGATGGAAGTGGCACCAGAAGCTAAAAGTGATAATGCTTTCTCACAGCCACTTACAAACATACAAATTGTTTGGCTTACAAACTGTTAATTGGACAGGTCAATTCCATCACCCTTCCATCCCAGAACCACTATGTAGGATACAAAAGACTTTGAGCAATCACTACATCTGTGTGCATGTCACATCAGAATGACTGCATTATGTAATGGATAGGTATTTGAACTGCAACTCCCATAATCCCTCACAATTGCCTATATGCTGGATAGCACTGTTGGAAGTTATAGGCCAAAAACATTTTTGTGCATTTTAGATGATGTTTTTCTTGTTTTAAACTAAATTTTTTGAGTGATGCATTGTTTTATTGCATGTAATCTAGATGTAACTGCTGTTTTAAGGTTGTAATCCTGCCTTGATCCATTGGGAGAGGCAGGAAATATAAATAAAATTTATCATCATCATCATCATCATCTGGAGTGCCATAACAATTATCCCACATCCATGCTATATATGGAACCTATGGCAAACGTGGCAGAGATGGCACACAACACCATTTCCCCTCGGCACACAGCAGGGAGAGAAGGAAGAAGAGGTAGAAGAGGAGTGTGCCTGTTCCCCCTCCTTCCCGACTCTCCCTCTCTGGACACAGCTGGAGGTCGGGAATGGCACGGAGGGGAGAAAGAGGAAGAGGCTTGCAGCTATTCCTCCCCCCCCCCCAGGCTTTTAGCTGTCTCTGGAAAAGAAGTCCTGCCCCAGAAGGCAGAAGACCTTTTAGTTTGGGCACTTGGCCCCTAAAAGGTTTTCCATCACTGCTGTATATATAATAAAGTGAAATAGAGTTGTGCAGAATGAATGACTGATTGCTTCAACTAACTCCCCATGACCAGCCAAGGCTTGTTAACAAGGCTACTTAGAATCCAGTGCTATCTGTGCCTATCTGAATGAAAGCACTGAAGTGTTTCACATCACAATAATCAGACAACTAGCTTCAATTAATGGCTTTACTCTGTTCTCTCACACACTGCTTTCTGTTCCCAAATGATCCATTCTGATCTTGTTGTGCTGATGCAGTGTTCCTTTAGAAAGATAAAGCATAAAACATGTAGCAGGTAGCATATTTGCTTAACTGGGCTTTGCTCTCACTTCTAGATCCCATTCTTTACATCCATTCTCTGCCCAATTTGTTTGTGCCTTCCTTAGACAGACACATGATAGTCCACTAGCTAAAATACCAAAATGGTCAAAATGGTCGTAAGTACAATGGGAAATTGTACTGGGAAATAGCATGGTTTCAGAATAGAATCTCTCTTCTTCACACACACACACACACACACACACACACGAGACACACTGGCATTAGTAAGAAATGCAAAATATTTTTCTGAGTAGAGGTTGAGGGATGAGCCAATATGGACTGGTTCCAACAATAGCTTAATAATTTGAACGTTCAACAGGTTTCTAACCAGTTTAGGTGTTGGGATAAACTACACACAGTTAGACTGCACGATAGCACACAACTGGCAAATAATGTTCTACAACTGAGTGGTTATCTCATAGAGTTTCCACTCTGCTTTATAAATAATGAGCAAAAGCACGTCAAAACATTGCAGTGCATTTAAGCTATGAGACTTAAGGAAAGACAACTGTCATCTCTTGCAAGGCTACTTGTTCTGGAAATCCTATCTTTGGATCAGATTTGTATTTCTTGGCTTTCTTTAGAGCAGGAAAATCCTCGTCAATTCCTCCTGAACTTATCCACATCAAGAAAGGATACATCCATCAGGTTGACCATGTTGCGGCAAGAATCTAAGCTGAACCCATCTGTCTTCAGATCTTTGTCTGGCATAAGGGGAAACAAGGAACAAGGATAATTATGAAGCTGTTTTCAAAATGACACACTGTTGGGGTATGTGCATGGAGAAGAAGGTGCAGAAGCTGTAATCATTATACACTATAGATCAGAGGACTAAATATGAAACACTTACGTCTTGCAATGACTCTGTTTAGGATTGTTCTGAGTTCAAAGACACTGATTTCCATGTCCTGGAGGAACAGACAGCAGATCATGTCATTTCTGATTGGTAATATGTATTGAGAATTTCACCGTCTTCCAAAAGCAGTTCAGTCGTTCCATAGCAGGACAATGTTCATGGTGACAGGAGGGGTGGGTTGATGACTTATACTCCAACTCTACCTCCACCCCCAATTTCCCAGGTTCTAGTAGAAACCATCAGGCAAGAATTTCTCATTTTGGACAGCCTCTGAATGTCTGTTAAAGCAATTATCTGATGTGAGGAACCAGCATTTTTTCCCTCTCAAAGATCAAGAGCCTTGCTTTTTTCTTTCCTGGAAACTTGCCAGGGATCAGCAGCCAATGGCTTGAAGCGTGGGACTAGACCATGGACCACCACATAAAGAAACACTGTATTGAAGGACAGCTCTGGATAACCTTGAAGAAAGCCATACCATGAAAATGGAAATGAAAATTTTATCTAAGAATCCGTCCATCCAGAAAGCTCCATTCCAGTTTGCCACCATCATCTTTGGGATGTCATGAGATCATAAATGATATGGTATTTCCATGCTACTCTATGTATTTACTGCATTTTCCTCCAACATTCTTCCAAAGAAGTTCAACAGTATAGTGACGGTGACAAAAAAACAAGGTTGTTTCCACTGAAAACATGGTGTACAAGGAGCTTGTGCCTTCTTTTAAAGGAGAGCTGCAGAATTCCCAGAAGTTTAGCCCTTCTCTAAAACGTATGACATGTTCCCTTTGCTTTAAAGGCCATCAGTAAAATTCTGATGCTGTGTAATTTGGGTGTGTGGTGGGAACATAGTAAAAATCCACCAGCAAATTGTTGGGGGAGGTAAATTTGGACCCTGAACTAGCCAATTCTGAACTGTCCCATTCCAATTCTAGGTGAAATATACAAGTCCTCACTACAGTACTCTGCATTTTATCCGTATCAGACTATAAGGTAGAATGAGGTTAGAAGGGCCACCTCCTTGCTGTCCTTCAGGCGGCAGGTGAAGATTTTTTGTTATTCAGACAGGTGTTCAGAATTTAGAGTTTTTAACAAATGACTATATTGTACACTGAAACTTCTAAAACTTTTACAGTGTATGTTTTTAATTTGGTCAATTGTTTAATTTAGTTTTAATGCTGATTTTTTTGTTTTATGATTTTAGTTGTAATATTTTTAATATGTAAGTCTGCAGTCTTGGGGGGGAAAGGAGGGATATCAATAAAGATAATAATGATGATGATGATGATCATATAGGTTGAGCCTCCTTTATCTGAAATGCAGAGGTGTTTTGGATTTCAGATTTTTCCAGATTTTGGAACATCTGCATATACATAATAAGATATCTTGCAAATGGGACCCAATGTCTAAACATGACATTTTTTTATGTTTCATATACACCTTATATAGAAAGCCTGAAAATAATTTTATACATACTATTTTAAATAATTTTGTGCATGAAACAAATTTTGTGTATGCTGAACCGCCAGAAAGCAAAGGTATCTCAGCTATCTATGTGGACAATTTTAAATTTTGGAGTATTATGGAATTTGGAATTCTGAACAATGGATACTCAATCTACAAGAAGGAGGAAGAGGAAAAAGAGGAGGAGGCAGCAGCATCAGAGGTTGTTGTTGAAAGAAAGTGACCTTAGGGTAGCCTTTCAGACCAGTCTTTGGTGAAGTTTATGTGCTGTATCCACTACAGCAAATTGGATCCAAAGGACTATGAGCCTGAAATGACTAAACACTTCTACATTAGCAATTGATATGTTGTATATTCACTGTACATTTTGACTATTCACTGTCTAGAACAACTGGTAGGGGAGAAATTCAGAGAATGTTGTATATCAGTACCCACCTCTCCTGCAAGCTGACGGAACATGTTCTTGAAGTTTTCATCCACATCATCCTCAGAGATTTCTTCCTAAGGAAATAAAAAACAGGAGGAGCAGATCAACTAACATTGGCCCGATTTAAACAGGCGCTATGAGGCGCCCCCGTCATGTGCAAGGGGTGGCGCTTTCAAATGCCCCTCGCACGTGACGGGGGCGTAAAAATGGTGGCGCCCTACACACATGGGCGCCGCCATTTTGACGTGACGGACGCCTAGTGTCCACACGTCTTGGCGCCTTTATGGCGCTGCAAGTGCACCATTGGCACCTTGCGGCGTCACAATGGCGCCACAAAAAGAACCCTCTTTTGTGGGTTCTTTTTGCTGTGCAAGGGAGCCGTGCGGTTTGTCCGCTGCGGCTCCCTCACACAGCAAACTAGGGCGGCAGCAGACCGCCCTTTTAGGCGGTCAGTATCCCACCATTGTTGAATTTATTCTAGAATCCCAGGTTTGAAATGAGATCAGCTCATAACTATATTTCATATATATCTATATCTCCTGCCTTTTCTCCAATGAACTCAGTTCAGCACAAATAGCTCTCCTCCTCCCCACTGTATCCTCGTAACAACTAAGTAAGTTGAGAGAGTCTGGCCCACGGTCAGGTAATAAGTTTACACTCTGGAATGGCCAGCTCCTGACTAACACACTATAACGCACTGGCTCTTGTGTTCGCTTCATCATTAGGTCACTTCTTTATACAATTTCCCCCTCTCTCCATTGGCTGAATCCTTACTTTAGTTCTATTTTCTTCTCCATCCTTCACTCAAAATTGTTTTCACCAGCTAGGATTACTTAAAATAAAGCTCTTCAGGAGGAAATAAACTAGTGGCAAAGCAATTTGTGAAGGGGAATATTTCCAGGTTTCTTTCAAAATATCAGTACACACTATAATTGCTAAAAGCATAAGTACAGAGTGGTAAAGGAAAAAAAAAAGGTGACACTTTAACAAAGCACCTCCTGGGTTGGGTTCTTACCTCATCTGGCAGATCTGCAGAGATTTCCTCGTCCAACTCCCTGAAGAAGAAAGACTATTGTTAGAAAGCTCTGTAGTAAGTATGTATGAAAGTCATTTGACAGAGATTGAAATTTTGAGGGAAAAACACCACTCTTGTTGTATCCCCAAAGGGTGCTCAACAATGGCTCTTTTAAATCTTGGAGAGAAGTGACCAGTGGGGTCCCATAGGGCTCTGTCTTGGGGCCAGTGCTATTCAACATCTTTATCAATGACTTGGATGACAGAATTGGGGGCATACTCATCAAATTTGAAGATGACAACAAATTAGGAGGAATAGCTAATACTCTAAAGGACAGGATCAAAATTCAAAATGACCTGAATAGACTAGAAAGCTGGGCCCAAGCTAACAAAATGAAATTGAACACAGAGAAATGTAAGGTACTGCACTTAGGGCGGAAAAATGAAATGCACAGATATAGAATGAGGGACACCTAGCTGAATAAAACTACATGTGAAAGGGATCTAGGAGTCCAAGTAGATCACAAGTTGAACATGAGTCAACAGTGTGATGTGGCAGTTAAAATTTTAGGTTGCATCAATAAACGTATAGTGTCTAGATCAAGAGAAGTAACAGTGCCACTCTATTCTGCTTTGGTCAGGCCCTACCTGGAATATTGTGTCCAGTTCTGGGCACCACAATTTAAAAAGGACATTGAGAAACTGGAGCGTGTCCAAAGGAGGGTGACTAAAATGGTGAAGGGTCTGGAAACCATGTCCTATGAGGAACGACTTAGGGAGCTGGGGATGTTTAGCCTGGAGAAAAGAAGGTTAAGTGGTGATATAATAGCCCTGTTCAAATATTTGAAGGGATGTCATATTGAGGAGGGAGCTGCTCCAGAGAACAGGAACTAGAACAATGGACGTAAACTACAGGAAAAGAGATTCCACCTCAACATTAGGAGGAACTTCTTGACAGTAAGGGCTGTTTGACAATGGAACACATTCCCTCAGAGTATAGTGGAGTCTTCTTCTTTGGAGGTCTTTAAGCAGAGGCTGGATGGCCATCTGTCGGGGATGCTTTGAGTGAGAGTTCCTGCATGGCAGGGGGTTGGACTGGATGGCCCTTGTGGTCTCTTCCAATTCTACGATTCTATGATCCCTTTCAATGAGTCTGAGGGGAGCCATCCATCTACCACATACAGTGGTATGTTATGGCATTCACTCAGGTATCTAAACATATAAAGTCACTTTAGATGATCAAGGCACTGAATAGTGCACAGTCAGGTGGCTTCCTAAACGTGCTTTTGAATATTTTGCCCACACCTACAACCCAAAAGAGTTTTCTCCACCTCCAACCAACTCTCCTCACCACAACAACACTCTTGATATTGGAGAACAGACGCACAGAAATCTCTGCAGAGTAGGCTTGAGAGATGCTCACGAATACCTTACAAAGAACTATAAATACTGGAATAACTCATACAAATCAGGAACTCACTCTATGTCAGATTGCTTTTCTGTGAAGACACGCAGGACGAAGTCTGCTTCCTTGTTAGGTTCGAAGGTAGAGGGCACTATGATGTATTCGCCAGGGGGCAAGCGAATGTGATTGCTTACTTCCCGCAGGTTGATAAAGGTTTCTGAGCGTGCCCGAGATTGGTTCCTCAAAAAGAAATCCTTCTTCATGTGGACATTCTGGCAGCCCTGTGCCTGGGAGATAAGCAGCAAGGTGTATGGTGCAGCCATACAAATGGGTCATCCCTGCACCCCAAAGATGACAAACAGCCAACACACTGCATGGATAGATACAAATACACCCAATAAAAGCCCAGAGATAAAATCATATAGATGGGGGATAAGTCTTGTGAACCAAAAAGTCCTTCATGATGAAGACACAGGAAAGTATCAGAACAAAAGAAAAACCCATCTGCCACTGCAATGTTGAAAAAACTTTAAATAAGGAAGTACTTTGACCTTTCCTTATGTTGCGTACTTGCTCTGGTTAATGACAGGGGATGGAGAATTTCTAGTGAGAACATATAAAACTTTGACTATCTTGGTTAATCATGGTTGTGGACAAAGTGTTGTTCCATATGCAAGAAGCTGTACACGCACTGGGACTATTTCTAATAATATGTTTTCCAGATTCCTTGCAGAGTGATTAAGGAAGAGAATAAATCTTTAGATCAATCCATTTCAGCTAGCTGTCACAGTTCAATAATGTTTTTCACTGCTCAAAACATACCTCCTCAGGAACCTACAAAAAGATGAGGGGAGGGGTGAGAAAGATAAAAATTAGAAATTAGCTTCTGTTAAATTTTGCTGGTGAAAAGCAACACCAAAAGACCTTGCAGGGTTACCTCATAGACAGCAAAGCCAATGGTGTGCATGTCCTCTCCAGCTCGGCGTGCTTTTCGGCGGTGTTTTTGCATCAAGGCCACTAAGGAAGTGCAAGCCACCTCATCGTCCTCGGGGTCATCATCCTCTTCTAAAAGCTTGATTTTGAACTGAGGATTAATCCAGAATGTTGCTGCAAGGAGAGAGGGAAGACTCCAGTTAGACAATATTATGAAAGCCATCATGGGTCTTGTACTGGAAGAAAGGCAAGGTACAAATAATATAAATAAATGATTGTATCACTAGAAATGAATGGGTTTTCCACAACTTTTGAGCCATCCAGAGAGATGCCACATTAGAAAATAGATACAATGCTTCTAAGACTTACACTGATGCAAGTTATAGCATGCAATTATGCATGATGTTCCCAATTTTAAAAATGTATACATTATGTAGAATACAAGGCTCAATAGTTCACCAGCAAAGAAAGAGAAAAGAGGTTGAGAAAGAATAGAAAACCAGGTATTACCTGGATGGTTCCTGCAGCCGCCAGCTGTACTGCCCCGGCGCCAGGAGCCTTCATACAGAGTGGTGTGCCATTTGCTTAACTCATCCTTGTTCAGAGCATCTGGGGTGAGGTTACAGATCTCCAGTCTGGAAAACTCACGCATAAAGTCTTGAAAAGACATCCTGCAGGGGCAAAAGATGGCAAAACCAAACAGAAAGGATGGTGAGGTCTGTGAGAAGGCACAAGAACAGAAGGGGACATGATGGTCACAATGCTTTCAAATGAAAAGAGAATAGCTACCATTACTACTCATGCACCATCTTTATGGTACAAACTCAAAAGGAGGTATAAGTATCTTTTAAAAAAATCTGTTGGCATCAATTATTTTTGAATTTACTGACACAGAGGTGAGAACGATAACCTTTCATATTTGTTGGCTTTTGCTCCTGCATGCACATGAATCATCAAGGAATTGTTCCATGAATCTAGGTACCTACCAGAATTCACCATCCTCCATTTTTAATTGCAGTTCTTCACTCTGATCGGGGTCCACTTCATTCCACTCAGAAGAGCTAAAATGGCAACCAAAAGGCTGTTATGCTGTGTTTTCCCCATACTACTCACTTCCAAATTTATCCAAGAATATCACTTTTAGGTAGCAACAAAAGGCTAGTTCAAAGAGCAATAATTCAGTGTTATAGCACCTGCTTTTCACTGAAAAAGGTCCTAGATTCAAAACCTAGTATCTGCAGGTAGGACAAGGAAACACTAATCTTAAACCCTAGAGAGTCACTGCCTGTTAGTACAGGTAAACTAAATTTGTTTGACTCAGTGTATGGCTTCTTACTTGATTTTTTCTTCATTTACTCAGGGCTACATGGGTGAACTTATTTAATCAAAAAGCATTTGTATTTGAAATGATACTGAAATAACTTTTTGTGATAGCTCATTTACACCTGCATTTGTGAATTACTTTTATGTGCCTGCACACAACAGGGCCCTTCTCAGATGCCGCAGGTGGGCATTTACTGAAGACACTGCAGTTCCTTGTCACACTCACCTATCACTCCAGGCTCCAGTCCACTCTACCTGACCCCAGGGGTTCCTTATACGGATGAGTGATTCTTGTCGGCCACGATATTCCACCTGTCAAAGTTGAGATATTAAGCAACCTGCAAACCTGGCTAAGCCTTTGAACAGTTCTCTACAACATTGTGAAGAGCAACTCACATTCTTGAATCCTGTGACAGAATAGGCATGACCCTTCACTAGCTTCTTGAAAGTGACTGCTTCCATATCAAATGCACTTGTGATCTGTAAAGAAAGAAAAGGTGACATTGGTTTGTAGGCTCTAAGTTCCCTCTCCCCATAAAAAAGCTCCCATTTCAGCTTCTTAAATTTCAGCAGAGTATAAGTCAACACTGAATGATTGAAATATCTACTAAACATAACTGATGTTAAGAATCCCTAAACTGAGTGTAAACTATACACCAATTTTAGTCTTTACAGAATTTTTAAATATGCAAATTCTATGAAGAAAATATGCTCCCAGCTAAAAAAAATTAGCTCTAGCCCATCCTCTCATAATATATTTGTGATGTGGATTTTATTCATTTTTCTTGCATGCTCCACACTGTCTTTCTGATTCTTCCAAAATGAATTGCAGGAGGGAAAAAACTTCTTTTAACTCACAAATCTATAGAAATCTATCCTTAGGGATCAATGCATTAACAGCCATGCCAGAGTATGGAAAATAAAAGAATTTGTTTTATTAGTAGAAAAGCTGATGTGTTCTGGTCTATGTATACAGTACTCTTAAGGCTTTTTTTTCAGGGGAGATATAAAATCATAAAAGAACAAATGTGTCACAGTTTGAGAGTTCTTAGCTCAGAAATTTTTGATTTCAAATAGCTAAGTTCAGTCTATAGCCAATGTACCAGTGTAATAATGATTTTGTGTAATGTGATCTGATGTATTTACATGTTGTCCTTTTATGATTTTATACAGCACCATGAAGAGCCAGCGTGGTATAGTGCTTTGAGCACTGGACTGTGACTCTGGAAGACCAGGATTCAAATCCTGACTCAGCCATGTAAATCCACTAGGTGACTTTGGGCAAGTCACACTCTCTCTGCCTCAGAGGAGCACAATGGCACCCCCCTTGAAGAAACTTGCCAAGAAAACCCTATGATAGGGTTGCCTTTGGTTTGCCATAAGTTGGAAAGGACTTTAAGGCACGCAACAACAACAAAAACAAATAGCACCCGTGACAAAAGCCTTAAGACTGCACAACAGGCCAAAATGCATTTGGCTTTTCTACTAATAAATCAATTGTTTTTTGAGCATCTTGAAATGCGTCTCTTTTCTTCTGTGGATTCTATTGGAGTTTCTGTTTCTTATGGGGAACAAAAGCAAATTGGGGGCAAATCTTGATTTGGTGTGTTTCTTCTTTACAACTTGGAACTATAGGATTTCTCTTGTTAGGCTGGTGTCTATTTGTATGCAATCCCTAGTATTATTTTTATCTACGCACATTAAAAAAAACATGGATAGGAAAACTGTAGAAGAGTTTGTAATGGGCAAATAATCAAGTTTAAGAGGGAATGACAATGGACGTTATCAAACGGGGCAAAATTGGAAGGTTAAAGTGGGGGCAATGCAGAGTCATCCAGGGTTCATGGGCATATTCGCAGCTGTTTTCCACACAAGGCAGAAGCCAGTCTGGAGTGAATCTAGGGTGAATGGGAGGTCAATCAGGAGAAAGTAAATTCGCAAAACTACCGGAGTTAGGAGTCCCTTTTGTTTGCAAACTACTCCTTTCACGTAATGCCAGCCATGTGGAAAGCAAGCCTCCCACGACTTCGTTTCCCAGGGTGCCTTTTCTTGCCAAAGAGGGAGAATTTAAAGGGACACATACACACACTTCCCTGGCTTTCCTCATCTTTTCTGCTTTCTTCTGGGAGAAGGCAGAGAGAAAGCCTTTGGCAGTAATGGAGGACATGCCCTGGAAAAGGAGGACATGGAATTAGGCAGGCTTCTGGCCGGAGCCTCCTCTTTCTCTTTCTCTCTTGTGTATCTGTGTCTGGTTTTGGAGCTTGAAAAGGAAGAGAGAGCACATTTTGGAAGTCCTCCTGGACAGGAGGAAGAAATGGAAGACATGTGCTGGAAAAGGAGGACATCTGGGAGGCTCACCCTCGCTGGAACCAGGAAAGTTTATGGACCTCTCTTTCTCTGACAGAGAGAGAGAG
This sequence comes from Sceloporus undulatus, assembly GCF_019175285.1. Classification (NCBI taxonomy): domain Eukaryota; kingdom Metazoa; phylum Chordata; class Lepidosauria; order Squamata; family Phrynosomatidae; genus Sceloporus; species Sceloporus undulatus. Next base: position 55,749,921 of record NC_056522.1, read on the forward strand.
AGAGAGAGATGGCAGAGAGAGAGGTAAGTGGATAGATAGATAGACAGACAGATAGAGATAGATGGCAGAGAGACAGATGACAGAGATAGATAGGTACGGTAGGTGGATGGATGGATGACACACACAAACACACACACAGAAAGATGGGTGACAGACAGACAGACAGAGATCGATGGGACCTTGTTTGGTCATGAAACCCACTGGGTGACCTTGAGAAACTCACACTCTCTCAGCCCCAGAGGAAATAGGACTCATATGACTCTTGTGTGTAGGTGTGTGTCTTTGTGGTCTGCCTTCCTCAGACACAGCTTTTGGGGTTTTTGTGGCAAAGAGGCTTCCCTCCCTGGTTTACCCTCCCTCCCTGCAGCATGTGGGCGAGGCACTTGTGGAAGTGACAGTTTGGAGCATGCTCAGAACAGATGACACACACACACACACACAGAAGCAATGGGGATTTGTCCTCACCCATCTGATAGCCAAATTTGAATCTAACCCTAAATACTGTGTCTTTAAACCCTTGTTGTGCTCTTGCGTGTGATAATTATTAGCAAATGGGCTTGCTTTTCTGGAGTGGCTGCACTTTAACTATTTTTGGGATGACAGCACATAGGTCACTGTGTGATAATGTCCAATGTGTGTTTCCAGGATGTGTGTTTGGCAAATGTCCCAGGACATGATTAGTTAAGTGTGTATCTCAGATCAGAACATGACTGGCTCTTTGCACATAACAAAGCAACAATATTTAAAGAACACAATTAAAAACTCCAAGTAAAATGTAAGCGTGAATATTTGCCTGAAGAGTGATTTTCAGTACACCTTCTCACCACAAGGAGGCACTAGCCAAAAGTCTCTTCCTACAGCTTAACATAAGAAAAGGAAATCTATGGCGTAATATTTTCTGTCCCACATTATGATTTTCAGTTAATCTTTGGGCCCATTCTGCTGTTCTGCCGTGATTAAATCCCTGTACTGTTTATAACCATAACAGTTCTTCAAAAGCATTGACAAATGACTCCAGTATGAGGCACTTACATCAATGGAACAGCCAAGTAGGGACCCCCTTTCAAGAGCCTTACAAATTATCCTGGCAAGGTCACGAGGTGGCTTCTTAAGATCATACATTTCTGCCACACCACCTGTGAAGTCCTCAAAGCCTTCTGTGGTGCTGCCCCCCTGACAGGGCTTCATAAGAGCCATTCAACCTATATGACAGACAGAAGTGAGAAAGTTAGCTGGGTTAGAGTTTAGAAAAGGTATTTTTCCAGAGTAGTAATAGAGGAAGATGGTTGATGGCCATGCTGACAGAGAGATTCTGGCAGCTGTACTACGAAAAAGTGATTTTTCCAAGCTCTTAGGCAGATAGTATTATACTATGCCTACTGATCCCCAAAAAGCATGCCATGGAGTGGTGAATATGGGGATATTTTTGAAAAAGTGGGGAGGAGTAACAAAACAAGAACATGGCTTTCTGCAGGAAGTATGTAAAGGAGGGGAACCCACCACCCGCTCAAAGGGGATTATCACACGAGGCCCTTACCATGCTTAAATCTTTGCCCAAATGCTTCAGAAGCACGGAGGTGGGATAGCTGGTCGTGCTTTTGAAGCGTCGTTGAGACGTCCTGCTCTTCTCCAGTCGACTAGTCGTTTGTGGAGCAAAAATGGCTGCTCTGCGAATGATTCATGGACAAGAGAAGAGTGGGCCACCTCAATGATGCATCAGAAGTGCAACTGGCTATCCTACCTCTGAGCTGCTGAAGCGTTTGGGCAACGAATCCAGCACGATAAGTGCCTTGTGCGATAATTCCCAAACATTCTGCATAACATGAACTAAGGCAATACTCACTTAGCATATGCCTTTTCCAGTAGAGCACTCCAGAACTCCTGACATTCTGCTGAATGCACAAATACTAGCTCTCCATCTTTGGTTGGTAGTCGATCATCTACTACCACATCCACCCATTCACCAAACTGCCAGATCTGGGGAGACAAGAAACAAGAGAACAATGGGATGTGGCCCAGCATTGTTGATAATGATGAGGTAAAAGTAAGGTGGATGTTAGCGATGAATAGGGCATCCAGCTAAGCAACAGTCGTGTTTCCCAGCCAAGAATTTTCCTCTTTGTGGCTATACAGTTTCCATACCCCAGTTCCCTTCTATTGTTGAAAAAAGGACTATGAAACATTTCCTGGTGGAGAGGTGAATACCATTTCCTTGATCTTACCTGGAAGTGGAAGATGCCTGCATAGTCCTCCTGGAAGCTCTGACCATGGGGTACAACTCGGTGCAGAAGGTCCTCATTGAGAGTCAGGGAACCAATAGCAGCCAGCAGCCAACAGTCACCTGAAGATCAAGACCATAATATCTGGGTACCCAAATCACTATTCTGCTCCATGTGTTCAATAATGGCTCACTCCTCATGACATTTATATCATCACTTACCAGGCCATTCAGAAATCCTCTTTTGCTCTGAAACACATATATCTCAAAACATAGAAAAGTTACTTTTTGGATTGCAAGTCCTCAACCCACTGGCCATGCTAGCTGGGGGATTCTGAGAGATGTAATTCAAAAAGTAACTGTTCCAAGCTCTAATCCTAAAAAATAATCAACACAGAAGACACAGAACCTAGTGCAAATGTGTTCCTTAAAACTATTTATCTGACAAAACCATCAGAATCTATGAGAAACAATAATATTATCATCTTTATTCTATTATGATATCTAAAAACAGTGATGGACAATTTTTTAACTTGTGAATTCAGCATCCATAAAATGAAAGCAATGTACTTGTTGGCTCTTAAAAAACAAACAGTTTTTTTTTTTGAAAAAGTTACAAGAAAATTCCCCATTAGGCAGCATCTAATATCTGGCATTAAGCCCACTTTCAAATTAGTCAATTTTTAATTATATAATTCTTTTCTTTTGATTTCTGTTTTAAAGTATGCTTTTTGTATACAAGCCAAGAACAACATTTTAAAAAATGCTGTCTCTATCCATTTGATTCTGTTCTGTGTGAAACAGGGATGCCTGCTCAGCTTAAATTTTTGATATCATGCCCCTGTGGACTGATGAAAATGACTATATGCACTATTTAACCTCAGAACAAACCATCTAAAGGTTCTTTTTAGGATATCTGAGAGAAGAGGGAAATAGACAGCTAGCTGGATGCAAACCAACTTGCAGCAAAGCTCCAGATGCTCTCATCAATCAAAAGAATGTGGATTCATTCCCTCTCCCCCCAAACATAAACTAGGAGGCTGCATAGATGAAAGAATGAAGTTACCAAGAGGCAAATGGAAGTATAGGTTGGTATAAGGATATCACTTTTCATCAGGGATAAGGAGTCTGGTTCAATTAGGAATTCCACAGGTGCTGTTATTCCCCCTACAATGCTGTTGTGTGTGTGATGTATGCCTTCTAGTTGTTTTTGACTTATGTTGACTCTAAATGCAAACTATCATAGGGGTTTCTTAGCAAGTTTTGCTCAGAGGAGCAGCATTTAAACATTTTGGGTTTCATTTGGGATCATTTTAGTCCAGGTGGAGTGTGGTAACATGGGAGCTCAGAGGCGGCAAAACTTCATGAATCGAACACCAGCCAATAGGCTTATGTTGATAAGAGTACAGAGATAAAACTAGACTATGTTTATTTTTTATAAAACTTCTAACAGCTAGAGGGGTAGAGATTGCAGAAGAAAGAATACTGAGTGCATGGAGGGGACAGTTAATGATCTCTCTCCATGCTATGGAGAAAGCAAGAGAAGCTTCCATCCTATGATTAATTGCAGGAGTAATTTTGATATGGAAGCTATTGGAAGAATAATTGCTCACCTTCTCCCACAGTGACTACAATTTAGTTTTTTAAATGATTGAATTCACACAGTCAGCATTATCTCCAGCCAACAGTGATTAGGTCAAGAGAAAAAGTGTATGAAGCAGGAAGAATCAACCCTTGTGGACATCACAAAAAGAGAGCCAATGTTGCACAGTATTTAAAATATAAATAATAATAAATTTAACACATTCAACTTTTCCCATATTGGACCTTAGCAGTGCAGAAGTGCAGCCTATGAGCCACATGTGGCACCACAGGCTTGTCCTATCCTCCCCAGAAGCCTCCACCTGAAGCATGATCCGATGGGCACAGAATTTGGGGAAGACTTTGGATTATGAGAAGTGGGTAAATACTTGGAAAAGAACGAAATACACAGTCAATCAAGATCTAAAAGAAAATATTTACAAGATGACTTATAGGTGGCATCTATCCCCACAGAAAATAGCATTTATGCACAAAAACAGCAGTCCATATTGCTGGAAATGTGAAAATAAGATCGGATCATACTTTCACATGTGGTGGTCATGTAAAAAGGCAAAAGAATATTGGTTAAGAATATATAATGTAATTACCCTAGAATTAAAGATCCAAATTGCTTTCCTACCTGAAACTTTTTAATTAGGTATGATAAATGAGGACTTGAATAGGAACTATGGAAAATTACTCTTTAACCTATGCAAGAATTGTTTTTGCTAAATTTTGGAAATGTAAACAGACCCCATCAACAGAACAATGGCTTATCAAATCGTTAGAGGTGGATAGAATGACGTGCTGGATGAAAGAAAAGAATGAAGAACAGATAAGGAGAGATTGGGACATTTTCTATGTTTATTTGAAGAAAGAATGGAAGAACATTATTCTTGGTTAATATGTTAAAATCAACTGAAAAATTTCAATCAATCTCAGTTGGCTAAGGATGGTTATATCAAGTCAGGAGAGATTAAGGATTAAAGACGTTAAGGTCTGTCTGAGAGTTTATCTGATAAGGAAGCAACAGTAGCTAAGCAAGGTATCTCACAACTAGACAATATGTGTAATTATTAATGGACATAAAGGTGAAGGAAAGAGATAAAAATTCAATGGAAGGGTACGTTTATATATAAAGGTAAAGGTAAAACTGAGCTGTAAAACACTATTTAAAGATAAAACAAGTAGTAGGAAGTGCAATATATGTTATTTGTCTTTTAATCAAATGGTGTCTAGAGAGACTACGTTTTATGTTTAAAATCAGAAGAATTACAAGACTTGGATGGAAAACAATTTACCCAAAGCTGTAGTTGGGTAAAAAGAAGGAAATATTGTTTATATGTATCTGTCTAGAGGTGGTTTGACTGGGTGGGTGGGAAAGGTGGATGGGGTTATGTAGTGTATGTGTCTTAAAGTGTTGTGAAGTGACTGTGTTATGTTCTGTGAAAATGGTACAAAAATTATTATTAATAATAATAATAATAAAAAGAAGCCTCCACCTGAACTAAAATGACCCCAAATGAACCCAAAATGTTTAAATGCTGCTCCCAGAGATGCAGGTACAGTGGATTGCCTTAAAATACTCCTGTTTGAAATTATCCAGTCAGCGTATGGGCTGATTTTGAGTTGATGCAGCCTTCTGTGTACCCAACTAGGGCAAAAATGGGCCCCTTGCTGGCTGCACTTGCCTACCTCTGTTCTACTGAAAGGAGGCACTCTTTCACAGTACAAAATCACAGCACTATATTCCACTTTAACTGCCATACCAACATCCTCTGGAATCCTGAGTTTGTAGTTTGGTGAGGTACTAAAGCTCTCTGGCTTAGAATTCTAAATATCGCTCCCTTAACTGCAAATCCCAATAATATAACAGACGCTGCCAAGGCAGTTGAAACAAACATAGTGCTATTAACTGTATAGTATGAAAGAGTCTCAGGGCTTTTGCACTTTTAAGCACTTTTAGGAAGGCAATGGATTATTGATAACTGCAGTTTATCTCATGGCTGCAGCAGTGGGAAAAACCACGTCTGCCTTCAGAAAGAGACAAAGGCCTTATTAGCCTGTTTGGCACCTGATCATCCTAATGCTACCTCAGAACACAAAAAACCTTACTACAGTATTGTACTCTCATGGTAGCAATGCTAATGCCACAGGGCTCTTCACCCAAACACTCATCTTCTTGATAATTGAGACTTTCTAAAGGAGACTTGCCTGAAACAGTAAAGTTTGGAAATTTTCCTTTACTGGGGAATTCTGGGAATTGTAGTGCAAAAATAACTTAATCTCCTATATAAAGGATATTATATTATTTTTGTACTACAATTCTGAGAATTTCCCAGTACAGGAAAATTTCCAACTTGGCTATTTCAGGCATTTCAACAGGCTGCACAGCAAGAACCATTCTTTTCATAATACAGGCTCTACACACTTAACTGACTCTACATACAGTTAAAACAGCATAAAATAAGGGGGTCAATTTGGTTTTGATGCTGCAATGATTGACAGGACTTAGTTACCTCAGGTGACAGGGAATGGGAGAAAATTTGTCTCTCCTACAAGATGGCCTGGTGCTCTTCACATCACAGGCTTCCATTTTTTCCCTACAGTTTTCACATTCTGAGCTGTTTTGATTGTCACCCTTTCTTTCACTCATTTCATGCAGTCACCCACTGTGGGGAAGGACAGCAACTGCCTTTCTATCATTAAGGATTTTCCTCACTAATCTGAAGACCCTATGATGTTGCTGTTTTATGCAAGCATCTTTATTGCTTTACATCTTGGGCTAGGCTTAAATGCAGCCCAAACAGAAAAAAATTGGCACAATGTAAACCAATTTACGGCTCCAACTCTCTGACCATTTAAGCCTTACTGTCAGAATTATACACAGATTTATTCAGCACCCCAATTCTGACCCCCATATGCCAACAAACCAGCCTACTCCTTTTCCTCATCCTACTCCTTCTCCAAAGGATAAACATACATTACTCACCCAAAGCCCCCTGGCAGATGTCTGTCCTTGTAGCACCTCCAACAATAAACTGGGGGTCATCCACAATTTCCTGTAGAGGTGAAAAATGGAGAAAAAAAGCTGTTGGTAGTTTTCTCAGCATTCTCAAACAAGTTGAACAGATCATGTAATGAAATCGGTAGAACCTGAAAACAGTCAGATTGGGCTTCTTGGAGTTGTAGTGCCAAAAATTAACTTTCCCAAACATATGCTTAAATGCATATTGTATTCCATAAACTTAAAAAAAATATGGCTTATTTTTAAAAATGTCTCTTTGTCTTTTCTTTATTCTTTGACCTTCAGTTGAAATCAAGTGTCTTTTGCCTTGAAGTGGCCTAAATGTATTTCTAATATTTTTCTTAAAACAGCCATGCTGCATGGGGATTATGAGAGTTACAGTCCAACATATATGGAAGACATGAGACTGGGCAAGGAAGAAGTACTAGTAAAATCTTATCATGTAAAAGGGCAAGTCACCATTGGAACATAGAAATCCACCTTATACTGAATCAGACCACAGGGATTTTTAGCCTGAAAATTGCTGCCAGTTCATATGATGGAGTAGGGAAGCATAATTGCTAGGCCAATTCTGAACCCCCCCCCCATGTGTTGTACACTTTTTGGAAAAATCACCTTTGATATGACAAAACAACAACATCACATCTTTGCATTATGCAAAACATATAGCTCAAGAGAGTCCCTTGTTTTGTATCCTTATGTCATAGTCATAGATGATGAAGGAACTGCAGAGTGAATGGGTTGAAGTGGACTACAGGACAATTGCAGGGGGCAGAAGATGGAGAAGGGAGGTGCGTTGGGGTTGATGAGAGGAACACATGGTTGCTCAGATGTGAATGGAAAGGAATGTGAATGCACACATGTATGAGAGAAAGAGAGAAAAAGAAAAGATCTTCAGTGTGTATGAGAGTGGAGGGGAGAGAGTTTATTGGGGAGTGTTCTTGAAAGATGAATAAAATAAATGCTGCTGCCTTTTGACCATTTTTACCTTTTGCGTTTTTAATGTATATTTTAAATTGTTTTAGTGTTATAGATATTTTAATTTTGACAATATATTTATAAGTTGTTAACTAGATTTCACTTCTTTTAATTTTGTAAGCCACCTTGCTCTGGCAAAAGAACAAGGCTTCAAATATTACCACTGCAAAGAATAAGAGAAAGGAGGAAGACTGTGAGTTAAAACTAGTATTCCTCCATCTTGAGTGTCATGCCCCATCTTTTCCTCATGCTAAAGATCTTGAGCACGTTGACCTATTTTTAGGCTCAGCAGTTGGCCTTTCTGTGAAATATTCCTGCTCACTTTAGCAGCAGCCATTGTCATGGCCAGCCAAGAGGAGAACTCGGAGGAGGCCATGGCTCCTCAGGTGCAGGAGGAACTTGAGGCCATGCCAGGTCCCAGTTCTGCCCTGCCAGACCCCAGCTCTGATCTTCCAGCCCCAGTGGTTGAGGCTCAGCCAGACTCTAGCTCTGTGGGGTCCCCTCCTGATGCTCAGCAGCCTAGCTTTGCCCCAGTGGAAGTGGAAGAACAAAGCTTGGTGGTTCCTTCCTTTAGGCAAAGGAGAGCTGAGAGGTCTTGCCTGCGGAGATCTAAGAGGCTTGCAGACAAGTAGCCTGCAGATAAGCAGTCATTACAAGCTGGCACAAGGGAGTGCGTCTCTGATTTAAGGTAGCTGGAGAACGCTGACCCTTTGCCAGAGATTATTGCAGATCCATCATAGTGGTTGCTGTCAGCACTGGCTCCTTGAACTCCGTGCTTCTTGAATCTTTGTCTGCCCCTGAACCTACGACCGTGGAACGGACTCGACTACTCCAAACCTTCTGGCTTCCCTGACCTTGGACTGAACTGGCTTCTGTGACTTCTGGTATCCTGACCCTGGCTTTAGTTTGTGGCTTACTCTACTCAGACAGGAGGAAGGTCTGTAAACTGTCTATTGGCTGCTTTGTTTGTTTTCTTCGCTGTGCCATCATTATCAGTGTGTGTTCGTGTATGTGCTGGCAGCATTCCCTGACACCATTTTGTGAATGGGCACCCCCCCCCTTTATGGGGCCTTATCTATATCACCTTCTTAAAAATTCCAAATATGCTTAATTCCTGGGTTGGGAGCACCTGGCAAATGTGATACGTAGCCCTTACGTTTCTACACTGCTCTAACTTTTTGCTGCCAACAGGCATTTGCAGCACTGAAAAGCAACCAACAAGAACACAAATAAAATACAGTTGGCCTTCGTTTTCGAGGTGGATCTGTTCCGGACCCCCCCTGCAAAAATGGAGGCTCACACATATCCAAGCCCCATAGGCTTGAATACAGTGCATGCCCATGAGTGCGTGCAAGGCATGCGCCATGGGGGCACGCCCCTTTGGAAATAATGGAGGTCGCCCCTCCATGAGTATTCAAGGTTGCAGATCCCAGATCTGCGGGTTAGATGGGGCAACTGTATTTCTGAACATTTCAGCATACTGATTCTGTATCTGTGGGAAAGGGATACACATGAAAAGGAACCAGCAGACATCAGTAACAAATAATAGATACAATTTCTTTTTCAAGGCTTTTCTACAGTTGAATGTATTATTGAGACTAATGAAAGAGACTTGGTTGAGGAGGGGACTGAAGTAAACAAGAGTCTATTTAGCTGTGCCATTCTGTTTAATGGATGATGTCCCCAGGAGGCTCGCTTGATGCCAACTGTATTGTGGCTTTGGGGCCAGAGGAAGACATTTTGACCACTTGATTAACTAATCACGTTTTATATATTTTGCTGAAAGTTTATACTGTTGTTTAATTTAATTTAATGTGTGGTTTTATTTGAACCTCCTGCTATTTTATTATATTATATCTGGATAAGTGTTTTTAAAGGGCAGACTTTAAACCTTTTAAGTGTGAATAAACAAATAACTAAATGCTTATAGCCTGCTTGTGTAAAACCTACAGTAGGCCATGCTTGAAAAAGAAGAGGACTAGAATAGGCCACTGTCCCATGTCCGTGCCTCAATAAGCCTCTCTAAAAACTCACTACTAAGGAGAAAAGTACAAAGATGGTCATTCACTTTATTATTTTAGGGAGTTGAGAGCCAGTGTGGTGTAGTGGTTTGGGTGCTGGACCACAACACCATGCTGGCTTTCAGTTAATTTAAAAATGGATGCACCTGCTCTCCACCTGCCAGGAACCAGAAAAGGAGCAGCATGTAGGGCCCCATGGCTCACATGGACCTAATGGAAAACTCATTCATCAGTGGCACAATTATAGCATTATGTCTAAGATTAATGTTTCATAATAATCTGTTCACTCATAAATATAATAGTAGACTAGTCATTCTAGAGACACAAGAATAACCATACAGCCAAGTGGTGGTAGTCCTCAACCAACACCAAATCCAAAGACTGATCTCCTTCCAAAAAACTGCTGCTGGTCCATACAGGATGAATACATCAAGAGAGAAAGAAAGAGTCACCCAGGGAATTCAGCACAAATGGGACTTGAAATAGCTTCCAGCACATTGCTTCAATTTCTTCATTGGCAAGGGATTTGACTAGAAGACTCTTGAGACCTTACCTCTCTCTATAATACTATGAATTACTTCACTGGTGTGCCTACATCTCATATGTCTGTGCCAAAGAGTTCCTTTTATGTCCTAACTGCCCATTAGGGCCCATTTTCTCCAAAACTGACATGGAAAATTATGCATACCATAGCTGCTTCATAAACTAAAATTTACAGATAAATGCATAACTTGACTTAGGTAAAGAATGGTTCCAAAACAATGGCTGAAGTATCTGATATATAGAAGTTATTGGGAATCCACAGAATGGTGCTGAAATGAAAGTTCAAGTGCAGAAACTGCCTAGCATTTCTCTCCCATTTTGCAGAGAAGACAATCATCTGCAATTTGGCTAGAACTACTCATAATTTATGGGAATGCAAAGCAAGAAGTTCAAATGGGAAAGATGGATTATTAAGAAGATGGCAAAAGGCCATTGAAGTAATTAATATAACCTTGGGTGAAGAAAAAACAAACAAAAATGCTGGCATATAATCAATGAGAGAAGAAGCTTTTCATGAAAGCTGCTAATGTGAATTACTATGCAGAATGACATCAGGGCATTTCAGGAAGCTTCTCTTTAGCAGAGAGTCAAGTACTTACTGATGGGCGCATCCAGCGCACTCCACGGGTTTTGCCAGAATTTGGCCCCAGTTCTTTGAAGCCAAGGACAGCAGGGATGGCAGGAAACTGAGGGTCTTCAAATAATGTGCCACTCTCCAAACATTCCTGCTTCAGGACCTCATAATCTTGGCCAAGGTATTTAACAGCATTGTGGTGATCACCCACGCCTTCTGCTCGCAGACGGTCCCTTTCCAGCTTGGCAGCCATACCTCCAAAAGGCATCATGGTATGTCCAGCTGGATGTAGGAAAACGAGGCGTCAGCAGCTCCCCTAGAATCCAAAAATAAGAGCACACTGAGATAGGCCACAGATCAGCTGGAAATCATAGAATCATAGAGTTGGAACAGATCACAAGGACCATCCAGTCTAATCCCATGCCAGGCTGGAATACACAATCAAAGTTCTCTTGATAGATAGCCATCCAGCCTATTTTTAAAAACCTCCAAACAGTTACATTGCTGGATGTTTCTGCTGGGCTAGACAGAGCCACTGACTTTCAACAAATGAAACAAAGACGCCTGTGCTGTTTGCTGCTGTCTTTATGACCACTTTGAAAGGGCTGTGAGAGACAGCAGCATCTGCAGACCATCCATCAGCAAACCAGTAAGCCCCAAAGAATGCAACAACAGCCCATCTTTGTGATAAACTATTGTCGTGGCTGAGGAAGAAACATAACTGGTTCAAAGAAGGGGAATATGAAACATCATTACATAAATATACAGGTATACAGTACTTCAGTTAACAAAGCCCTTGTCAAAGAAGCTCCTGTTTACAAAGTCTTTTTGGGAGCCTGGCCCATCTTTTCTTGTATTCTGTCTAGCTGGAGGTTTGTTTGTTTGGCTTTTTTTTTTTTTTTTTGCAGAATGGACCATGGGAAGCTGAGGAAGGAGAGCTAGGGAAAGAGACTTTCAGTATTGAGTTGCAGCAGTGTATCTGCAGTTAGCAATGCAATAAAACTTGACCTGGGAAAGAATGAGATTGTAGTTCAAGTGATCCTACTATAGCTGTGTGAGCTGAAGTACAACAGGCAAGGCAAACAGCTACCTTCCAAATCACTTACTGAGGATGTGTGAAAGAAAAACAGAAAGAAAAGGAAAAGGCAGATTAAGGTTAAGAGGTGATATGATAGCCCTGCTTAAATATTTGAAAGGATGTCATATTGAGGAGGGAGCAAGCTTGTTTTCTGCTGCTCCAGAGACTACGACCCGGAGCAATGGATGCAAGCTCCAGGAAAAGAGATTCCACCTCAACATTAGGAGAAACTTCCTGACAGTAAGGGCTGTTTGACAGTGGAACAAACTCCCTCGGAGTGTGGTGGAGTCTCCTTCTTGGAGGTCTTTAAGCAGAGGCTGGATGGCCATCTGTCGGGTATGCTTTGATTGAGAGTTTCTGCATGGCAGGGCGGTTGGACTGGATGGCCCTTGTGGTCTCTTCCAACTCTATGATTCTATGACTGCCACACCAGCTACCCTGGAATGTTGAGAAAGCAGAAAGATTTAAGACTCACCATCAAAATAAAAACCATACAAAAAGTAGAGGCTGATGAAAGGAAAAAAAATATCATTTTGGTATGCATTGTGGAAGTGGTTTTCAAGTAGTCTCGAGAAGATTCAAAATGTTTTTGTTTATTTATGCTAGGCTTACCTGACCTAGTTGTTTCATTTCACATGTGCATGATGTTTGTTTTAGATATAAAGTTTGATTAAACATTTTGAGCAGCTCTTCTTTTTTGTGGTATAAAAAACTATCCCTATTCTTTCTATGTTATTGCTACCAGTGGTACCAACGTTTCTGTTAAAGAAGTAAAGCCCAAGAACACATCTACTTTGTAAATTGAGGTATACCTATAGTTTCTAGTCTGCAACAGATTGCTGATCTAAATAATCAGTGGATAGCTTTTAACTTTGCCCTCTCATAATAAAGCATCTGCTGAGATGTATTATTTGTCCTTGGGGAGTAAACCCTGATACTTCACAAGATATCAGCCTAAAGAAACTTCAACACTGAAAACAAACATCTCACAAGGTAAGGCAATTTTTGTTTTTGTCCTGACATCTTGATTCAGAGATGAGCCTACTATCATCATTATTTAAGTGAATACTACCAATACACAAGCCCCACTTCATTTATCCTTAAAAGAAATTAATGGCGAGTTTAAAAAAGAAAGCTTCCTCTAGGAGTGTATTCTCTCCAGGCAGATTTGTTCCCAACTATGTAGAGTGTCTACACATAAGGGAAGTGCTCCTATTCAGATATGTCATTCTCTATGTGTGGAGAATACCAAAATGGGACAGAGGGGGAAAGGTTAGCTTGCAATCTTCTTTTGTGTTGACTGAACACATTTAGGTGATGGCTACATAATTATTATTTCTATAAACAAGCCCTGAGAGTTCTGATCTTGAGGTGCAAGCATAAGACTTGAATGCTCTAATGCAATGGTGAAGAATCTTCACTTTGGTCCTTCAGAAAAAATCCCCCAATCTTCTACCATCTAGCATGCTGGCTGGAGCTTCTGGCAACAGAAACACAAGTAAAGAGGTTTCAAAGTGCTAAAAACCATTACTTCAGTCAAAATTTCAACCAATATTCTAATCCTATTTTGATAAAAGTCCTTTCCCTGTGACTAATACTTTAACTCATTTTAATATGGGCTCTTGTGCCCAACAGCTGCATGAGAGGCAGAAATAAAAGATAATTCTTTGCCTCCCAAATATCACACTTGGAATTTCTGTCAATATACTGTACATATGTTAAAGATGACAACCCTATTTTTAGGGATTCAGGTCTGATAGAGACAGAGTTGTCTATGGCTGGACTGGAAACACAGTTTGGCTATTTTTGAACCCTGCTTCAAAGAACAAACACCACATTTTCCTTTTTCATTAGGATCAAAAGAATGAAAGCTTGCTGTGAAGCACAGGATGGGGGGTAGAGTATGCAAGAGAGAAACAGAGATGGCTAGCCCAGGCATTGGCTGAAAGTTTGCAGAAAGGAATCCTTGTCTCCAAGAACCAAACTTCATGTGATGTCACGTGTTTAAACAAGTGGGCTTAAACAAGGAAGATATGACTATCACTGACTACCAGTCAAGATTTATTTTGTTCCATTGTATTTATATCCCACCCTGACACCACTCAGAACTGGAAATCAGGTTAGATTACAAAATTAAAACAGTTTAAAACAAGTACAGATAAAAACACATGCAAACTCATTATTAAAATACGTTTTAACACTAATGAGTGCCAGCCTATGAAACACTAATGAGCAAGAGTCTATTAAAAGCCCCTTTGTTAAAAACAGTCAGTTATTATCCAGAAGCCTCTTGGAATGAAAAAATCTTTGCCTGCTGATGGAAGGTGCTGTTTGCATTTTCAGGCAAAAACAAAGGCGGGGAGTGATCTGCAAGAGACCACCAGTAAGGGTTCCTAATTCAGACACTTTTCTGTTAAAATAAAAGTGGCCTGATTAAGGATGCACATTTAAACATGTAACTAACATCACGTGGGATCTAGCTCTGAGTAGTTGTGAAAGACAGAAACTTTTTTCTGCCAAACTCTTCCCACCCCCCCCCCCCCCAAATTGTGAAAGGGTTCATATAAACAGACATTCTCCCCCCAATGCAGGCAGAGTGCTCACTTCTTAGCTCAGTCTCTGGTTCTTAAGAAACATTTTCTGAAATTAGCAGTGAAAAAGCATTGGTCGTCTAAAATAGCATGGGGAAAAAATCAGCAAAGTAATTCCAGCCCTGTACAGCTGGGGATTAGAGACAGTCATGTCTGCAGGTCCTGTGAAGAAAGTCTGAAAAGCCTCACTACAGCCAGGAAGACATGAATCAAACACCATCTGACATGAAGAAAAGTTTTGGGACACTGTCTTTAGCAGCCACCACCACCTCTATTTGTTGATAAAATCAAACATTAATTAATAAGATACACCACACTGTGAAACATTACATAAGAACCAAGTATCTCTGTACATTTGTACATGTTTAGTTCATTCTGACATCCACATCTGGTGGCTCTGTTTTGTTTTGTGGCAGATGTTGGAAAGGCTACTATTCAGTCACTTAGAAAACAGAGAACCAAGACTTCAGATATCAAAATCCTTTTAGTCTGGGTATAAAGTTTTCTCTGCACCTAGTAATGACTAAGAAGCTGCTGCACTGAAATTTAAACCTGATCCAAGAGACATAAATAATTATTTCCCATTGTAATTGTAAAACCACTAACCCCAACTTGCTCTTGACTTTCTCCTTTTGAGGATGGGCTAACTCTTGCATCCCACATTGTGGTTTGCTAAGAGCTGCTTTGCCGATGAAAAGCAATCTACACAGATTATCACTTCTACACATCAAATGGTAGATCTCAAGCATATATGCATTATAAAAGAACACTATGTGCAAAACTGACCAGGTCACCGTGTGTTCTTTAGGTCTGTGAGAGACACATTAAAGAGCACATAATGAAATGGACATCTTTATATGCAATGCTTTTCCATATTCTAAACTTATTACTAAGTCCCTCCCAATGGAGTTCAAAAGTTTCACACAGTCTTCCAATTTCAGTATTGGAAGCTTACCTCTGAACTTTCACATTTTTGAACTACATTTTGTCTGGGAGTTATAGTCCCCAAAAGTATGTTTTCCAAATTGTAAGAAGGTCAACTATAATGAGAGAAAATTAGTTTGCCTCAAGTCAAAATCACCAACATAAATATACATATTCTCTCTCTACTAGATCTTTCTATGCAGGGCATCCTTGCCTTCTGCTGACTCACTAGGGCAGGGTGGAGAAAAATGGCATCCCTGAGCACAGTCATCCACATCATGGCAACTGCTTCCGTATTTGTGGTTTCTTTGTTCTATACAAAGTGGGCTGCCAACAGAATGCCATCTGGAACAATTCTGATATTGATACATGTACTTCCCTCTGCCACAACACTAAGATCTGAGACCCAGGAACACTAGGATACATGACACGAGAGATCCAGAAATGGGACATCTCCCAATTTCAGCCCTTTCAGAATGCCTTCTGCAGATATGCTCCAAATTCATGGCAAGGATGGAACTGGTGGGGAATATATGGACCTTATTCCAGGTATGGAGGCAATGCCACCTGAATTTGGCTAATGTGAACTGGCTGATCCTAATCTAGTTGTGTGTGCCTGCTGTGAACTGGATTAGGCCAGTAAAATACACACACACACACACACACACACACACACACACCCCTATATGTGAATGTATGTATGCATGCACACACACAAATGTGTGTTTTCCCCATGCCATTTCCTTGATCAAAATTACTCCCACCTCAATTAACGTCATAGACAAAAAAGCTAGGTATAGGCATACCTGTTAACAAAGCAGATGTGTTTCTAGACATTATTTCTGTAACAGAAAATTTGGTATCTGAAGTATAAATATATGGAAAGAACAGAGATAGATTCCTATACTACAAAAAAGTGCTGTTCAACATGTTTCACCAATGCTTTTATTTTAAGCTAACAGTATGCACATGTGAAATGAAACAATCAGGCCCGGCAAGATTTTGATAAGTAAACACAAATACTTTTAACCTCCCATGGATGACTTGAAAGCTTCTTTCAAAATGCATCCAGGGATGATTCCCCCCCCCACCAGCCTTGACTTTTATTATGGTTTTCATTTTAATGGACAAACTTATAGATCTGTGTATGTGCATGTGTGCGCGTGCATACTGCAGGTAGTCAATGAGGCAGAATAATTCACTTTCCCCTTTCTGTGAGACAGAATAATTCATTTCCCTTTCTGTGAGATCCTAGAGGAAGCTCCTGTTACTTTGCCTGTTATAGGAAGGCATGCATAACTAGAGTAGGATCAGCTGGGGAGTATCCCATTCTTCCCCAGCTCAAGTTTTACTGCATGTTTATTTTAGATATGCTGATCCAATGTGGCAATTGAAAGTCTGTGTTTCTCCAGTTCTTCACCAGTCTCTCAATGTTGGTTTAAAAAAGCTTCCAGCTAGACAGAGGACAAGGAAAAAAAGAGAAGGTGGACAAAAAAACCCATTGTAAAAAGAAGCTTGTCAGAGACTATGACGCTTGACAGACCGCCCAAAAGGGTGGTCTGCCGGCGCCCGTGTTTGCTCCACGAAGGAGTCACAGTGGATAAACCACGCGGCTCCTCCGCGCAGCAAAAAGAAGCCACAAAAAGCAGCTTCTTCTTGCAGCGCGGTTATGATGCCGCAAGGTGCCAATGGCGCACTTGTGGCATCATAACCATGCCACGACGTGCGGACGCTAAGCGTCCACCACGTCAAAATGGTGGCGCCCCTTCCTAACCCTAGTACGTGCTGAGTATGTACTTTTTGGTGGTGTGTAACCCGCCTTTGTTAACTGATGTATGCCTGTAATACAACAAAATACATACATAATACATATATGCAAATTCAATATTCTGAATTTGCATATAAACAAACTTGGTTTCTGTAACAGATCTTTTTACCCAGGCTGGACCTAACACTCCAGCCCCTAGGAATCTTACAACTCATTCTGTCCTTGTTCCCCCAACTATTCGCTTTCCTAGGTTGGGTTTCTGAGCACCCAGGTGATATCAGCGTGAACAGGTTTATGTGTTAGCTGTTTGTTGCGTTGGTAAGCATGATCACCCCTTGAGTCAGGATGAACGAAGACAGTCTTGAGTCAGACTTAGCAAAATATCAAGAGAATGAATGTGGTTTGTTAAATACCATAGAATAGTAAACAATAAACAAATTCTAGTACTTAATTCCAACCATATAATGATATTCAACCTGAGTAATGTCAGATCTTGCCCTTTGGGTCACCAGTACCATTGACTCATCCAACTGTCAACCCTGTCCAAATACCCTCTGATACCTTTCTGATCCCCCACAGGCTTCTTTCTCTGAAGCCAAGTCCACCTAGTGCCTCCTTCACAGTTCCCCTTTGCATGGATATGCAAGTATCTGTTACAGGAATAATTATTGTTTGGTTTTTACCTACCGGGTACATCTTTCAGTGGGTACAAGTATTGAAAAGTATATACAGTAATTCCTAAAGCATGCACTTCACCTAACAGTCATGCTTTTTGCAACTTAATATTCCTGTATCTTGGGAACAGAGAGAAAGGGTGAAAGAGTTCTATATTAAGAGGGCTGTGCAGGCAGAAAACTCAAAGGCTCAGATGCTTTTTAGTCACACTTCAGAAATATTAGACATTCCTTTATGTTAACCTTCTAGGATGCTTGGGGAAGGCATATGAAAGACATATGCAGAGATATACTATAATACTCAAAACTATTATTTATTTGAGTTACAGAGGCTGATAGTCTATCAGACCTGGCACAAGCCCCGCTGCACTGGGTGAACTGCCTGAAATGCAGTTGCCATAAGAGATAGATGTTTGGGACTACCCAGACTCACTGGCAGAACATTCGGTGATGTCGCTGTTCCACCAGTGAATACGTGATAGAGTACCTGCTCTGCATGTCAGGGGTTCATTTGGTAAGATTGTGGTTTCGCCACACCCAACTTTGTAAATTTTAATTTTTTCCAGGTTTCTAATAATGAAATGCTAAAAGAAACTGGTTGTCCATGCAGCCAACTCCCAATTATATTGCTGCAATTAATTGCTAACACTGGCACCGTACCAGCAACCTGTTGCTATTAGTACAGGTAATTACAAAGATAACATATCCTCAGGATTGTTAACTTCATCCAGTAAAACAGTTATTATTGCTATACAAGCGGTCCACCAACAAAAGGTGTGTCTATGATTCATTGTAATCCAACAATACCTAAGAGCTTGGAAAAAATACTTCTGGACTATAGCTTTTAGAATCCTTCAGCCAGCACAGCCACTAGTCATTAAATGGGGGACTGGAGGGAACTACACCCCCCCCACCGCAAAAGTGACACAAGAAGCTCATGCCAACTCCAGAGTTCTAGGGTCACTAGTATGTAGGTGATAGCCACAAGAGTCATGCTGTTTTCTTTCTCCTGTTATGCAGATAGGCTTTCAGATCATATAATTCACAATCTCTGTCCAGGTTGTTTTCTCCTTCAACTCCCTGTCACACACTGTATCCCTCCCCAAAGTGCCACCCCATCACACACATCCAGAGGATTCAGTGTTTACTCAGCTGCTAAACATATTTGAATAGAAAGGATGCCCTTCCCCTGCAATCTTCCCCTTTCAGCATATTTTGGGGCCTTTGCAGCTGGTACAATCATTTGATTTTGCAGAAATATTTCCTGCTCCAACCATTTCCTGCCACTTTAAATGCAAACTAAAATGGTGAAGAAAGTTCTGTGCAGTTTCCTCCCCAAAGGCACTATTCCTCTGCAACACTGTCATCAGGATGAAGTAATCCATTATTCATTTCTTTAAAAATGCCTCTGCCATGCCAAACTAAAACGAGTAATTACTAGGACTGGGATCTGTGCATACTGCTGAGCTGGGTTGCAGAATTATGAGTTCAAGTCCATGGGGGTCTTCCTTCCTCCAAAAATATAAAACTTCTCATTTGCAAACATCAATTTGTACCATCACAAGAAAGTTTTTCAAAAACATCTGGAGGACCATAGTTGTCCACCCATAGTTACAGTCAAACACTACTTGCCCATTGAAAGCTGGCAAGTTAGGATTTGATACAGCTTTCTTCCTTATGTGGAATCATCCGCCTCCAGCACTTGTTGTTAACTGTTCCTGAGTTGACCTCAGTTCAAGGCAACACCATGGATGAGACATTGCTAAGACTGCCTATCCACAACCTCTCTGCTCAGGTCCTGCAGGCTCAGGGTCTTGGCCTTCCTGATTTGAATCCATCCATCTGGCATATGGTCTTCCTTTCTTTCTCTTGCCCTCTACCTTTCACTGTCTTTTCCAAATGATCCACGCCTTCTCATGATATACTGTATATACTCATGCACAAGTCTAATAAGTTAGATTGAGAGAAGGCTAAATGACTCACAAAATTACAGTTCCCAGAATTCCCTAGCATTGAGTCAGGGGCAGTTAAATTGGTTTCAAATTGGACTATTTTTGCAGTGTGTTTTGGACCTTTGCTTCCAAGGAGAGTTTGGGCTTGATCTGTTCTAGAACCCATTTATTTGTCTCCTTGGCTGTCCATGGTATCCTCAGCACTCCTCTCCAGCATCACATCTCAAATTAGTTGATTTTCTTTCTATTGGCTTTCTTCATTGTGCAGTTCTCACGTCCGTACATGGTGACTGGGAATACTACGACTTGGATGATCCTAACTTTACTGTTCAGAGTTATATTTTTGCCCTTTAGGATCTTGTCAAGCATCTAGTCACATAATACTGGAAAATAATTTTTTTTATCACTTTTATTTTCCATTTATTTTTAGTGATTGCAGGTACAACACCTGAAATAACCTGAAATTTAAAGGGCATAATTTTGTTGCACATGTAGCACAGACAGGGTGATGACATGACAGAGCAGCAATACTCTACTCATGGAATGGCTCAATTAGATGCTCAAACTGTCTCCATCCTATCATACTTGTTTATCCCAAGAAAGAAACCAAATCATTGCATATAATGCTAAGACAGAAAAACAGACAGCTTTAAGCCATGGATTTGCAGGTATTTCAGCCATGTCAGAAAGCAGCTCCCTGAGTACTGAATACACAGGGATTGCTCAGAAAAAAAAATCATCCCAACTAAAAGAATTTATCTTGCCCCGTTCTCATTCCTGCTCCTCTGATTAAATATGGGTGGAATGTCAGAACCTTCAGTCCTTAATCTGCTGTATGTGGGAAGCTCCTTCCCTGTGCCACAGATACCAGGCACCTGCTACAGTTAGGGTTGCCATTTCACGGTGGTGGGCAGGACTTTCCCGCCCCCTGGGGGGCGTGCCCAGTCCCATCCCACCCCCAACCCCGCCCCCAGGTGGCTGCCCAACTCTGAGTTCCCAGGGCTGCTGCCTGCCTTCTATAGAGTGCTGCCTGTGAAGCATGCCTGGAGCAGCAGCAGGAGGACTGAAACCAGCAGGGGCGGGGTCTGCTGCACTGCCCTGCCTCTATTGGCCAGCCCTCTGCTTCCTTATTTGGACATGCTCCAAATTCCAAGCGGAGAGGGCTTTGCAGGCAAGTTGCTTTTTGTTCTTCCCCTCTTTCTCTTTCTCCTTCTTCTCTTCTTATTATTGTTCCGTTTTTTTTCTTCTCCTCCTCTTCCCCTCCTCTTCCTCCTCTCCTTTTTCTTCCTTTCTTCCCCCTCCTCATCTTCTTTTTCTCTTTCTTCCTCTCTCTAAGCCCCCCTCCTCTTCTTCTCAGGGGTCCAGGGCTTCTCAAGGCTTTTCCCCCATTAGAAAAGAAAAAAGGCTTTGGATCTGTCCCATAAATCCCTCCTAAGTTGAGACATACCTGGGAAAAAGAGGGGGTGAGGGGTTGGGGGGGTTGGAGGGGGCAAGGAAAATGAGGAAGGGGGGAATTGCTAAGAAGGCTTGGGAGTGAGAAATGTAGTTTTCAAGGGCACAAAGGACTGCCTGTGATCTTGCAAATGCTATGCCTGCTTGGAAGTGGGAAATGTAGTTTGCAATGGTACAAGGGTCTGCCTGTGGTCTTGCAAATGCTATGCCTGCTTGGGAGTGGGAAGTGTTCTTGTAGAATTGGGCGGGGGGGGGTGTTTGGCCAGAAAGAGAAGTACATTTCAGCCTTCTGTCTAGGAATAATGCCAAAATGTCCTCCATTTTGAGCATGCCTAAGAAACATGCATTTATATTAACATTTTTTAAAAAGTATCAATTTTTTCATGTGTCCTCCCTTTTTTTTAAAAAAAAAGTGTCCTACATTTGAAAATGTTGCCCTACATTTGTCCTACATTTGTCCCAGTTTGGAGGTCCTGCCTTATGGCAACCCTAGCTACAGTGCAACAAGCAACTCTGCTTGCAAAAAGGGCATTATGGATGAGATCTGCACAGAGTGCTGGCACAAAAGCTTTTCCTTAGAAGTGCAATAGGACATTTGGATAAGAAATTCTAGGGGGTTTGTCCTGACTTACAGTGTAACTCGCAAGTGATAACATGATTGACAATATAGATTAGCTAGAGCTAAGAATACCCTAAGGCATGAGAACCTGCTTGATCTTGGAAGTTAAGCAGGGTGAGCCCTGGTTAGTACTTGGATGGAAGACTGCCAAAGAATACCAAATGCTGTAGGCTATATTTCAGAGAAAAGAGCTGGCAAAATCACATCTGAATATTCCTTGCCTAATAAAATCCATAGGGTTGCTGTAAGCCTCGGAAATTCATGTTGTAACCCTATGAAATTTATGGGGCTACTGTAAGTTGACAGGCTTCTTGAAGGCACAGACACACATACAGTGTGCCCTCGTCATATGTGGGCGTGCTTTATGTGGCTTTCAGCGTATGCTGAAAGCCGCGCAGGGAGGAAGGGGCGGCGCGTCCCATAGGGACTAATGGGGCACGTGCCTGTGGTGCATGTGCACTGCCACATGCATGAGACCCATTCATTTAAATGGGGCTCAAGCAAACACATAATTTGCTTTACCTGGGGGAGTCCGGAACGGATCCCCCGCGTAAAGCACAGACGTACTGTATAAAAGCCTGGACTAGCTCATGAATGGAGGTACCGTATTTTCCGGTGTATAAGATGACTGGGCATATAAGACAACCCCCAACTTTTCCAGTTAAAATATGGAG
Source organism: Sceloporus undulatus (assembly GCF_019175285.1). Classification (NCBI taxonomy): domain Eukaryota; kingdom Metazoa; phylum Chordata; class Lepidosauria; order Squamata; family Phrynosomatidae; genus Sceloporus; species Sceloporus undulatus. Next base: position 55,772,596 of record NC_056522.1, read on the forward strand.
TTTGGGATATACTCACCGTATAAGACTACCTCTCTTCCAAAGCACACCAAATAAAAATTAAAAAACCAGATTTGATTTCAATATGGTAATTTAAGTTCAAATGCTTATGACATGCAGGTACTTAGCAGGAAAATTTGTTGTATACAAAGCCTGCTTGGCTTGGTCAGCTCTCCCTGCCTGCCCAGCTCTCCCTGTCTCCAAGACCGTCAGAGCGGTAACGCAAACACAGCTCTTTTTTCCATACCCTGGGCATCCCGGATGCCTGCAGCTTGCTCTGCCCTTCACTTACACCTTCCGGGTGAGGCATCCCCTCACCTCATCATCGGGACTGCATTAAGTCACTTCTTTCCACGAATCCTGGTGAATGGATTTTCTTCTACCGTACTTGTACAGCGCCGCCCTTGCTGCTTTCATACGGTTGCCGCATATTGTGGGGATGTGGCTGTGGCCGTTTTTGAGCTCCCCCCATCATATACAGCGACCGCAGATTCTCCAGTCCGGCTCATACTTTTCAGCACCTGCCCTATAATTCGACACCCGGCGTATAAGACGGCCCCTGACTTTTGAGAAGATTTTCCTGGGTTAAAAAGTAGTCTTATACACCAGAAAATTCAGTATTTTAAAGGGAAACTGGACGACCCTCATGACTACAGAGAAAAACGATACTACAGTTGATCTTAGTTGAAAGGCCAAGATTTTGTGCTCGCTTTGGCAGCACATATACTAAAATTGGAACGATACAGAGAAAAGCAGTCGTATGCTGACAGTGCCCAGCACTGTGCCCATTGCCCATTTCTCCATAAAGGCTGGCTCATTTTGCTTCTGTTTCCTCACTCCATTTGTCAACCTATTCCTCTTTTTAATTGTTACTATCTTAGAGTGTACGCCTTGGGCAGGCTTTTATATACTCTTTAAGTTTACCGACTTTGTACAGCGCTGTGTATAATTACAGCGCTTTAGAAATAAAGTTTAATAATAATAATAATAATAACCTAATCTTTCTGCCTCAACACTGCACATAAAAAAAGAAAGGAAAAGAAAGGCAAATGGGTATGTTGCCTACATGCCAGTAGCAAAATAAATAAATGTGCACAGATACACTAATTTGCATTCAGAATCCAAACTCTATGCAAAGAGTTTTGAATACTTACTCGCCAGGGTATACAAGGCCTAAGTCTAGAACATCTACCCTATCGGCTGTTAGGATTGTACTCCTTTTTATGGAGACTACAAACATGTTCCAGCTCTACAGTGGCAAACGGGTCATACTTTGATTGATGTGCAACAGTGAAGCTGCATTCCCATAAGTATAATGTATTTGTCCCCTAGATGTAGCCCACATCCTCAAAAACCCAGCTTCATCAAACATGAGAACAGCTTCTTTGAAAATAGAGTTTTGTTTTAAAAACAAAGCAAATTAAATTTGAACCAAACAAAATCAGGCATACTTTTTTGCTGATACCACTGAGAGAGAAAATACTATTACTAAGACTACAACCAAAACAAAGTGATTACATCATTTTAATTTTACTTCCCTAAGTGGAGAAAATGGTAGCAATACTCTCTCAACTACGGCAAATAAAAATAATTATTTTTAAAAAATTAAAAACTGGATTTTAAAAATTCAAAGCAATTTCAATTTTTTATTAAAAAATCTATTATACTCTGATCTACATTCTATGTATATATTAACAGCCATTTATGGATAAGGGGGGTAATGTGACCTGTCATTTTTCAGGTAGTACATATGAGCTTTCTTTTTCTTTCCCTTCTGCCTTGTTTCTCTCTGCGTATGAAGACAGAGAAGATCAATAAATTGAAAATTTAGGGAGATGAAACATATCTCAATAAGGAGGAAAAGGTTAGCTATAAATATAAGTGATTGCATTTTTTATTAATTTGAAATTAATCTGAAAACAATTCATAAAATTTGCTATGTAATAGTAGCTACTTTAGTTACTTTCTAATGAAACCTACATCTCTGAATACAGAGGAATGAATATTCAGGAAGTAGATCCAAGCCTCTTGCTTTCAGCTAATTTCATGCTACCAGCTTCTTGCGTTCAGTTAATCTCAAAGGTGCTACAAGACCCCTTTGACATAGCACAGCTATGTCTTTGAATACATACTTAGGTTACAATAAACAATGTAGTTCTACAACAAATGATGGTGAAATGGGATCTTCTAGTGATTTGCACTGTGATTAAAACTAGATCCTTCAGGGAAGCTGGCACCTCAACAGTACATGGATGAACACAGATATAACATGGTTTGAAAGCAAGGGCCACTCTATAAGCATGCTCACATTATTTTATTTAAATCCTTTTTGTCTCCAGGGTCAGACACAAGAAAATCCAATTCAGCAAGTATGAACAATAGCAGACGATGCACAGCACTGCTTGAATGGCATCTGTGCACAACCGATCCATTTCCCTGCCAACCCCCAGAATAATTTTTACAACTCTTTTATATTTTTTAAAATAAACTGAATAATATTTAAATGAACAAACAGACATGCAGCACTTTAAGACTACCTGAAGGTGGGGAAGAGGACAAGAGTGACAACTCAGTCAACTAGAAAATGTGCCTGTCATTTACACTGAGAAGATAGGAGGAAGCCAGGGTTACTCTGCAGAAAAAGAAAATCACTGCAATATAATTAAAGTGTTATTTCTGGCCACATCCTACCAGGGCAGGCAAAATCCTTTGCATTTTCCTCACAGGTTTGGGAAACAGGAAAGCCACAAATTGCCACAATAAGCCACAGCAACCCATGGATTGCATCCAGTCACCCCAAACTCCAGACACATGATGGCAAATCCCAATTGAAGAACTGATACACAAAGCATCAGAACAGAAGTATCTACAGGATGGAATTTGCAACAGAATGCATTACTTAGAGGAATACTTCAGAAAAAGAAAAAAGAATCAGACAGCAAGAAACTAGTTTAGACCAGAAAAACTCCATAGAAAGTGGGGATGAGCAATAGCCCCAATGAGATCTGACACTGCTGTGCCTTGTGCAGTCCCTCCCGCACAACAGTTTTGGCGTAGTCTTCCTACTCTATCAACCAAAGAGAAACTATGAGTCATTAAGCCATGGAACATGGCCGATTTTAGAAGGCCAGATAGTCTGGGTGAGATTTTTTTTCCAGTGATATCTCCAAAATGCATTTGACTGCTTATGTAGCAGAACAAGGCCTATGATAAAAGTAAACAGTGGCTACTACTGTGCCTCAAACTGGCCAGATTATAAACTAGTAGCTGGTCAAAGAAAGTTGAGGTTTCTCTGTGAGGAGTTAACAGAATCAAACACTGTGAGGTCATAGAAGTAAGGAATGAGTGATTTTGGGTACGGCACCTAATGAAAGTCCTGGAGAAAACTCACTAGTGCTTGTCTTCCTAAAGCACTTCAAGATCATAGGTCCCAAACAGACTGCAGAAATAATCCAGTTTCAGACTGCTTTAACCACCCTGGCTCAGTTCTGAGAACTACAATTCCCAGGATTCTCTAGTATTATGCCAGGGCAGTTAAAGCAGTCTCAAACCGGATTATTTCTGCAGTCCATTTTGGACCACAGACGCCCCCACCCAAGAACATCACAGAATGGGTAGCAGGTAATAGTAAAGAATACCTCTTTTCTAAAGGCTGAAACAGTTATCCCAGCATGTAGTGCTAGTTCTGAACATCTGATCATTTATCTAATTTATAATTTGTATTCTACAGTACTTGTCAAAGATATTGGGGCAAAAATAAACCAGCCTGTCCTCACCGGCATTAAAACTGGCATGCCTAGTTCCCTGTTTCTTATGCATTGCTGGACTGCAGAGCTTACTTCTCTCAGGGGCTCTGCAGTTTTTCAGTTCGGCTTGCTTTCCTCTTGCCTTCTGCCTGGTCTTATTCCAATGTGCATCAAGGAGAAAAGGAGATGGAGACTCATGCAGGGAGGGGAAAAAATCCTTCAATCTTCTGTCTCCTTACACTGACCAGATGTCCTCCTTTTCAACTTTCGGTTAAGGAGGAATTTCAAAATGTCCCCCATTCTGAGCATGACTAAGAAGCTCATACTCTTATGAGAGTTTTTAGCCTTTATTTGGACATGTCCTACATTTTCCTCAAACTTCTTACATTTTGCAGTGCCGTGTCCTCCTTTACGGTTATGACAGCTGGCCATCCTTTCCAGCCTGGGATCTGATGGCACAACCTCATCACTTAAAGCAGGCAGGGTATATCCCCAGAGAGTGAGTATCCCTTGTGAGTTTTTAAAGGAAACTTCAGCATTTGCAACTCTAAAGAAATAGGTTTTCTCACCCGGTCCAGACCCTAAAACAACTCCTGGTTGGGTCTTGCTAGGCAATATTAGGTGCCCACTGGGATCCATTTGCAGGCATAAAGATCTGAGGTGAAAAATGGTACAGTGCCAGGCTGCAGACTCAGAGTCCTGCCACACTGCAGAAATGAAGCAGTCTGACATCAGTTTAACTGTTGTAGCTCCATCCTGTGGAGTCCTGGGATTTGCAGTTTGTAGCCTGGTCTGTCAAGAGAGCTCGGGTGCCTCAACAAACTGCAAATCCCATTGTTCTGTAAGATAATGTCATGGCAGTTGAAGTGATGCCAAACTGCTTTATTCCTGCCATGTGGATATATCCTGAGAGACAGAGTATGCTTCCCACAACCACAGGCCTATAATAAAGCATCCTTTTCTACAGACAAGCATTGCAGATGGGATTTGTTGTCCCTTCGTTCCCTCAAAACTCACATTATGTATCAGGACCAGCGTGGCTTTGAGTGTTGGACTATGACTCTGGAGACCTGGGTTCGATTTCCTGCTCAGCCATGAAACCCACTGGGTGACCTTGGGCAAGTCACACTCTCTCAGCCTCAGGGAAGGCAAAGGCAATCACCCCAACCAATCTTGCCAAGAAAACTCCATGATAACTTCGCCTCAGGGTCGCCCTAAGTCAGAAACAAATTGAAGGCATCCAACAACAACAAAACCCCTTAATTTGAGGGTGAAATGCAAACCCAAATCCTCAGCCAAGAGGGAAGGAGAGCCCAGGCAGACAGTCTCCCCAGCCCTGGCTGCCCAGACGTCCTCCGTTTCAACCTTCTGCCCGGGAGGAATCCCAAAAGGTCCTCCATTTTGAGCAGGTCTAAGGACCATACATTCACATTTCTATGATGCTGACCAGTGACCAGACCTGGTCCTCCTTTTCCTGAGCCTGTCCTCAATCCCCACCTTCTGTCCAAAAGGGATCCCCAAACGCCCTCCATTTTGAGCAGCGTGCATTTACATTTCTATGGAGGGTGAGCAGACTTGGTCCTCCTATTCCAGGACACGTCCTCCACTTCCTGCCTAGAAGGAATCCCAAAAGGTCCTCCATTTTGAGCAGGACTAAAGAAGACTTGGTCCTCCATTTCAGCTCTCTATCCAGGAGGGATCCCCAAGCGCCCTCCATTTTGAGCAGGACTAATAAGGAGGAGCAGGGATTTCCATGCTTCTGGAGGAGTGCTCTGGGCTTCCCTTGGGCCTGTGGGAGGCCCTCCATTTTGAGATGGGGAGGAGGACCCTTCCTTCCTTGCTTCCCAGGGGAGTCTGCTTTTGCTGCCCACTCCCCTGCTTACCTGGGCCGAGGCTGGCAGGGCGGGGAGTGGCTGGGGCAGGGCGCCGAGGCCCTTCAGCAGAAGCAGCGGCAGAAGCAGCAGCCGACGGAGGCGCCCAAATTAGCAATTCCCCTCAGCGCCTTGGGCCCTTCATCGGGTTACAGCAGTCAGCAGGGCGGCGGCCTCCAGGAGGAGGGAGGGAGGGAGGGAGGGAGGGAGGCGGTGACTCTGAAGGCCCCGCGGCTGGAGGGCCTTGCTGTCTCCCCTGCTCCTCCTCCTCCCCCTCCTCAGAGCCGCAGAGTTTGGGCCGAGTTTGGGCCCTCCTCGGCCCAGAGAGGGTGGGGCTTGGCTCGGCCCTCGGGATGCGAGCGAGGAGGAAGGAGGGCTAATGGCGGCGCCCTCCTCGTCGTCGTCGAGGAGGAGGAGGAGGAGGATTTGGGAGGATGGCCAGACTTGCATTTCAGGCTTCGGTCCAGGAGGAAGCCCCAAATGTCCTCCATTCGGAGCATGACTGAGAAGCATGGATTGTCAGTTATAGGCAGTGTCACCAGAGGCCCTCCTTTTCCAGGACACATCCTATATTTCAAGCTTAGCATGACTAAGAAGTATGGATTTACCTTGATCAGACTTGGTCCTCCTTTTCCAGGGCACGCCCTACACTTCAGCCTTCTGTCCTGGAAGAATCCCCAAATGTCCTCCATTTGGAGCATGACTGAAGAAGCATGGCTTTACATTTAGAGGCAGGGTGACCAGAGATCCTCCTTTCTCAAGACATGTCTCCATTTCAGCCTCCTGTCCAGGAGCATATAGCACTGAGCCAGGGCAGTTAAAGGGGTGTCAAACCAGATTGTTTCTGTGGTGCAATGGCAGCCAGAGATGCCTCCCTCTCTGCCAGCCTCCTGCCAAGAGGCGAAGTCCAGCTCTAAGTCTTTAAACTGTTTGTTATCACTTATCAGAAGCTTTAAAAGTATTTTAATTCATTGTTCAGTATTGATGTTACAAGTTACTTAATGTTTTCAGATTGTTCTTCAGTAGTGTTATCAGTGGCTGGTTTTTGCTGTATCCTGTTTTAGTTCATGTTGTAAGCTGCCTTGGGTCATTCACTTTGGGAAAAGTAGGGTATTAAATCAATCAATATTATTGGATTACAACGCTTTAAATCTCCATTGCTGACTGGGCCTGATGGGATCTGGAGGTCAGCATCTGAAAGCTGTTGCCTTCCTGCCTTTGAATTAATAGATGCACCCCTGTTCACTATTTCCTTCCCTTTTTGTCATACCTGTCTCCTTGAAGTGCATCTGAACAATTGATGAGGAATGTAAGGCCTGGGTGGATGGATGGCTGAGCAACTGGAATGCCATAAGCGTAAGGGGCCAAAGTGCTTCCATGCATCTCTGCAAAGATTATTTCCCACATACAGGTGTACCTCACAGGGAAAAAGATGTATTCCTGGGAACTACGTATTTCTTTAACAGCATATTTGGTACCAGAGGCAGCAATAACATGGAAAGTATGTAGAGAGATCTTGCAGCACCTTCGGGACTAACTGAAAGAAAGAAGTTGGCAGCAGGAGCTTTCATACAGTCTACTTCCTCAGATACATTTAATAAGAATAGCTTGCTGCATCACTGAAAAGAGATCAATTGGACATATTTCAGTCAATTTTTATTTAAAATTCACAGTATGCATGCATGAAGTGGAAAAATGAGGTTATGCATAGGTAAAGTTAAACATTTTCTCAAGACCCCTTGAAGACCTCTACCAAAATGCAGAGGGATTTTTTCTTTCACTGGCCTCTTCTTTTCTTATAATTGCCATTTTGGTGACCAGACTAAGGACGTGGGGGGCGTGTGTGTGTTGCAGCTCAGATCCACAGTCACTCCTGTTCTAGCAATGCAAAGTGTGATGTTTTTTCACACCAGAAACAGAGTCACTCCTGTCTAGCAATGCGAATTAAGGTTAAAACGCGATGTTTTGCCACACCTGGTTGCCTTTCCATTGTCCTTTCAAATTGAGGGGGAAGCGAAGTCAGTTCTATTCCAAGCAAGTCACGTGATATAGATTCAACCAAAGCAGAGTGTGTGCACATTGTATTACAACACCGGAGGGTTCAATGATTCAAATTGTACATGCTCAGTGGGGCTCTGGATGCTGTCCTCCTTCCCTGCCCCCTCCTTAGCTGTCATGCTTCATCAGGATGAAGGAGCAGCATGGGATGATGGGATAGGTGGCAGAGAGGGTGAGATGGGGATGCAGGAGCAATTGGGGGATGATGGGATGGATGGCAGGGGGTCATGGGCCAGGATTGGGATGCAGGAGAAGGCAGGGGACGATGGGATAGCTCGCTGGGGGTCACTGGGGCCAGGATCGGGATGCAGGAGAAGGCAGGGGACAATGGGATAGGTCGCTGGGGGTCCCTGGGGCCAGGATCGGGATGCAGGAGAAGGCAGGGGACGATGGGATAGGTCGCTGGGGGTCCCTGGGGCCAGGATCGGGATGCAGGAGAATGCAGGGGACGATGGGGTAGCTCACTGGGGGTCCCTGGGGTCAGGATCGGGATGCAGGAGAAGGCAGGGAACGATGGGATAGCTCACTGGGGGTCACTGGGGCCAGGATCGGGATGCAGGAGAAGGCAGGAGACGATGGGATAGGTCGCTGGGGGTCCCTGGGGCCAGGATTGGGATGCAGGAGAAGACAGGGGATGATGGGATAGGTCGCTGGGGGTCCCTGGGGCCAGGATCGGGATGCAGGAGAAGACAGGGGATGATGGGATAGGTTGCTGGGGGTCCCTGGGGCCAGGATCGGGATGCAGGAGAAGGCAGGGGATGATGGGATAGGTCGCTGGTAGAACAGGCACCACCATTTTGACGTACTGAGTACGTACTAGGGTTAGGGAGCATCTGAAAAAGACGCTCCTAGGCAACCCTAACATGTACTCAGTATGTGCTTTTTGTCCCATCTGGACAGGGCCTTTGTGAAAAGAAGCTTCTTTGTCACAGGCTTTGTTAACTTAGGTATGCTTGTATACTTATATAGCCCCATTCAGCATACATTTGCTTAGAATTATGCCTCACTGAGTTCAGCAAGAATCCAACTGAGGGCCTTATCACATGAGGGGTTTTGCAGCTCAGATCTGGAGACACTGAGGGTCCAGCCATGTGTATTCACATTATAACGTGATATATTATTAGACATGATTGCTTTATATAGGAGGTTGTTCCGAGGCAGATCCACAGTCAATTCGGAGTGACTCCTCATTTTTGTGAATTCAGTAACGAGATTTCACAAAAATTGTTTCCAAGCTCACTTCGATTTCACTTTGAATTGGTCTGGTGTGGAAGATCACCCCGATCTTGCTCCCAGTGACCCCCTGCGACCTGTCCCATCATCCCCTGCCAGCTCCTTCACCTCGATCTCGCCCCCTCTGCCACCTGTCCCATCATCCCCTGCCTGCTCCTTCACCCGATCTCGCTCCCAGTGACCCCCTGCCACCTGTTCCATCATCCTGCCTGCTCCTTCACCTCGATCTCGCCCCCAGTGACCCCCTGCCACCTGTTCCATCATCCCGCCTGCTCCTTCACCTCGATCTCGCCCCCAGTGACCCCCTGCCACCTGTCCCATCATCCCCTGCCTGCTCCTTCACCCGATCTCGCCCCCAGTGACCCCCTGCCACCTGTTCCATCATCCCCTGCCTGCTCCTTCACCTCAATGAAGGATGACAGTGTCCAGAGCCCCACTGAGCATGCGCAAGGATGCCAATTCGAATAGTTTAATCCCTCTGGTGTGGTAATACAATATACACTCACTCCGCTTTGCCCAAGTAGAGACCACAATTTCGTCCCTCAGGTATGATAATACATCACATGAATTGCCTTGGATCCGAAGTGACTCTGCTCCCCCCTCGCTTCGAATTGGAGCTCCTGTTTCATGTGTGATAAGGCCCTGAATGTGCATGGCATTGCAATTTTAGTGGATGAGCACATTATTTGGTCCCATTGTTCTTGTGTTATTAATCATCCTTGCTACTTTTGCAATGTATATGTTTTGGAAATTATCTGACCACAGAACCTCTATGCATAACATGTTCTGAATGCATGTCTTTATGGGCTTATAAAAAAGACTGGGAGATGAGTGTGCCTGGTTAGGTGTGAAATCCTGGATACGCATGGAGGGATGCTGGTTTACCTGTACTCACCATGCTAACATGCCTAATGCAGATGAGTGGGGCTCTGAATTACACATACTGGGAAAGTAAACATTGAGGAATGTGGTTGGGTGAGATTAGCCTGGAAACTCTCCCTTTGCTATTTGTTTAAGCTTAGCTGGATCGCCCATCTTATTTATTTTCCTGTTTGTATCTGAAAAGTTCAGTGCATTGTGCTTGGTTACAGGAACAATAGAGATGACAAAGGTATAGGTGAGGGCAGAGCAACAGGAACTGAGGGAGACTTCGGCTTTCCGAGGGCAAATTTATTCATCGTCAATCCGCTTGGATTCCCTGTGATTAAGCAGAATAATAATAATAATAATAATAATAAAAAGGCAAACAAGGGCAAATTTATTCATAGTCAAAAGGCACACACCCTTCCCCCCAATTTATCTTTGGGTTGCAAGTTCTCTTTCTTGCTCCACTGGCTATGATTTGGTATGTACCACATGGAATCCAGCCACTTGTACTCAACAGCTATATGTTTCAAAGTCCACTTGTTTCTTTTAACAGAGAAACTATAACCACTGACAGGTCCATAAGACTCCAAAGCAGAACATGTAAACACTGGAGAGAAACGACAGGTACCAGCTTTTTCATTCATCACGACATCTTTGAAACAAATTAATAAATGACTGCCAGGGCTGGCCCAAGATATTTTGCTGCTTGCAGCATTGGACAAGATTACACCCTTCTCCTCCCCATATGCACACTGCTTATAGAAAAGCAGATTGGAGTGGCATTTGAATTTCAGTGCTAGTGAAGGGATAGCAAAACTCTTGCCACAGTAAACTGTTAATTCCCAGAATCCCATAGCATCGAGCAATGGCAGTTAAAGTGGTGTCAAACTAGGTTATTTCCACTTGGATGCAGCCAAAGAGTGAAAGGGAGCTCAGGCCAGAAACCTCTGTGCCTTTAAGAGCCTGGCTGCCCTCTCCTCTCCTCCTCCTCATCAAAAGATGGAGGCAAAGTGTGTCTTTCTGGCATCACAGCTCAGGGCTGTGATTCAGGCCTCAGCTATGCTAGAAGAGAACTTCTGTCGGATCAGGGCTGCCACACCCAGATTGACTACTGAACACAAACAGGGGTTTCTCTGAATGGCAAGATAAACCCGTGAACTAGTTTGAGTCTCTGCCTTCCCCAGTGCTGAGGCAGGGTGACCAATCATCCTCCATTTCCAGGGCACACCCTCTATTTCAGCCTTCTGTCCAGGAGGAATTCCCAAATCTCCATTTTGAGCTGGATGAAGAAACATGAATTTACATTTCCATGCAGGGTGACCAGACATCTTCCATTTCAGCCTTCTGTCAGGGACGTAGGGGAGGGGTTTGGGGGTCCGGACCCCCCCTTCAGGCCCTGGGGGCCTTCAAACTCCTTCCTCCCCCCTCCTCCCCTCCATCAATACCACAGAGAACTCGGAGAGGGAAAAGGGGAAAGACAAAAGTTGCAAGCTCAGAGAGAGAGAGAGAGAGAGAGAGGAGGGGGAGGGAGGGGGTCCTTGTGATTTCTTTCTCTTTCGTTTCCATTGGAGTCTGGCTTTCACTCCTCCGCCTCCTCCCCCCTCCCCCCTTGTGCTTTTGCCAGAATAAAAGTCTCTAGAAGGGAAGGAAGGGGGAAAAGGAAGGAAGAATGATAGGGATAGAGAGGGAGGGAGGGAGAACTGAAGAAAAGAAGGAAAAGAAAGGGAGGAAGAGGAAGGGGAGAAAGGAAGAAAGAAAAAGGAAGGAAGGAAGCTTCTAAAGGGAAATATAAAAGAAAGAAAAGGTGACTTTTAACTTTCCTTTCAGCAGTTATATCCATATACAATATAGTAAAATAATAATAATAATAATAATAATAATATCCCTTACCCAAAATGCTGAGGACTAGATGTATTTTGGATTTTGGAGTTTTTCACAGTTTGGTATATTTATATACAGTATGTCTAATGGGATATAATGGGGCATGGGATCCATGTATGTTTCATATGCATCTCACAGACATAGACTGAAAGTAATTTAATACACAATATTTTCAAAACAATGTTGTGCTTCTGCACACTGAGCTTCAGCAAACCCCTGAGACCACTATTCCTTGTATAATTCAATAGTTCAATAATTGATCTAAACCTTCAGGATACCCAGGTGTCCTTGAGTTGGGGTCAGACCAGATGCTCTCAGGGTCAGTTTTGGGTTTTGGAATAATTCAGGTTTCAGAAGGCCAGAGAAAGGAGACTCAGACTCTACTCTGGACATTTCTTCTGATAATGAACTCAGGTTTTCATTCTGGATTTTTGCAACAACAAAAAAGAGGAGGGTCTGTGATGCAAAAAGCAAGAGGCTTCCTTCCAGCCTTGTTTTTTCTCTTTTTTAAAAGACAAATAGAATAAAATACAGTTAGCTGGCCCCTTTTTAGCATGTCAATGGGGGTGCTTTGATGGAGAGTTCCTGCATGGCAGAATGGGGTTGGACTGGATGGCCCTTCTTGGGGTCTCTTCCAACTCTATGATTTTATGATTAATTAATTAATATATGGAATCAATCTAAGATGATGAATCGGGGCTGTGGAGTCTTGCTCCAGGCAATGCTAGACTGCAGGCCCCATCATCCAGCAGCACCACAGACTGCTGGGAACTGCAGTCTAATAAGGCTGCACACTGCAGAAATAATCCAATTTGACACCACTTTAATGCTATGGAAAATCCTGGGATTTGTACTATGTTGTGCCACCAGGGCTCTCTGACAAAGAATGCTAAATGTCTCACAAAACTACAATACCCAGATATTGTTGTTGTTGTTATTTTCTTATATCCCGCCTTTCTCCCAATATACGGACTCAAGGTGGTGATTTTCCATAGCACTAATCTATAGTATATCTTTCTACAATGTAGATGGACACCTCCATTACATAATTTGTTGGGGATGCTTTGACTGGGAGTTCCTGCATGGCAGAATGGGGTTGGACTGGATGGCCCTTCTAGGGGTCTCTTCCAACTCTATGATTCCATGATTCTGTAGCACTCTGAGCCTACTGTGATTTTAATTGTTTTTAAATGTATAAAGGCATAAAGTCTTATAATGCAAGCCATGCACTGATGGACTATTGCACTATAATTTTTTATTGATTGATTTTATACCCTGCCTTTCTCCCAAAATAGGATTCTCTTAAAGGGGTTTGTTTTTCATAAAAAGAAAGGAAGGTATAATGTCTTGGAATTTAAAATTATGATAGATAGATAGATAGATAGATAGATAGATAGATAGATGAGTCTTGGAATTAAAAATCGTGTGTGTGTGTGTGTGTGTGTGTGTGTGTATGTCTTGGAATTAAAAATCCCTCTTGGAAGTGGGAATGAAATGTTGTGTGGATGCAGCCTGGGTTCTTAGCTCAGTTCAGAAGTTGAAATGCAGTGTCTCAAAGCATGAGCAGAGTGTCTCTGAGCATGAACAGAGTGGCTGCCGCTCATTGTGTGAGCAGCTGCACTTTGCTTTATCGAGCTGAATTTATCTGATGTAAACACCTTCAGAGGAAGGACTCAGTTTGCATCTGCACTGAAAAAATAATCCAGTTTGATGCCACTTTAACTGCCCTTGGCTCCATGTTGTGAAATGCTGGGATTTGTAGTTTGTTGTGGCACCTGACAGATGACTCAACAGGTCCTCAAAACTACAGAACCCAAGATTCCATAGCATGAAGCCATAACGGAAGTTAAAGTGGTGCCATCGAGGTGTCGAGGGTAAACACTTGACCCTCTTTTTGTGTCTGGGGGGGGGCTCTTAGCCTCTCAAAATGGTAGTACTTAGTCTTGACCCCCCCTTCCCAAAATCCTGGCTACGTCCCTGCTTCTGTCCAGGAGGAATTTCAAAAATGTCCTCCATTCTGAGTAGGACTAAGAAGCATGGATTTGCATTGCTATGCAGCAGGGTGACTAGATTTGGTCTTCCTTTTACAAGGTGTGTCCTATATTTCAACCTTCTGTTCAGGAGGAATTTCAAAATAATAATAATAAATAATAATTTGTTTTATTTATATACCGCTATTCCAAAGATCATAGCGGTGAACAGCAAGTAAGCTAATTAGCAAGTAAGCTAAATGTTCTCCATTTTGAGCACAACTCAAGAAGCATGAATTTATATTTATAAGCAGAATGACCAGGCGTCCTCCTTTTCCCTATGTGCAGTGACCAAATGTCTTCCTTTTCCACCGTACATTTCAACCTTCTGTCTGGGAAGAATTCCAAAATGGCCTCCATTTTGAGCAGGACCAAGAAGCATGAATTTACATTTCTAGGGGTGTTGTTAGTTTTTCTTTGGCCACATCCCTACATGTTTTCTAGAATGTCCTCCATTTTGTGGTGAGGAGGACATGCGTCCATCCTGTACTGAGGGGATAAACATTGAAAGTCACACAATAGTGACTCTGAGCAAAAGCATGTGCAGACTGCCTCCGCAGCGTGATCCATCCTTGAAGGAAAATGTCTTCCCCTTTCCAACCCAAGGCTCTTGGAAGGGCTTCCATTAGTCAGCTTCAGGCAAGCCTGCTTTCTTCTGTGCCTTTAGTTTTAGAACTAGAGCTCTTCAGTCCCAAGAAATGACTCATCCCATGATTCAAGAAGAGCTCCAAAAATCACACTGCAGAAACAATACAGTTTGAGACTGCTTTAACTTCCTTGGCTCAATGCTAGGGAATTCATGGAACTGTAGTTTTGTGAGACATTTAGCCTTTTCTGTCAGAGAGCTCTGGGGCCACAATAAATGTTATGTTGGGCGTAACATAAACTACAAATCCCAGGATTCCCTAGCATTGCACTATTTTCTGCAGTGTCTTGGACCAAAAGACTTCTCAGGCTCACTTCCCAGGTTCTTGACCAGGAGCTTCTGGTTGGTCCTCTGGAAGAAAGAAGCAGCCTGCAAGCTCCCCGATGGAAAGGAAATGCAATGGGAGTTACAACTAGTTATACAGGAGTTCCCTCTGCTGGTATAGAAAAGGCACTTCTTATTTCCTCCCTCTCAGCTAAGGAAAGGTGTTGAGGACGTGCAAAGTAGTTAAAGAATGTGGATTCTTGAGGCCTGCTTTTTAAGACTGCTGCTGTTGTTGTGTGCCTTTAAGTTGTTTCTGAATTATGGCGACCCTATAATGAGGTTTTCTTTATTATTTTTATGCCTGAGATATAGAAAGTTGATGCAAGATAATGTTTTCTGGATGTTATTTCCAGCTACAACTTGCTGTCACATCTGAATTCCTCTAAGAAGGCAGAGCTCTCTTGAGCAGCCATAGGAAAACAGGCAGAGACAGCACAACGATCAGTTATAATTTACCTGACTAAGACCGTCAGTGCTTTCCCCTTACCTGTCGATGTCTGTTCTGTTTCTCACTGATTAGAACAAGTAAACCTTTAGTCAATTTTTGTCCTTTTCCTAACTCATTTTCCTATTTTCCTATTTTATTGTTTTCCTGTTCCTGTTTTTTTGTAGTAATGTTTTTAACTGTTATATTAGATTTTAACCTTGTATTGTAATGTTTTTATAAATCTTGTAAGCCGCCCTGATCATATTCATGGAAGGGCGGGGTATAAATAAAATTTATTATTATTATTATTATTATTATTATTATTATTATTATTATTCTTGCCAGAGGAAGTTTGCCATTGCCATCCTCTGAAGCAGAGTGTGTGTGACTTGCTCAGGGCAGGGTGATAAGCCATCCTCCTTTTCCAGGACTTCTCCTACATTTCAGCCTTCTGCCCTGGCTGGAATTCCAAAATGTCCTCCATTTGGAGCAGGACTAATTTATATTTATATTAGTGTGTTTAGCTTTTGCTTGGATGTGTTCTACATTTTTCTTGAATGTACTACCTTTTGCAATGCCTTACTCCTAGGGCATCTGGTCACCCAGTTGGTTTCATGGCCAAGCAAAGATTCGAACCCTGGTCTCCAGAGTCACAGTCCAATGCTCAAGCCACTACACCACGCTGGCACTCATCAGCAACCCCCATCATGACAAACAAGTAGAGTTAAGCTTTTATGTGTTGTCTTACAGGAGCGGATTCTGTGATTGGCACGAGTTGGCTATGCTTTCCTTTTGCAATGTATCATCTTGGTCTCCAGAAGAGTCAAAATGTTTTTGTTGTTATACCAGGCTGTCTTGTGTATGTACATGAACTGTTAATTTTGAATAAAAAGTTTGCTAAAACATGTTGAACTGCTCTTATTTTTTGTGGAGTAGGAATATATTGATTCCTTCGTGTTGTTTCTACCTCTGGTACCAAATTTAAAGTACTGTCCAAGAACATAAATAGTTTGTTAACGGAGGTGTACCTGCATTGTATTGGATTATTATGGCAATAGCCGACTTCAGCAGCTGTTAGATGTGGGCTGAAGGGTAACAGTAATTTCGCTACAACAATCCATGTTTAGCTGTCTGATCTTTATCACTCTGTTTAGCCTTTCTTCCCATATCACTTTTTCTTCTCTTTATGCTTATACAGTGGGCCCTTGGTATCCAACGGGATTTGATTCTAGGATTCCCTCTTGGATACCAAAATCAGAGGTTACTCAAGCAGCAATAGCAATAGCATTTACATCTCTATGCTGCTTAATAGTGAACTCTAAATGGTTTACAGAGTGTTAGCCAATTGCCCCCAACAAGCTGGGTACTCATTTTACTGACTTCCAAAAGGATGGAAGGCTGAATTAACCTCGGAGCCATGGGATCAAACTCACAATGTTGTGGCTGCAGTACTGGCACTTAACTACTGTGCCACTAGGGATCCTTACAGGTTGAGTATCCCTTATCTGGAAATCTGAAATACTCCAAAATCGACCATATGGTAGTGATACCTTTGTTTCTGGTGCTTCATCACACACAAACTTTGTTTCATGCACAAAATCATTAAAAGTATTGTCTATTAAAAATATCTTCAGGCTATGTGTACAAGGTATATATTGAATATAAATGAATTTCTTGTTTAGATGTAGGTCCCATTTCCAAGATACTTCATTCTGTGTATGCAAATATTTCAAAATCTGAATTCCAAAACACTTCTATTCCTAAGCATTTCAGATAAGGGAGACCCATCCTGTATATCAAATGGCTTAGTGAAATGGTGCTCTTATAGAAAATGGCAAAATCAAGTTTTGCTTTTTAGAATTTCTTTTTTGAATAATTTTAAGATGTGGATGGCTGAATCTATGGATATGGAGGGCCAACTGTAACACAACAAAACATAGCAATAGCCAATACAGAACCAAAGTGTACAACAAACAAGACATTCTACTAATGGAATAGATTGAAGGCACTGATTCAGTGTGTTGTTTGGGTTTTTTGGGTACATACTAATTCTGAATTTTGTGATTATTCATTTTGAATTGTAATCATTTCCCCACCCCCTTTGCTGTGTAAGAAAAAAAATTACCTCAAAGAGACTTACATGAACATCTCTGGGGCAATTGCTTTGGCGATACAAGAATTTACCCAACAAAAAGGTTCTTGCCTCTGTACAGCAATGAAGCTTTCAGCCCTGGATCAGGGACAGTACAGTGGGGATAGAGGGGGAAATGGTTCCTAGGGATTTGCCCAAATTGTAACAACCCCCCCCCCCCCCACACACACACAACTAGGGTGGAAGCTATTTTTTGGGAGCACAACTCCTAGTATCCTCAACCTAGGAGGATTTTGAGTTGTCCAAAAAATAACTTCCTTGAGTTCTGCCCCCACCCATCGTTGTTCAACTACACACAGAGCTCAGAAAAGCTAGTATGTGTTCTTTCTCCCTCAGGGAGTGGATTGGTCTTGGCACCCCTTGTGCTCCCTTGATTTACCCCACACAAATACACACAAAAGAGACCAGAAATATGATAAGTTCCTCTTTTTCTCTTTTTTACACAAATATATACAGGGTATTATACACATCTCTACACAGACACAGTGCCAGTTAGAACACAGCTCCCTGCAAGGGGGGTGGGGTGGCACCACTGGTCCGCACCCAACACATCCATTAACCACCCAAGTAAGCCAACCCTGTACTGTGGCTGTATGTACAGATTGCTCAGAGCCATCCCAAGTTGAGGCTGTGGGGCTGATGCAGGTAGGGAAGTGGAGGCTGGGCTTAGAAATTATGGTGCCAGGGGGACAGTACAGAGATGGTGAGGAAACCCTGGCATGGAACACATACTATTTCTAGAGAGTATCAGAAAAAACATCCTGGAACAAACAATTAAAATAAAACCCACATGCATTTCAGCAGCAGTGTGGCTGAATGTGTGGTGACGATGGCAAGGGAAAAATGAGAGAGATAGTTCAAACAGGCTCCTCCACGCCCCTTCCCCACTAATTCCCAGACAGCACTGCAAAAGAAAACCCACCACGAGCCATGGCTCAGCTCCTGAGGGCATCCTCAGATTCTCACATCTCCTAGAAGGGAGCATGAAGTCCAGCTCCTTCTCCCAGGTCAAGAAGTTATAAGCAAAGAGGCTTCTTGGCTACATTTCTGACTCTTTGTTATGTATCCAATCTTGACTAAGCTTCATCTTTCTGTATGTCAGCTCCCTCCTTTTAACTACGGGGTGCCTCATATGAGGGTGCCTCAGCCTTGCTCAGTGTTAGAGAGACTTGATTCATTAATGTCTGTAAAAACACTTCAAGCCCTTAGCTAGAATAAAGAAAGACTCCTTGTCTCCTATTTGGAGGCAGATGGGTCTCTGCTTCTGGGTAATACTGGTAGCATCCCTCAAGGATGGCTTTTTGCAGACAAAGAAGAGCACAGTGGAGAGGAAGGGAAGGCAAAAATTAAGACAGCTAGCAGCAGCAACTGAGCCTTCCTTCTGGGTCTGAGAAGAGGATTCAACTCATGGAGTTGATTCACCCCAGTCTGTATAAGCCCTGGGTCTCCAACAGAAGTAAAAGGGCATGTCTCCTGTAAGCCCCACGAAACATTATTCGAGGCAAGACAGCTGCTCTAACACCTACATCTATTTGTCCTCTCCCAGCGAGGCTGAAAGCACCTTCACAAGCAGATTTATTGAAAGGGCCCACAGAAATTTAAGACAATCTATTTGTCAATTCAGAAATAAATAATGGCCTATTATGACTGAACTTAGGACTCCTCCCAACCTTTTGTGTCAAAGAGACAAATGCAGTGGTGAGATGTGAGTTTGAAGACAAAGCCTGAAGAATCCTTGAAGAAAAAACTCAGGAGACAACAAAACCTTGAGTCAGAAGGTGGTTCCTTGGAGTTGCATGCAAGCAACAGGATGGGAGAAACAGAGTGGAGCCAGATGCCTGTGATGGAATGCACAGGAGGTATCATGCAAGGCTCAGAGGTGAAACTGGATGAGCTCAGAAGCTTCACAGCCCCTGGGATTCAGTGGTCTCTCCCTCTATAGCAAACTGTACAAAAACCAACCCTTCCCCTCTTCTGCCTCCCTAAAAATTAGACAAGACAAAGAGAGTGTTTGGGTTTTAGTCAGGTTTAAAGGTAAAACAAATGTGCAAAAATGCTGCAGAGCCCAAGCTGCACTGTGCCCCAGACTGGAAACCCCTGGCATTGCGCGATATGGGCTACCATGTAGTTGGTTTGTGCTGGGAAGAGGTGGAGGAAGAAGAGGATTACTGGATGGACAATTTTCCTTGCCAACTCTTGGCATTCCCCTCGCCCTGCAAGGGGCTTGTTTTGCCACTGGAGCTGCATTTGCCACTGGCAGCTGCTCACTGGCAGACACTGGCACTGGGTAGCACTCTCGTCGTGGCTTTCATTGGGTCGCATTCATGGCAGCAGGGTCCTTTTCTGTACAATCCCTCTGGCTCTAGACTGTAATGTGAGCAGCCTTTGCTGGAGAGATGAGAATGACTGAAACCATAGCTGTTCCAGCAATGTTTCTTGGGCACTGGAGACAAAACGCTCACTGATGCATAAGCATGTATGAAATTTATACATAGATTTAAAAACAGCTCTGCTTGGCTGGAATCACTGATTCAAGACAAGTTCAAAGCCAGACCCCTTTTGTTTGGGGAAAAAACGGTACCATGATTGATTAAAGCTCTGCTTTCTTTTAAATCTAACACCTTATTAGTGTTCAAGGTTCTAGACAAGGGATAGGAGAACAGGAGCAGGGAGGATGGCACATGTGTTTCCTGGAGGAGGAGAAAGAAAAGGAGGACCTTTTGCCACTTGGAAACATCCAGGCTGTTTGTCCTCACTTCTGCTCCTCTCCCTGTTACACTGGAGCTGCAACATATGTGGTCATTTCCTCTCCTCTGTTTTGGGTTTGTGGATTCCAGAAGTTGTTAAGGGGTAGGTAGCTTGTAAGAGAAATTCACCTTCCATCGCAAAGGAAGAGGACACAGAGAGAAGAGGGATAGGAAAGACAGGGAATGGAGGTCTGATTACCAACTTGGAATGAGCACTAATACAGGAGCCAGGTGGGTGAGGAAGGAGCAGTGGTGGGTACCTGATTTATGCTCCTCTTTTCTCCATTTCCTTAGCCTTTCTCTCTCTCACTCGCTCACACAGAACACATACACACAGTGCGCAGCAGCCTCGCCAGCTCATGAGACTCCCCTGCCCTGCTTGCATTTTTCCACATTCCTAATGGTGGATCTCGTTCTCTATCAGGCTGTCCTCGCATGACTGGAAATCCGTATCGTTAATGCCATTTGGGTTGATGAGCTCCTCGTCTTGGGACCCTTGCTCCTCGGACTCAGCTGCGTCACCCTCTGGTGAAGAATCTTGCAGTACTTGGGCAATATACTTCTGCTGTGGAGTGGATATATAAAACAAACAAACAAAAACAAATAATGGAGCAGTTAGCCCTCTGGTCTGAGTGAGGACCTTGGTAGCACAGCATGATGAGTAAGTGCCATGCAGTTTGGGAGCCAGCACAAAAAGGAGACTAATAATGTGCATGGGACAGCTGTTTTACAGCATGATGGTGGGGAGGGAGAGGAAATGGGGTAGTATCGCTTCAGAGCTAAGATTCCAACATTAAACAATGCTTGTAGCACTGTCTGACATGTAGCTTATTGTTTAGGAGCTACATACAACCATACTTTAAACAGAATTTTTGAGACATCCTGTAGGAGAAACAGCAGGCTGGGAGAAAAACTGTGCTAAGGAACCCCACAGCCTGAAGACCTTGGCATCAAGAGATCTTGATTTTGCTGCCTTTTAGGAAGAGGCCTCCCCCTCCACCATGTCCCTGCTTGTTTGTAACTCACTGTATAGGGCCATTAACTAAATGACAGGATCAATCACTCCCGGTTAATACTGCAGCAGCAGCTAAATACTTGTAACATCTCCAGTGTTGTCCTGACCCAACTAGTTCTCTTAGCTCTTTTCTATTGTGAATTATCACATTTGGATGTGTTGTTAAGGACCAGAACATCCTAATTCACTGTTCACTGGCAGATTCGCAAGAGATTTGATGAACCAGTAGAGCACCATTCACTACAATGGAAGATGCAACCCCAAGAGAGGCAAATGGCCCTTCTTCTCCACTGGGCAGTAAATGGCAACACTGGCTTATGCAGAACCTCTGTAGGTGTCCAAAATAACATGTAGGGCTCTGGATAAGAGTGGAACATCATGAAGAATTTTGCACGTGTGTAAATGCTGCAAATGGAAGATGCTGATTAATAGTAACACTAACAAACCATAATTATTTATCATCTTCCTCCATTTATGAAGACTTTACACATTTGTGCAAAATTCTTTATAATGTTTCACTCTGATCCTCTAGGGCACCATTTTATGAATTACATCCTCTCTATCTTTTATACTAACCATTCTGATTTCATAACAGCAAAACTTTTCAGATCTTAAAAAAGTAAGCGAATATACTTAGGATTTTGGGAAGCTTCTGGAAGCCATGTGAAGTACTCTATTGTACTCTTTTGGCAGGGCTGCAGCCATTAAAATTTCCACAGGACTGTTCACAGACCATTCAGATCTCAAGAAAAGTAGGGGTGCAGGAAAGAAATGTACCACAAAGCCTCCACCGAAGTAATGTTCTCATTCCACTTAACACCAAATTGTATTGGGAAATTTCCTTTTGCAGCACTTGCAGCATATGCCAGTGCATAAGAATCAGATTGTTAAGAAGGTGCTAACCAATTTGGTTTCATTGTTCCGTTGAGGAAAAGGCAGAAAGTGAACAAAGCATAGGGAGGGGGTGGGAACAGGGCTGCTCAGATAGGCCCAGTAACAATGAATTCTGTTTCCTGTCCATATTTCTTGGATGCTGCCTGGGTATAGCGAAAAAGGTGGGAGTATGGCAGGAAATCTGTAAAGGCCTCTCCTTCCTCCCCAAACTCAGACATAAGAGGGCACAGAACATCTTCTGAGGTAGAAGCCAAACGGAGAAGCTGGAGACTCACAGCTGATTTAGGAGCTGGCGGATGGTTGGTGGTAGGCCGTCCATTTTCCCTTCCATCCACAACATCCACCTCCGTGTGATCAATCTGGAAGACAAAGGTATGGCATGAAACCAAGGAGCAGAGACAGCAAACTGGGCCAATTCCATCCCATTCTATGCTGCAGGAGTGTTTTTAAATTTAGCCAAGAAAGTAAAGTGGAATGACAATTCTGGAGGAGAGAGATGTATTCTCTCCCTTGCAGATGTATTCATTGCCTTGCAGATGTATTCACTCCCCTCTGACCTTTTAACATTTCATTGTGTACAGCTAGGAATTGCAATGGATTTAACTGGCACTGTTACCACTTGATGTGCACAAGCATTTATACTGTGGTACAAATGTTAAATAAACACAAGCTAACATTTCAGGTTATAACACAACAAAATTTGGAGAAGTCAAAAGGGTGTGAATGAACAATTCAGCAAGTCACTGCATCTCAAGGTGTTGGAGCTCAGGTGCTGAGCCTATTTGTTTATTTGTTTTGTTTTAGTTACATTGTATCTGACCCTTTTCCAAATGGCTCTCTTCTATCCTGTCAACAACCTTTAGGTTAGGCTGAGAGGAAGTGACATGGCCAAAGCTTTTCATGACCAAGAGATTTTGAAACTTTACCGCCATAGTCCCATGTCCAATAAATCTAACCAAAGTGCAACACTCAGAGGAACAGATAGCAATTTTTATTCTCAGCAAGAAAATGTAAAGCATCAATTTGTACTTTAAAGAATTTTTTATGAAAGCTGCTTCTTCATGGTTTTTTGTGGGTTTTTCAGGCTATATGGCCATGTTCTAGAAGGGTTTCTTCCTGGCCACATAGCCCGAAAAACCCACAAAAAACTATGGATGCCGGCCATGAAAGCCTTCGACTTCGCATTGCTTCTTCGTTTTTTCGTAGATATTTCTTGCAATGAGGAGACTGTACGGACAAGTTATTAAAATAGTGTTATCCTCCAGAGCAAGTGAAGTAGGTGTTGTGGCTCTGCCAAGCTAGTTCCTTTGTCTATACATTGCTGAAGTGGC
Organism: Sceloporus undulatus; assembly: GCF_019175285.1. NCBI lineage: Eukaryota > Metazoa > Chordata > Lepidosauria > Squamata > Phrynosomatidae > Sceloporus > Sceloporus undulatus. Next base: position 55,795,815 of record NC_056522.1, read on the forward strand.
TTGTGAAGAAGCCATAAAGGAGTAATCTCTTTGCTTCTCCAGTAACATGAATATCAGTTAACTAGAAAAAGTTGTTGTTGTTGTTATAATTATGGGTTACATCCCCAGACAGACAGCATGAGCACTGGCCATGGGAGTCTGGAAGTTGTTGTCCAAAAATTAATTTTTCCAAGCCCTAGAATAAGTTCCCAGAGAGTCTGTGGCAGGACAGCTAGTTCTTTTCTTTTTGTAGGAATTGTAGGAATCAGGGAGAGAATGATCAATATGTACTCCACATTGTATATTATGCTCTTCCATTCGCCTGTATACTCAAGTGAAACAAACAATTGTCTGTTCTATATACATGACAAATGTACACAGCATAGAGGTATTCCCCTCCCACTTTCCTCTAGGGATGCATCTGAAGCAGCAATCTTAGCTCAATCATAACACTACTCTAAAAATACCCTTCTTTCAGATGTACTTTAGTGCTTACCTTGTAATTGTGAGCACTGAGGTATTTGAAGTGTCCAAAGCAGACGTGACACAAGCAGATCACAATTGTGATGACAAGAACCACAAAAGTAAACATGGATGTGAGAGCCAGGAACCCTGAAGAAAGCAAAGACTCATTGTCACGACTACTAGCCACCCAATTTGCCTTTCCCCTTGCTTCCTACAGCTCTGTTTTAGCCCTCAGCCTTGTTTCATTTCAGATGCTGGCCTGAAGAATACTGTGATCCATTCCACTTACCTGCTACAGCTCACAGCATCTGCCAGCCACCATGGCTAGTGGTCCTGCTAGCTGGTGTGTAGTCCTGTGGCTAGTGGTCTTGCTGGCTGGAAGTGCAGCCAGAAAAAAAGTAACCCAAGCTCTTATTTTCTCACACCTCTCTCACACCTACAACTTTCCCTCTACCATCCTCTCATATTCACCCATGTGCAGGTTGCTGAGCATGATTAGTGAGTGAGACCTCATTATCTTTTGTGGTACATGAAACAGTGCGCAGGAGCTTCACACACGCTCTATCAGTAGCATAGGAAGCAGGTCAACCAAATGATCTTTTTATCCTACCAGATGTGATGTGACATGGGCATAAGGTGCTTCCACAAATAATTTTGTATCAAGTCCAACAGGGAGAGATCAGAATGGAGGCAGCAAGGAAAATAGATGGATAATGACAGATGGGATAGTGGTAGAACTGAACTCATCCTTCTTGTGCTTGCTTCACAAAAGGGTAAACTCTTGAATAATAGAATATGGATCCCTTGGAGTGGTCAAAAGCACTTGGTCCCAAACCTGGGTCCCAAGATGTTGTTGGCTTTCACCTCCTAGCATATTTGAGAATTTTGAGAGTCCTAGTGCTACAAAATTTGGGAACACTCAAAATTGAGGAGCGCTGAAACCAAAAGACATTTAAAAAATAACTACGTTGAAATGGTAGGCACTGCTCACCTGTGCGCACAGTAGAGAAGAAGAGAAGCCAAAAGAGGCATAGGATAGGTGCTGCCACCACCTGGTTCACAGCACCTGAGTGGATCTTCTTATCCAGCTTGGCTGGAAGATAAGCATAATAGAGGTTGTACCTGTCCACCAGGTGCTTTAGTAACATATACATCAGACCTGCAAGAAAAAAAGAGAAGAGGAAATCAGTTGAAATCTTGGTTGAACAGCAGATAAGAGACCAGTTTTCAGTTTATGTGGCTAGGTAGTTTCCTTTTACCCAACAGGATGGACTAAACCTGAAGGAAAGCCCACTTAACTCTAAATTTCCTGGATAAGAGAAATCAGTATTTCACTTTCCCATTGGCAGTGAACAAGAAAAGGCATACAGCATTTCTCATCCAAACTACCATGAACTCAGTGTTATCTCAAAAAGATATTGTAATGAACCAATAGAACAAGAGCCATTGTGGATATGTCTATGTCTACGTATATATTTAGAATTAAAAGACATAGCTATGTTACTTTAGAAAATCAATATGCAAAGGTAGGCTCAAGTTTATGAAAGCTTATGCTACCAGCTTCTTTCTTTCAGTTAGTCACATAGGTGCTACAAGATCCCTTTGCATACTCTGCTTATGTATTTGATATCAAAGATAAAGAAAGGCTAAGCAGGTACTGCAGTTATGCCTACCGAAGGGAACAATGATGGGGCAGGTGATACTGTAGGTCATTACTACAGTGAAGACGCACATCATCCAGGCGTATGCAGCCCCAAACTGGAATTCATAGGCTTGATGCTGAATAGCAGAGAGAGAAAAACAAAGATCCTTTCAGCAGACATACAAAAGTCTAAAGGAAGAGCCCTGTGTATGTCAAAAAACAAATGAGAGGTGGGTAGGAAAGGAAAGAAATCGAAACTAATGACGAAAATATCAACATTTATGTTGGGATGTGTAATAGAAATTAGCTATCTTCGTAAATACTTTAAGAATTCATATAATCCACATGAATTAGATGCATGTCTAAGAATAAACTGATCATGAAATCTTTTATAGACAACAAACACCAAATGTATTTTGGCCAAGAACTGGGCTTGAGTGATTTAGTAACAGCACGGCTAACCTGTGTTTCTACTAGATAGATACATAGTATTCAGGCTCTCAGTGGTCAAATCAGTGAAATAGCAGTGATGAAACATTGGTGTTGCCAGTAAAACTGTTAGCAAACCACATATAGAAACATGAGGGAGAAATCTAAGCCAAATATATCCTGGAAATATGTCAGAAACAAACCACAGATTAATCTGGCTACATATTCCATTAGCACTTGTAGCAATGGAGGGTCAAGGCATCTTAGATGTCTGGGAAGCTCTATCTGTCTCTGGTGACTTTCATACCAAAATGGTGGGAGCTAGGCTTCCTAGACTCTATGGTAGTGTGCTGTGGCAATTCAATGTACTCTGTGCACTGACATAAGATCAGTTGGGAGTCTGTATTGTTGAGGTGGTGAACACATTTCATTGCTTATTAGTAATATCTTATTTGGATACATTTTATTTATTTATTTATTTATTTACAGTACTTGCTTGCTTGCTTACTTACTTACTTACTTACTTTATTTTTATCCTGCCTTTCTCCTAAAAAAGGGACCCAAGGCAGCAATATTTAACTTCTCCTTCCTCCTCTCCCTATTTTTCTCTTCTGACACACAGTGATCTATAACAAACCACTTCCATTATAGGAAGTCGACTGTGCCTATAATGGTGGTTGGTGGCTTCCATCTATGGTGAATTTGTTCTGGGTTTAATCCAAACTTTAAAAGAGCTATTTCTTCCAAACAGGTTGGGCACTTTGGATAGCTGCCTTTAAAGTTTAGACTAAAAACAAAAAATGGAGACATTGCTCCACTGGTATGGGGGAGCCACCAGCTTCCCATAGAGCTCCGCTCCTCTGCATCACTAGTTTCTTTTAAGAAACAATTAAAAATATACTTATTTCAGCTGGCCTTTCCACTTTAGCTAACAGTGCTTTTTTCTCTGCCCCTTGTTTTTCTGTTTTTCTTGACCCCAGATTACTGTAAATAGTGCCGCTTATTCTGCCCCTGATGAATGTGATTTGTATACTGTAGATTCCTGTTCATATCCCCTTGTAATGTTGTTTTAAATTTTTATATTGTGATGTTTTTTAATCGTATTTTATTATCTTTCATTTTTTGTAAGCCGCCTTGATCATACCTTGTGGAAAGGCGGGGTAAAAATAAAAACTATTATTATTATTATTATTATGACTGGTGTTGACCTTTCTGTTCTCAGTCATACTATGCTAGTAGGTGCTACTTATGGCTGTCTTGTCAGGTTACTTCCTGTGGCAGCCAAACATCCTCTTATTTACATCTAGTTTTGTGCTTATTTAAGTAACTGGCATGACTCACATACCCGTTTGACATTCCTGCGCTCAGCAGCTGAGCGAGCAAGGCAGAGCCGGATCATGTACATCAGCAGGCCAGGAATACGTAGCAAGTCCATGGCATTCCCAATGAATGCAGAGGCAATGACATAGTTCACAAAAAAAGCCCCATTATCTGGCAAGAACACACACCTGGAAGGGCAAGAAAAGAGAGTGTAGCAGAAAGTAGGAAACTAGCCTGCCAACCTGAGCACACATAGAATGGCACAAAGATGAACAGAATGGAAGATAGCCTAGTAACTTCCAGCTTAGATATGCTGGTGTCTTTGTCTACTTTATTCATGGCTCCTTCTAAAAGAAAAATTTCTCAATTTTTGAAATAATAATAATAATAATAATAATAATAATAATAATAATAATAAAGTTTATTTCTATCTCGCTTTTCCAATTAGATCAAAGCGGCATACAAAATTCATATAAAATACATAATAATCAGTACAATCAATAAAACAATATATAAAAACAGCATATAAAAAACTAATACTCAGCCAGCTGAGTGGGAGAATCCAGAAACATGTCACAGTCGATACCAAGATAGAAAGGAAAATAACCAAAGTCACACCTCATGGGGGAAAGCTTGGGAAAAGAAGAAGGTTTTGAGATTCTTCTTAAAAAGGTCTAAAGACGTGGTGGAGCGGAGCTCATCAGGGAGATTGTTCCATGTTCTTGGGGCTGAGATGGAAAAGGCCCGTTGCAAGGTCCTCACATATCGCACAGTTGGGACCTCCAGCAAATTTTCCCATGTTGACCTGAGCGTGCGGGGCAGATTATATGGGGAGAGGAGGTCCTCTAAGTACCCTGGGCCCAAGCCATTTAGGGCTTTGTAGGTGTTTACCAACACCTTGTATTGAGCCCGGAAACAAATAGGCAGCCAATAAAGGTATTTTAAGATAGGTGTTATATGGTCTGACCTGGAACCACCAGCGACCAATCTCGCTGCCATATTTTGCACTAACTGAAGCTTCCGGGTTTGGTACAAGGGTTGCCCCATGTAGAGCGCATTACAGAAATCCAATCGAGAGGTTACCAGAGCATGTACTACAGTTTCAAGGTCCCCCCGGTCCAGGTAGGGTCGCAGCTGGCATATCAGCCGAAGCTGATAACAAGCGCCTCTGACTGTCACATCCACCTGAGATGTCAGTTGGAGCGACGAGTCCAGAAGCACTCCCAAGCTGCGAACTGAGTCCTTCAGGGGGAACATGACCCCATTCAGGACAGGTGGACAAATTCCACTATCCGGACCCAGGGAGCCTATCACCAGTACTTCCGTTTTCTCTGGATTCAGGCTGAGTTTGTTTTCCCTCATCCAGTCCATTACCGACTCCAAGCAGGCATTTAGAGGAGAGATGCCATCCCTAGTCACTGCATCAGTCGGAGACATAGAGAAATATATTTGGGTGTCATCAGCGTACTGATAACACCGCGCCCCGTGTCTCCGGATGATCTCTCCCAGCGGTTTCATGTAAATGCTGAATAGCATGGGGGATAAAATAGCTTCTTGAGGGACACCAGATGTAAGTGCCCTCTTATTGGAGCAAACGTCCCCCAGCTGCACCATCTGGAATCTGCCCGAGAAGTAGGAACGGAACCACTGAAGCGCAGTGCCCCCGATACCTAACTCCCTCAGGCAATCCAGAAGGATACCATGGTCTATGGTATCGAAAGCCGCTGAGATGTCCAAAAGCATTAACAGGGACACGCTATCCCTGTCCATGCCCAGACGGAGATCATCGACTAAGGCGACCATGGCAGTCTCAACTCCATAGCCCGCCCGGAAGCTGGTTTGAAATGGGTCTAGAAAATCCATTTCATCCAAGAGCCCCTGCATTTATTCTGTAGACTTTGCTTCTTAAGAGCTATTAAGAGCAGGTTTATCCACTGAATTCCATATAAAAAGGTTATGTCGACTGCTCTTCCTTGACTCTGATTGTTGGCTAATGGATGAATTGTAATTTTTAGAGAACTAATAGGAATTCTTGGTAAATTCAGTGTTAGTATTTTATTGTTGTATTGATTATGAATTGTACTGTCTTTTAAGGTTGTAATCCCGCCTCGATCCGTGGGAGAGGCGGGAGGTATAAATAAACTATATTATTATTATTATTATTATTCTCCCATCTCTGTAGTTTTATTCTCTAACACTGGTAGCTGTACCTCTGTTTTATAGCCTATTATCCTGGTTCATCCCTCCCTGCAAAAAATTTGCCCCTTTGTCTTATTTTCAGCACACAACAGCCCAAAGAAAGGAGTGGATCCAATGAGATTCAGTGAAAGGGAGGGGAAGATTGGCTGTCTTGATGTCATCTAGAGAGAAGTGGAGGGAGTCCAGATTGCAAGGAAAACAGACTCATTCCCCAGTTTGTAAAGTATCTCACAATCTCCCTACTTCTTTAAAAATGTCACTTACTCAAATCTCACAGCAGCCTCAGCCAGGAATTTTTTGTCAAACAGCCAACGGAAAAATACATCCAGACTAGGAACAGAAACACACAAAGAAAGAAACATAATCACCAAAGGCACTTGCAAGACTCATGGCTTGTCACCACTCATCTCATAAGACTCTACTTACTGTGCTGAGTCAGGGGCAAAGTACATCTGAGGCCACTTCATGGACACAAATAAGGACTGACAAAATGTTTCTGGATATGTCCATTTGTCCAAACTCTAATTATTACTGGGTTTCTTCTTCTTCTCCTCTGAAAGTTGCCCTTGACTCCAGGTCAGTGCTATATTTATTTATGGTCAATATTTTTAACCCACTGCCTTAGAAAATGTTCAGCAACAGATTTGTCTGTTCTTCTGATCAGCAGGAACTATGGAGTTATAACAAATGTGCATGTTTTGATTTGTATCTTTTAAAGGCTACTTGTTTTCTCTGGTCTTTGTGATGTTGACAATTTTGGTCATGTGTTTTCAGGGTGAAGATTAAAGTGGGTCTTTCTTTTTAAAAAATATACATGATCAATATTAGAATAATTTCATAGTTTAAGTAACTCTTTTTGTTACAGACTATATTGTTGTTATTGTTGTCATTATTTGTTTTATTTTGTATAGTGGTAATTTCTCCTTTACTTTCACAACATCCTCAAGGTAGGTGAAGGGTGGACAAAGTGAAAGCTGTAAATGGCCTGCAACCCCTTAATAAAAAGGAATAAGAATTTTCATATCATGGTGCTTCTTTCATTAGAAATTCTTGGGACTGATTTCTTTTCTTTTTTCTAGGCATGAAACAGAGTAATCAGATTCCCCCTTTCTAAAAATTGCACCACAAAGTGTTGTTGTTTACCTTCCAGTCATTTTTGACTTATGGTGACCCTAAAGCAAACTGTCACAGGATTTTCTGGGCTTGAGAGTATGTGACTTGCCCAAATTTACCAGAGGAGGGAAGTGAACACTGATCTCCAGTTCAATGTTCAAACCACTACACTGTAAATTTTTTGAATTATGATTCTGTCAGTGACTTTATCAATATCAGAAATTTACCTGGATAGATAGAAGCATGGTCTTCAGCACCAATTAACGAGTAGCTAGCAGAGCATTTATGAGGCACATACCAATCCACAAACCCACTCACCATGTTTTTGCATTGTTTATTTCTACATTATTTGCCACGAATGTAATGCAATATAAAATTCCTTCTTACATGCCAAGAGCTTAGGTCATAAAGGAAAGGATACATTGCTAAGAAGTGACAAAAGGCCAGGACAGACAGGAGGAGAAAAGACAAAAGGATGTCTCATACATGTTGTGCACTGTTCTCTACTAAAGAGTAGAACTGTAGTCTCTTAAGGTGTTTTGGTACTAGGTCAATGGCACAGTCAAATTCTTATTCTTCACTAATCAAATGCAATAAACAATCTGGTGGGAAATATGCAAAGAAATATAAAACTTGCTTTACCTGCTAAGGCCCAGTGATGGCAGCAGAAGGACCATAAAGATGAGGAAAGTATAGCATTTGTGCATGGTGGTTCTATTCTCTCCAGACCTAGTAACATAGATATTATAAACAGATAAGCAGTGAAAAGTCAGTACAGGTATTAGTATATTCAACAGCTTTTTCAGGAGAAATATCATATATCTCTCAATGTGAAGTAAGGACTAAAACAACATGCAGGCATCTGACTAACATCTACAATTGTTTTTTTCCCCTTCTTCTCCTGTTTGGTTTGTAACATTTTGCCTGATGAAGAAGCCCTTGGAGCTTCGAAAGACCTCTAACAAGTATACTGTGCTTTTCGGTTGGCCAATAAAGGTATCACTGATAGATTTTTGTTTACATCAGGAGTGGTAATACTACTCAGCCACTCACACTGAGTTTCCTTTTCTGCTCCTTCCTGCTAAAGATCCACATTTACACGTTAAGGAAAATAATTATTAGCACTGAACACTCACCATTAAAAAATGTCAATATATGAAGACACAATGGAGTGAGCTCTTAATGGTTACTCAAAATAATGTTTCACAAAGGTTTGGGGAAACATGTTCATAAATGGAGATCTACTGATCATTTATTGATCAAATTAAATATTTCCTCATATGGATGAAAGACTATTTTTGATATTTGTTTCGTGAATTTATTTTCTCAGAGTGATTACCAAAATCACATTTGGAGCCTTACTGCATGAGAAAACAAAGCTGAAATGGGTTAGGAGAGTAGTGGCTTTAACCAGAGATGTATGTCATTATAGCACTTTCATTCTCTTCCAGAGGGAGATAGTCATAAAAGTGGGTCTTGTCACATTGAAAAAGATCTGTTCAACAAAAGTCATCTTCCTTGGAAAGCAAACAGAAGTACTATGACGGCATATGAGAGGTGCCAAGAAAGCTGTTAATCTTCTGCTCTGTTTCGGCATTTTTTTCTCATGTAATTAGGCTCTCAGATAATAATATATTTAATGCAATCACAAAGGAAGATTTACCAGAGAGGGCTCATCTTCCAGTTTAATTATCCATTTAAAGAATGAGAAATGGCTTGGAGAACTGTCTAGCCAGTTTACAAGGTAGCCTCCAACTGGTGCGCTTCTATTCTTGCAGTTTTGTTTGGTGGGTCTTTATTCTTGCAGTTTTGTTTATAGAAATCAGTAACAGTTGTCTGTTTTCTTTCACATGCAATATATGTACAGTGATTCCTATATTCAGAAAGGAAGATCCCAGTAACCCAGACCATTTGTCCTATTTTGTTTGCTGGCTATTTCATCAAAAATAATACCAATACTGTTACAGAAAATTAAATCAATTGATTAAATCCAATGAGATGACTGCATCAGAACAGGCAGGTTTCTGATGCATCATTTAACCATTAATCATTGTGTGTGTGTGTGCTGTTGTTGTTGTTTACTTTCCCATCTGGTCCTTAAACATGTATAATTTGAGTTCAGACATGTATTTGTAACATTTAATATTTTTTCCCCAGCAACTTTTGGTTTAACTAGTTGTGATCAACTCTGGAAAAAATTAAGTAAATGCTCCACTGACAGAAGATTACTGATTTTGATGTGGTGGAAGTTCAGTCCTAATACTAAAAAGCAGGTCATGACAGATCTTTCAGGATCACTTTCAGATTTGATTCACACTATGTGAGGGGTCTGTCAAGGAGGTGTATTTGCTCCAACAATGTTTAACATTTATGTTAACTTACCTTATAATTTATTACCTTATTACCTTATAGCTAATATAATCAACAATGATAATTATGTTCCCCCCTAAACTAGCAATCAGATATGTTACAGTACTCAGATATATTGATACTATTTTGCTGTCTTACTCTAGGACTAAGGAGACTATGTAAAATCTTTAACTATCTGGCAGTGCAAGAAAAAGCAAGCATGAAGTATGAAAAGACAACATTACATTCTCCCCCTAAAATGCTAAAAAAATATAGATGGCAAATAGATGGGACAGGTTTGTCTTCAGAATAGGAATAATCATATAACAAATGCCAAAAATTGTCCATGAATACACTGAGTTGGTTATCAAGAGGTAAAAGAGGTAGATAGCTCTCTTAAAATCCATAAGGCTAACATTATGAAGCACAAATATGCTGGAACTAACATACTTTGGATGTATCACAAGACAATATAACTCATTGGAAAAAATGATAATGCTTGGTAAAGTGGAAAGCAGTAGGAAAAGAGGGAGACTATATTACAGGTGGATCGATTCAATCAAGGAAACCATAGCTCTGAGTTTGCAAGACCTGAGTAGGGTAGTTTGATGACTGGAGATCTTGGAGGTCTCTCATTCATAGGGTTGTCATAAGTTAAAGTTGATTTGACATCAAATAAAACAAAAACAAAACAAAACAAAACAAATTCAGAAAGTTAATCTGGAATCACCCAGAATAAATACCTATGACCAAATGAGCTCCCCAAGGCAACTGAGGCCTGTTACAGACAGCCAAAATAAAGCTGCTTCGAGTCACAGTGGAGGTATGGTGTTTCAATGATGCATGCGTCCTA
>NC_056522.1:55806263-55940523 GCF_019175285.1 Sceloporus undulatus
AGACCCAGCAAATGCAAATGAAAACCACCCAGGGTGAGGAGGGTTTCCCAGCAGAAAATGGATCATTAATTACAGAGACACCCTGAGGCCTTGCCATTCAACAACAGGACAATACACAGATTAACATGGAAATTGCTTTCTCTCAACCAACAGTATATATACCCCACTCTCTTCCATGCCAGCATTCACTGAAGATGCCAGCCACAGCTGCTGGCAAAACGTCAGGAATAAACTCTTCTAGAACACGGCCTCATAGCCCGAAAAACCCACAAAAAACTGAACAAATTATTTGTTTGAGGTAATTTGAGATAAACATGTAAGAACCCAAACCACCAAGCATTCAATGGAATGAACTCAAGAAAATATCTCACTAGGGCTTTCTCCAAGCAGAATTCATATCCACATAACAATCTTTTTGGGTATAAAAGGCTGGAATGGAACATACCCAGAAATTTCTGTAGCACACTGGCTTAGGTCCCCTTTCATTATATGAAATCAGAAATTTAGGGGGCAATGAAACACATAACCCAAGCTTCATACTCAAGTGTGAGGTTCCTTCTGAAGAGTTCATCTCTATCTCTGTCCATATAGGAACATACATATTTTCTGATTATTTAGTTGGTCAGCCAATTGGTCCAACTAAGTCTAGTGGCAGCTGCCAGGACAGTGTTCCTTAATTTTTTTTTTAAAAAAAACTTCAGGCTCCCTTTCAAAGATTATCCCATTTTCTTGAGACCTCCAACCCACCATAATAAATATATAGATATCTTTGAACACAAATGCATGCATAGTTTGCTTCTGCCTGAAAACAAAAGATGCATTTGTGAGAGTTTATTTATCCCAACAACAGATTTCCTGGATCTGTAAAAAAGATCCCCTAAAACTAAGCACGAGAAAACACAATTGGAATAGAACTGCAGCTTTTGTCCATAACAATTTCAGTGTGGATCAATGAGGACACCTGAAGGGGCACCTCTCCTTATATATAGTCCAGCTCAAGGACTGCAGCCTAGTGATGAGTTTGTTCAAATCTATACAGGTACATGAAATTAAACTGTTTTAACTCTAGCAATTTAAAATGGTTTAATATACTTTTAGATTGTTTAAATTGTTATTTGCTGTTTTAAATTTTTAAATGGTTTTAAATTGATTTTATTTGTATAACACCTTGAGATTGTATGATAGGATGGAATACAAATATTTAAATAAATAAACACATCTAATTGATAACTGAATGGTAATATCATTTGTTAAGTATGGATGTAAATATACCCTTTTAACTATAATTGGTTTTGCTAAAATTGTATAAATAATTTTTATTTTACTTTTTCCATACAGAATGAAACAAACTGAATTTAAAAGTAGTGGTTTCAAAATCTGACCACTATTTATTTGCAATATGTCTTTTTCTGTTCCCTTCTCCCTGCATGTGACTTCAAAACCAAGGAGAGACTGAGCTTAATCTACTGAATGAGGGAGGTAAAGAATAATTTTCCAGAGGCTATTCCTATTCTTATCCATGGGCACAAAAGGGGGAAAGGAAGATACTCTTTTCAAGGTCTTACATTCAGGTACTCAACAGGCTTGGTGACATTGAACTTGTCCATAGTGGTGATGATGATGGCAGGAGTGGTGAGAAAGAAGAGCAGGATGAAGAGCACCACATTGATGATCAGGCAGCGGAACCACCAGATAAAGCCACGGATGGACAGATGTTCCCTGAAGGAGAAACAAATTAAAGAATCCAACTCAAGTGTGGTAGAGGCTGATCCTATTTCTGGCAATACTGAATGGAAAATTCTAGGGAATCCAGGCCTGTATGTGGTTGAATTCCTTAAAAAAAAAAAACAACCACTGCTCAATCTGCTGTCCTATACCGTATCACTAAGCAAACCAATGGACTAACCCAATATTCTCAGAGAAGAATCTCTTACTTTGGTATCACATATATCACTAGACTCCTCTGTGCAGCATGAGGCCTAAATACAGATATACTTTTTCAGAGCAATGATTCATGGTATTATTTCAAATTTACCAGTAAATGTTCTGAGGATCAGGTGCATATGAAACCGTCCAATTGGAGACATGGAGAGACTCACTGCAGGATGAAGCTCGGGGTTCTCCACGGCATTTGCAGCCCTGACATTTGCACACATTGAAATCTTTCAGTATTCTGAGAAGGAGATAAACAAATGTGGGAAGAGATCAGTGTTTCCTTAAGGGGGCCAGAATGTTGGCCCACCTAGGTATCTTACTAGCCACAACTACAACTCTTTTTGAAGAAGATAAAAGAAAGAAAATAAAAGAGAGAGGGAGACAGTGCAGACAAAGGGATTTAGACAACTGTGAACAGTCTACAAATAGTGGATAGAAAAGTGCCATCAGGGACATAGCCAAGGGGGAGGGTTCTTGGAGTCCGGACCCCCCCTTCCGTTAGATAAAATGAATGGTGCGTGCTGCCGCGCCACTGCACCCAAGCCCTATTATAATGGTGGCACTTAGTCTGGACCCCCCCCCTTCCCAAAATCCTGGCTACGTCCCTGGTGTCATCTCTAGATGGTGACTAGAAAAAGAAAAACCAGCCAGTTTAATTGGTAGTAGGTCTACCAATGGCTATTATCCACAATCACAAAATAAGAGGCAACAGAACACAGCAGATGATCACCATTCCTTGCTTGTTTGTGAATTTCCGAGAGACACCAGGCTGACTACTGCTGGATTAGATAGGCTTTGATCTGATCCAACAGGGCTATCAATTTCTTTTTGTATTCTCTCTCCCTCCCTGCCAGCTAAACTAAACTATGCTTTTTCTCCCTGAGGCCGCTATACTTACATGGCTGTAATGGCTTCATTATGGAACGTGACAAAGGCCATGCCCAATGGCTTCTCGTTCACCTTTTCTTTTTCCTTCTTATAGTCCTCTTTCAACTTTTCCTCCAGTTTAGTGTAGTACTCTATGGCCTCCACCTAGACAAGCACACACAAAGTCATAGTATGGATCCTGTAGCCCATAGTCACATCAAACAGTGAGTATCAAGTGTTGTTAGCCCAGTCTATAGTAGTACCACAACTGTTCAGAACCTAGGGCACCCAGAAAATGGGAACCAACTCTTATAATCTGGACCAGTTATTACCTGTTTTGGTTTCATTAACTACTGCGTGCTACAGAACTAACACATGGAATGTGTCCTGCTTAAGGCTTATTTTTTTGGTGATGGACAAGTATTCTCCTCCAGTCTTGTCTAACCCATAGAGTTATTGTGAGTATATAATGAGGCAAGTGGATATTGAGATGGGAATCATGCAGCCCTCCAGATATTGTTGGACTGCAGGTCCCATCAGCTATAGCCAGTATAGCTAACAGTAAGAGATAATGAGACTAGCAGCCCAACATCTGGAGGGCTGCATATTCCCCATCCTTGCATTGGAAGGTGTGATAGAACAATAAAGGACCATTGTGATTATTCAGGCATATACAATGGGCCCTTGGTATCTGCTTGGATTTGGTACCAGGACCCTCTGTGGATACAAAAATCCATTGCTCAAGTCCCATTATATACAGTGGCACAGTAAAATGATGTCCCTTATATAAAATGGCAAAATCAAGGTTTGCTTTTTTTTTTTTTTTAATATTCTCAAGCCTTGGATGGTTGAATCCATTGATGCAGAATCTGTGGTAATGGAGGGCTGACTGTATATTAGATTATATAGATTGCGCAGTACAGAAGCAGAAACTACATGCAATACTTAATTTTTTTTGAGGTAAGTGCCAGCAGAGGCACGAGTATAGGTTACCAGAGATACCCTTCTTTATATGTATGAACCACCAAGATCCCAAGAGCAGTGCAATCAGTCCTGAGAATGGACCTCCAACTTCCAGAATCTCCCTAGCCCTATGCTACAACTGGTCACCCTACTCTGTACCTCTTCACATCCTTTGATTGCACAACAGCAGAGATGGCCACAGGGCTTGGGGTTGATCATGGATGAGATGTTCTCCTTGGTCTGCAAGTTGGTAAAATAGATTTTCCCACGCTCTGCCTTTTTTCTAAAAGCAGAACAATGGAGGAGGAGAAGAGAAAGGTGAGAAAACACAATGGAAATTTAGTCAATCAATGTTTATGTAAATTCCATTGATTTAATAAGTCTTCTCATCTGGGACTAACAATTACAGTGAACCAACAACATTAATCTTTTGTTCTGTCACAGAGTTTCTACAATGCCTGGGAAAGCAGTTAACCCCCTACTGACACAGTAATCCAGTCTTGGTTGTGATTTCTAATGTTAACCTCTAGCAAGTTAGGAAAGCAACAATTTGGTTCTAACCTTATGTATATATTCATTATTGGTCCCTTTTGACTTGCACCCATCATCTTAAGAGGCCTTGAGCAAGTCAATCCACCACAGAGCTTTGCCAACAATCCTCAGTTCTGCTTAATGTTGTTGCAGTCTTGGGCTCACCGTAACAACCTCAGCTAATGCTGACCCATTGCTTACTGGAGACTTCTCCACTTCTAGGCTAATACATATTTTATACTGTTTTTATCCTGATGTTCTCCACCGTTATCCCAGCTGTGCTGTCATCCTCTATATTCACATCCCTCCAGTACTAGAATTTACTATCAAAGATGCTGGAACTGGTTGTACAGTAGTTTTATGGGGCATATGCAGCCTTGTAACAGACTAACCACCATATTTTCCCAATCCCACCTCTCTTCACTTGCATCATGCAAGAGCCCCCACCCTGTATAAGTGCCAGTCTGTACCTCTCCGCATCAAGGAACATCAGCCTGGCCACATCATAGCAAGGACGTGCCTCCAGCACTGTGCAATTGGCATAGGCTTCCCTGAATCACAAAAGAGATGAAGGAGGCTAGTTAGAATTATGGGGATTATCAAAACCTCCAAGATATTGCTTGGGTTCCTAATCAAGGGCAGATCTGATACTTTGGGCCTTGGAAAGGAAGGCATCTGCTATTCTTGCCTTCAGAAAGTTCCCCATTACAAGTTGAAAAGAAGAATGTCTTTTGTAAGGAAAAAACCAACTATGGTGATATCTCTCTCTCTTGCATTGCCCACAGGGTACCTTGCACAGCCACCCCACTATTATGTCCCCCCAAAAAGAATTCTAACCTTTTTTTGCCCCCAAATTACCCTAACAGCCTCTAGAGAATTGGGGGCAATTTTGCCACCTTTTAAACCCTCTCTGGACCACTTTAGCCCCAGAAGAGGCCTTTTCCCCAACAGGACATGACCTGATAGTCAGCTTCTGGGTTATAATGTCTGGGGGAGGATGTCCCTAAATTGTTTCCCATATTCCTTAAAGGGCATTTTGTGGCAATTTTTTAGAGTTCAAAAATGACTCTGGGGTGGCCACAGAAACGGTTCTAGGAGGTTGCATGTAGTCTTTGGGCTACATTTTACCCCCTCCATCTAAGATAGCCCCTTACTGCTGGGACAGGGAAGCTCTGGCCTCCTAAATTTTTGTTAGGCTACAACTACCACAATCCTTACCCACTGGCCATAATGATAATGATAATACTGATAATGATAATACTGATTGGGGCTGATGGGAGCTGGGAGTCCAACAATATTTGGAGAACCCCAGATTTCACATTTGCTTTACTGGTTTGGACCAAGGCACATCAATGGAAAAAACTAGCCAAGAATTTTTTCACTGATAGAAGGAAAGAAACCCAGGCAGTAAGACTCACTCAAAATGCTTCTTGATCTTCTCAGGTTCAGCATACTTTGAAATGCCATTGATGAATAGGGTTCGCTTCACCTAGAACAGAAAAGAGGCAAGGAATAAATCAATGTGGCCTCAGATCTCACTTCCAACTAGTCTGCAGCTACATCAAAGGTGTAGGCTCAGACTAGGTAGCTGTGGGGAAAGATGTCTCACTGCTGGAGACAGAAGAAACATAGGCCTGAGAGTGAGACACCAGGCAATTCTTCTGGATTCAAATACTTTTGCTTTGAGGGAGTGAGGGTCTCTTCCTAGAATAAAATACTTTGGACAAAGTGGGTATGGAGACTGCCTGTTTAGAGAGAGTCAATATGCCTGCCTAATCTTTCACTTGGAGGTCCTGTTCAGAGTGAGATACAAGGCAGGCAGCTTCTCTCAGTATTTGCTGCAACATAACAGAAGAGCCAACTGGGCTTTAACCACTGTGGTTCTTCACTTCAATAGGGGGATTTTTCCTGGGGTTGTGTGGGGGCTACATGACTTGGTTCTGCTCCATTGCCTGAAGAAACAGATTCACCCCAGTTCATAGAAGGTCCAGCCCAGAGCACGAGTATGTATGATTTAAATATTCTCTCACTATTTTCATTCTCCCTCTGCTTCTTCACACCCCTTTTCTTGTTGTCTTCCCTGTAATTTTTTTTTACAGATTGTAAACTCCTGGAAGCAGATAATTGTTCTTAGGATGACAATGAGAGTGTGTGCTTTGGAACTGTGTCAGATCTTGCAACTTCAAAGACATATTTTCTCATATAACAAGGTAATAATAAATTTTTGAAAGATTACAAGAAAGGCCAAAACAACATATAACCAAGTGGTTAAAAGCAATCAAATCTGTTAGAAAAGGTGAGAAAGAATGTTTGAAAGACTAGCATTTTTAAAGTCAGCTAACAGATACCACAAATGCAAAAAGGGCTAAAAAGCCACCTTGTCATGCTGAAACTTGCACAACAGCAGGAGATGTATTATTTACTTAGTAAAATATTTGAGAAGGCACTTAAGACGGATCTCTTCCGGCAGGCCTATCCACCCTATCTGTTATAAGAGAGTTAGAAATACTCTACCTCTGTTTGTAATGATGTGTATTTTAAATGATGATTTAGTCAATAAATTGTATTGGTAATGGTTATATTGTTTTATTGATTGTATTTTATATGATATTATAGTTTTAATCTTGTAATTGTTTTTATTGTTGTAATCCCACCTCGATCTGCAGGGAGAAGAGACAAATATAAACAATAACAATAACAATAACAATTATTATTATTGTTGTTGTTGTTGTTGTTGTTGTCGTCATCTAGGAAAGTGCCTTGTTTTGCTCTGGTTGTCATCCTGGTCAGGCAGGGGGATAGATAAGCAATGATTAGCTGTATGACAGAAAGGAAGGAGACTGAGATCTAAATCCAATTGACCATCCTAAGGGCTGAACAGTAAGTCAACTCTTATGTAAATCCCTCAGATTTGATGGATCTACTGTTATGGGGACTAGAAACTGGATTTAAGCCAGGAAAGCATAAGTGGTTTACACTTACCAAGTCATCCTCCTTATAGCGCATCTTAGAGGTGTGGCGGCGCATGCTGTATACCGTCAACAACAGGTACAAGAAGGCAAAAGATGTGTGCAGCCATAAGAGATTATTCCTGTCAGAAGTTAAGGACAACAGCTGGTACTGAGTTCTATTTGAATATTATCTGCTGTTTCATCTTGGACTAGCCCCATTTGGTCAGGTGCCAATCAAATACTTTCCAGATAATATTTATTATTATATTATTATTATGATCTTTTATTCAATAACAATAATTTCTTCTTCTTCTTTTCTTAAAAAAGCACCTAATATCATACTTACCCTGAATTTAAGTTGGCAATAGTTGTTCTACCAAAACTGTAGGGGTTATTCTCTGATAAGGCAAAGAAAGAGAGAAAGAAAAACAAATCAGATGCAACCTATTGCAAATACAGGTAGTTCAAATTATTTATTTAAAACATATTTATCTGCTTTTATCATACAGACTCAAAATTAGTTAAAATAAATAGTGTATCACAAGGCAAAATGGCAGATATCTACTATTACAAATTACGGGATATTTTGAAATGCTCAAAATGCTCAGTCTTTCCTAATTTAATGACTTATTTTTTGATCTTGGGTCTATTTTCCTCCAGAAATTCAGGTTCTGTGTTTGACAATTTCACCTGAGTATCTCATGGCTTATTGGAATGGACTAACACCAGAAAAAACCTCACTGACATTACTAAATGCTTCAGGAGCATGATGGAAGATATTTTAAATACATCTTCCTTCAAATGCCGAGTAAGTACTAGAGCTGTTTTGCAGTGGCCAACAACTACTATATGCAAGACACCTGCTAGTTAAGATGTACTTGACTAACTGGCTGAAAAGAAGGGAGGACCTTTTGACCATTGAGCAGAGACTATATCTCCCTTACTCCTGTAATTCAGCTCTGTTAGCATCCAAGTTTTCTTAAAAGTACTGGTTTGGAACAAAAGAAAGGATAAGAGCCCTGCCAAATCAGACCAAAACTACCTAGTCCAGCTGCCTTCCATCAATCTGCCTAATCCTCCTTTATACATGTCAGAACTGAAGGCCACCATGACAATTCAATGCCATAGTGGTGAAGAGCAAGAGGCATGTGAGAACCAATCGGTATTTCTCAAAACTAGTTATACTTTCTTGATTTGTAATTTTTTCCAAAAATGTTGCTGGGTTCCAACCAGACAGCCATGCACTCCCACTCCACATCCCCTTCCTTCCTGATTTTATTAGGGTATTTCCTTAAATATTTTTTCTCACTTGGGCAATCCTTGGGTTTCTCCCAACCTTACTGAAATGTCTCTGTTGAGCATGGCTAGTTTTCTTCAGTCTATATAAAGACTGGCCCCTGAAGAAGTGAGTGTGAATAATACATATGTTTTCTCTTCATGCTCACCATTTCCTTTTAACACCTGACAAACAATATGAGGTATATATTGAACAGCTTTCAGTCTCTTTGGGCTCCTTGGAATTTTTCCAATTCTTCTCCAGAAGAACCAGTAAGAAAATTGACCAACATACATAAGCACACCTAATCATGTCTGATTTTAGAAGCAAGGCCCAGTCTGGTTAGTACTTGGATGGGAAACTGATAGGGAATACCAGGGTTCTTCAAGTAGGATTAGGGAAGACTCCTGCCTGAAATCCCGGTGAGCTGCGGCCAGTCAGAGTTGACAATACTGGAACAATATTTTCACTCAGTATAAGCTTCCCATATCCCTCAAATGCTATCTACTTACCTAGCAGGTCCCCTGAGAAGTTCACAGGCAACACAATGCCTACGGAGAGGACACCCACGGCAACCAGCAGTCCTATGATGTGCCGTTGGAAAGAGAGGTAATGGACTGCATCAGCCCCACATTTATCTCGGATCTCATCATCCCTGGAATCAGAAATTGAAAAGTGATGAGGTGCTGGTGGGTTTGGGGAATTACAACTCAAATTGAGTCAAGGTGTCAGAAAAATAAAGGGCATGCTACTAAGTAAAAGGAGTTTCCATATTTGATTTGTGTACATTCTGGCATGGGCAATTAACCTATCTTTTTGCAATCTGTCACCAAAGGTAATTTCTTTGGTACAGTAGGATGGGTAGAACAAATATCTTCAGATGTTGCACTGCAAAACACATCAGCCTTAGCTGGCAACATCAATGGTAAGGGATGATGAGAACTGCAGTCTAACAACATCTGAGATGTTAAATGTTCCCTTTCCTTGTCACTGGACTGACAGTGGAGATGCTGCACCTTCTGAATATGGAAGAAAAGAGTAAAGCCTGGTGCTTTAACCTACTAACATACAGTGAAATTTGTTTAAGCAGTTTGCATTATTAGACTTCTTAAAATTTCATACATTAGGAATACAATATCTTTGCTGTTTAAGAAATATTATTTACACAATTATTATTTACAAAATGTTTAGGCTTCATATATCTTTTGGTGACATTTAAAAATCAAAGTGGAGGCTCATCTGTACTGTGATAGGTTAACTTACTTTATCCTGAAGATAGCGGTCAACCACGAGCAGAAGCCCTGTTCAGAAACAAAATGTGTCCAGGTTAATCAGAATTTTCTTCATTGTCCCTCGTTCTTTTCTCCCCCCCCCTTTTTTTTTTTTTTTTTGCTAACCCTACTAGTCTGCACTACTGAAATAACAGGAAGCTTTCACAAGTACATTGCATATAACAATTTTTTTTCTATGTCTCCCACTGCTGCAGTGACTAAGGAGGGCATTTCTCCTCTGGATGCCTGCCTTGGGTCGCTAATGGGCTGGATGAGGGAAAACAAATTCAAGCTGAATCCAGAGAAAACGGAGGTACTTGCAATAGATACCCCAAGTCCGGGGAAGGAGTTTTGTCAACTAATCCTGGATGGGGTCACACCTCTTCTAAAGGACGAAGCTCGCAGTTTGGGAGTACTCCTGGATTCATCTCTACAGCTGTCATCTCAAATAGATGCAATGGCCAGGAGTGCTTGGTACCAACTTCGGTTGATACACCAACTGCGTCC
Organism: Sceloporus undulatus; assembly: GCF_019175285.1. Classification (NCBI taxonomy): domain Eukaryota; kingdom Metazoa; phylum Chordata; class Lepidosauria; order Squamata; family Phrynosomatidae; genus Sceloporus; species Sceloporus undulatus. Next base: position 55,816,565 of record NC_056522.1, read on the forward strand.
CTACCTGGACCAAAAGGACCTTGAAGCAGTAGAACTTGCACTGATAAACTCTCGTCTAAATTTCTGTAATGCGCTCTACATGGGGCTACCTCTGTACCAAGTTCGGAAGTTTCAATTGGTTCAAAACGCGGCAGCCAGATCAGTCACCGGAACACCTAGGTTGGCCCATATAACACCTGTGTTAAAAACTCATCACTAGCTGCCGATTAGCTTCCGGGCGCAGTACAAAGTGTTGGTTATTACCTTTATAGCCCTTCATGGCTTGGGCCCGTGTTACTTGAGGGAATGCCTGTCCCTACACAATCTGCCCCACACTTTCAGAACATCTGGGAAGAATCTATTAGAATACCATAAGTCCAGGTTAATGTCAACTTCCCATAGATTGTTTACGGCCGCAGCCCCCAAACTATGAAACAGCCTACCGGAAGAGATCTGCCTTATCACCACCTTAGATGCCTTTAAGAAGGCACTTAAGACGGATCTCTTCTGGTGGGCTTATCCATCCAACCTTTTATAGGAAATGTTTAAGACAAAATGCTTCACTTCTGGTTATGATGTATGTTTTCTAAATGTTTTAGATGTTTTAGCTATTTTATGGAATTAATAATGTCAGTGTTTTATTGATTGTATTTTATATCTTTACTGTGTTAATTTGTTGATGTAATCCTGCCTTGATCCACAGGGAGAGGCGTGAAAATACAAATAATAATAATAATAATAATAATAATAATAATAATTACTACAACTCTTTCCAAAACAATGTTAAAATGCAGTAATATAACACTGTTATCATGCAAAATCAAGGCTAATAGAAGTTGTTCTAAAATTAGTATTTTTTAAAATTACAAATTACTAGTGCCCAGAGGTCTGGAAGGGCCCAATTATGTTGCATATATTTTTGTCCTTCTTGGCAGCATCATTATTTGTCAACTGTTTTTGACATCCATTGTAGAATTTCAAAGAGAATGGTGATGATATACCAAATTTGCCTGAGTAAATATTTTTAGTTGTTCCGCCAGGGGCTCAAAACTGCCATCAGGTGGACCAGGAAAGGAAGCTAGACTCCTTGGGAGTTGCTTCTCCATTTGCCAAGTGTTGGCCATAATATTTTCTTATTCTGGGTCACAGTTGTGTTAGCTAAACCCTGTTAAGTAGAATCACCATCCCTTCTCTTTCCAGCCTATAAATAAAGGACTCCACATGTGGCACTGTTGTAAAAATTTGGATTCCTTCTGCTGCCACTCACATTGTCTCTTTGGTCGAAGTCCACAGAGCTGGAGACAGAAGTGAGGCGCTCGTAGCGATCATGGCTGTCAGAATGTAGGGCAGACGCCACACTGGAATTACAACAGAAATTATCATTAACTAGAGGCTCAGAAGAATATGAGAATCCAGAGGCACAGAGTAGTTGACACAAGTCAGTTTGCTCCAACTGAGATGAAGAGAAAAATGTCCAGAAAGCCCAGAGGAAAAAAAGGCAAGAGAGAAAAGCCATTAGCAGAGACTGCCCCTCTCTTTCCCTTCACTTTGATTCAGTGCAGCCCTATCTATCATAGAGCCAAGCTGTTGGAACCTATCAAAGCAGATGGAAGCTTAGATTCAGTCACTGATGTCTGTGATGCTTGTTGGGAACTACATTGTGAGCAGGGTGGCATACAGTTGGCACCAAAACTTGGAAAAATTGGAAGGTTTTGGACTACAACTCCCAGGACCCCCCACCCCTTAATATATATATATATTAAGAATATATCTTAACAGCCATGAGGGCTAGAATTTTTTTTAAGTTTAAATATTTTCTTTTTATGTTCTTGGTACTTTTGTTCAGATACACCCACACACCAATAAGAAAATATCACATTCTGCCTCAGCCACCCCTGCAGATCTTTGGCACACACATGTGCCTTCAAACATATTTTAGCAGGATTAAAAACTCATTGGGGTTTTTAAAAAATCAAAATATTTTCAGAAAGTTAACCGTTGATATTCTTATGTTCAGAGGTTTATATATCTGTACAAATAAACTTTTATCTGCAGTTCTGCAGACCTATTGTATGTCTATGGCCCTTTTCATGAATGACAATATCTTGCATTGAAATTAGCTGTGTAACAGCTGGCTGTCCAATCCAGGTGTGTGTATGACAGAAAAAGATTTCCATTTCAGGATTTAGCTATTTTCTGGAGTAAACGCTGCTTATGAAGTAGCTCCTAGTGACCTTGACAAACTACCATCTCTCAGCCTACTATATTTTGCAAATTTGATGTCAAGTTAAAGAAATACAAAATTTGTTAAGCACTTTTACAGTGTGAAAAATAAATAACAGTTTAAAATGAGTATAAATAAATAATTTATGACAAAGAGAAAAAGAGGGGCTTCCATTCACCAGACTGCTTTGCCACTACAAGGCTACATCAGTGATGTTATTGGTATCACCAATGTGCCGCATGCCTTGGATAAAAGAGATCCAGGAAATCCGTCACCTACTCCGCAGCCAAACTTGCATGTGCAGAGCAAGAAAATACAGGAAGAAAAAGATAAGAAAGATTAAGCCTGTTTTAACAGAATGAAGAAGAGTGATGTGAATTAATAACAGAGAAGTTGTGAGGGTCTGCACTTTCCTTCTTGTGACAACCAGGAGGCTTCCTATTATTATGAGAAGACAACACATGCACACACAAACATACAGAAAGAGAGCAATTTAAAAAACCCCACCTCCCACAAGTGCATGAGAAAGACACATTGAACTCAGTAGTTTTTGTCATTATTGTCATATTGCTGTCACTTCTTGCCGAGCTGTTTTAACTGATGTTATTCCGGTTAAATGTTTTTATTGTTATTGTTATTATTTTGTATTGATGGGAGGTAGGATAGAAGGGTGGGGGTTTTCAGGGACTGTTTCATTATTTTTTTTCCTGTGACTTTGTATTTGAAACTTTCCTTGCTGTTACCCGCCTCGATCCTCAAACGGGAGAGGCGGGATACAAATAAATATTTTATTATTATTAACTCAGGGATGCAGACTAGTACAGAATGCCAACTTAATGATATGGGTTAAGGAAATGAAAATGTGAATGTAAAGATATGTATAAAGAAAATAAAACAGAATTTTGAATGGTAAACCTTTCAGCTGACTGGAAGGCTGTAATATCACTGATGAGGATGTTTATTTCATATTTGTAAGAATTTCTGGGTTGGAAATTTAGTTTGCAATTCTTCTGGATGATGCAGTTGATGAACATCAAACTTGTAACTCAAATAGTATATTTATAGTTTTTTGTGGGTTTTTCGGGCTATGTGGCCATGTTCTAGAAGTTTCTTCCTGACGTATCGCCAGCAACTGTGGCTGGCAAAAAGAGCCAATATGACTGGCCACCATGGAAAGTTTTCTAGGCCTCAGAATGACCATTCTGTATACAGTTAACTGCTTATGTGTTCATTCATTTATTTGTTTGCATTGCAATGTTTGTGTACATGCCTTCAAGTCAGCTGTCGACTTATGGCAACCCGGTGAATTTCATAGGGTTTTCTTAGGCAAGGAATACTCAGAGGTGGGTTTTGCCAGTTTCTTCCTCTGAAACATTGCCTACAGCACCTAGTATTCATAGGCGGTCTTGCAGGGCTGACCCTGCTTAGCTTCCAAGATCAATATGTTGTTGTGTGCTTTCAAGTTGCTTCAGACTTATGGAAATCCTAAGGCACACTGGATCTGTCATGGGGTATCTGGGGCTGAGAGTATGTGACTCATTTAAGGTCACCTCATGGGTTTTCTTGGCTGAGTGGGAAAACTGTAGACTGGCATCCTTGTTATTCTTCCATAGGCAGATGAATCATGGGCAAAAGGTCCATAATGACGTGCTGTATTTTCTACATTTTTAAATGTTTTTAATGGGCATAGTTTTGATTGTCTATAATTCTATTGATAAATTTAATTATATTTTAACTTTTGTATGGTGTGTGCTGTTCTCTGTTTTAACTTTTGTATGCCACCTTGAGCCCAAGGGCTGTTGACTAGGTGAGATATCAAATAAATAAATTTTCTGGAAGGTTCTGTATAGTCCATGTCTCACAAACTAGCCTTTTCACAGTATAAGGCTTGACTGTAACTGTATTAGTCCAAGAATTGAAGATGGACAAATCACTAATTGAAAGAGATTCTGATGTTTTTTAACAGCAGGGATGCTTAAACAAGTGTGTACATATCTGTCATTATTGGGATAGGACAACTGACTAAATATCTTCTCTCATGCAGCTCCTAAAGGCACAGGAGACCCTGTTTTCCTGGACATTTGGACTTTTGCAGGAGACAAGCTATGGACAGTTCAACACTGAGGACTGGAATATTTATGGACTACAACTTCCAGTATCCTCAGGCTGAAAGATTTTTGGAATGCAAACCAAAAATGTAACTCTTCTGGTTCATAACTTTATCATAATGTACTTTTACTGGAGCTGCCTTTGAGGATGATTCAGGCTAGAAAAGCAAAATTGCTGACTAGAGTACCATATAGACAACAGAAAACACTGGTCTTAAAGGAATTGTGCTTCCAAGTCTTAAAGGAATCGTGCCTACAAGTCAAGGGCGATAATGAATTTGTTCTAGGTTTCCATCCAGATTTTAAAGGAGTTAGCTAAAGTGTATTTTGGGGATAATGTTCTGCACCATATATATGGTTTGTTCATTGGGGGGCATCTACTTTCCACCAATTGCATGTCATTAAGAATATACACGTAAAAATATTTATGTATCATTGTGAAGAATAAGTGCTTAAATTTCTTACAGGTTGAACATTTTGTGCCAAACACACGCACACACACATCAAGGACTGGTTAATATAAAGCAATATTTTTCAACAAGTCTGTCTTCAGAAAACTCATTTCATATTGACTTGTCTGCTGTGAAAGTGTGACACACTGCAGACAATTCTGGGAATATGTATTTTAAGGCATCTGCTCAGTTAATCTGAGTTGCTGCCCAGCTTTGCTGTTCTTAATGAAACAATTACACGCTCCAACTTATATCCAACCATTTTTTACTGGTGTCTACAGGGGAAGTCATTAACAGTAGTCAAGTTGAGAAGATATCTCTGGATCTACCAAACAGAGCTCTCTTGTCCAGCTAGCATTGGGTACCAAAAACAATGTAGAATAGGCTACCAGTGGCTGCTAAGCATTGAAGGAATTCTCTCACTTTGGGGACTGTCATGGTCAAGATATGGTGTCGTCATGATTAACTGTCGTGTTTGAGCAATATGTGTGTGTGGTAATATAGGATGACAGTATATGCTATCCTGTTGGTGATGCTGGGAAATGTAAAGACTGTGCATCATTCACAGTCTGGATAAGAGCAGATGTGTGAGGAGGAAGTGTGAGCTGCAAACTACCAAGGTCATTCCTGTGGGAAGCTGTAGATTAGTATTGGGGGAAAGAAGGAAGGGTAACATCTGGGAAGACAGTATGTTTTGAGCTGCTGTCAAATGGGATGAAGGCTTTTGTAATAGCTGAACTGTTTGGACTCTAAGTATACTGTATAACTGGAAAAGCCTTTTAGTCCTGATAGCAACTATTTACTGTGACCCATTCTGGTTGCTTTTCCATTTGCCTGCTACACATACTTGTGTTTCCCACAGAAAAAACATAAAAAGTGGACAGAAAGCACAGGTGATGAAGTTTCCAGAGGTAGATACATACATAAATTTATTATCTGTACTTCACATGCTGGCTCTGGGAAATACCAGTATAACATCACTGAACACACTAACTTTCTAAAATGTGGAGCTACCCAGTAGTTTCTGTGGGTATTCACTGGGAGATTTAGGGGTATGTGACATTAGGAGAGGGAGACAGCTGTTGGTAACATGTCCGTAAAAACCCATGTAGCCAGAAAAATAAATAAAATATATAGTAGAGTTTTCATAAGAAACTGGAAGTTACTGGATGATGCTTGTTAATATAGAGCTTGTATTTCAGATGTTTTGCCAAAAAGCCTATCTAGTTCAGCATCCTGTTTCCAGCAGTCCAGTCAGATGCTGGTGGAAAGCACAAAAACAAGGCATGATGGCAACCACTAGCTAATATACAGAGGTACATGGCCTCTGGAACTGGAGATCAGGACATCCTTTGGGACTGGTAGCCATTGCTAGTTTTGCCATCCATGAGTGTCTCTAATTGCCATTCAAAGCCTTCCAAATTGGTAGCCATCACTACAGCTTGTTTCAGTGAATTCTACAGGTTAACTATATTCTATGTGAATACCTTCCTCCTGTCTGTCTTGATTTTCCCACCATTCATCTTCAGTAGATGACTCTGTGTTCTATGGTTATGAGGGTGGAGAAAGATTTCTTGAATCTAGAAGTGAATTTCACAGTTTTATTATGTGCTGCTGAAGAGGTATTTCCACTTGTGCATCCTGAATCTCCATTTCAAAGCTAGAAAACATTTTGTGAGTAAAAGATACTCCCTGAGATCAAACTACAAAGGTCATTCTCCAATTATGCTATTGATAATACAGGCCAAGCTGTTAAAGCAACGTGGATCATTTTTTACTTTGTTTGAGAGTATGGAATTGAGTTGAAACAACCAGAAGTCGGAGAAGATCTCAGCAGCTGCAATGATTGCTATCATCATCTCACAAACCCTGCCTACTATTTCTGTGCTGCACCTGCTTGCCCCTTGCAAATTCACCACAACTTCCACCAGATGTTGGGTGCTGCACAATGGTTAAATGGATGAACTGTCTTAACAACATGTTTGTCTCCGCAGCTTGTATCTTCTCCCTGTTTAGTAACCTTTTCTCCCCATCTCCACATTAGAGTGACATGAGAAGCATCAGAGAGCAAGTGATCAAAATGAACACACACACACCACACATGTACAATATCAAAGTCCTCTTCTCCAAAAATGAAGATTAGTTTAGAAGCAGAGAAGAATACTACAAAAGCAGTAGCAAGAAAGAGAACTGAGAAAGAGGGGAAGCACCCGGAAAAACCCACAACGTACTATTCCCGTTCCTCTCGCTCCTGCTGCCAACGCCGCTGCCTGGGGACAGAAGGAAAAATAATGAAGAAAATAAAAATAAAGGGAAAGGTATAAACGAACTGGAACATTCAGTGAGGTGCCAGGATTCTCCTTGCCCCTGAGTGATATTTCCTGGGGATGAAATTTTCCAAAAAATTTGACCTGGGGAAGAAAATACACTATTGCAGCTCATCAATGATCTCACATTGGAAGCAGCTGAGCATTGGACTTCTTTCACTTTACCATTTAGAGATCTTCCTGATCTCTCAGTTATCTGTCCTACAGTCATATCCAGAGCTTGGAAAAAATACTTTGGGACTCAGCTTCCCAAAACATATAATTATCCTACTGAAACAGCTTCAGTGGCTACTGATTTGTTTCCAGGCACAATTCAAAATAGTGGCTATGACCTATAAAGCCCTATACAGCTTGTATCCAGACCATCTGAAAGATCTTATCTCTCAATATAAGTTCACTTGAGTTTAAGATTTTACCCCACCACCATGGTAAGCAAATCTGTTGAGACACAGGAGAGAGCCTTCTCAGTGTCTACTCCCAGACTGTGGAATGTCCTTCCCAAGAGAGCCCAGTTGGCCCTCTCTTCTTGTGTTCTACTGACAGGCAAGGAAGACCTTTGTGTTCACCCAGGCTTTTGAATGTTTACTGTCTAGTGGAGGAGATTTTCTAACTAAGATGTGTTGTCTTTGTATTTTTATATTTACTAGTATATTTTAACTGCCTTTAAAAAAATTGTTTTAAATTACAGTTTCCTTTATCCAAAATTCTTGGGATCAGAAGTGTTTTGGTTTTTGAGTTTTGGAATATTTGCATATACATAATGAGATATCTTTGAGAAGGGATCCAAGTCTAAACATGGAATTCACTTGTTTCATATACGCCTTATAGACATTGCCTGAAAGTAACTTTATACATGATATTTTTTAATAATTTTGTGTATGAAACAAAATTTGTATATATTGAACCACCAGAAAGTAAAGGTATCACTACCTCATTCATCCATGTGGATGATTTTGGAGTATCGTATTTCAGATTTTGGAATTCCAGATAAAGAATACTCAAACTTGTAATGCTTTTAAAAAGGTTGCTTAATTGCTTTTTAAACGTTTTATACCATCCATTGTTAACCGTATTTTGATTTAACGCAGTTGTTAGGCACTTTAGGTCCTATATTGGAAGAAAGACACGATATAAATTACTCAATTTAATAAATTAACTTCTAGAACTATTCCCATAGTCTACATGGTCATTGTTGTTATCTGTTGGCAAGCTGATTTTATCTTATGGTAATCCTATGAATGAGACACCCTTGAGATCCATGGTATTGTTTCAAATTTACTTGCAGCAGAGCTCAGAAAGGCCACTAGCTATGCTGGCTGAGGAATTCTGGGATTAAGTCAAAAAAGAAACTTTTTCAAGCTCTGTTCTTGTCATATTTGATTTACAAACTTTTCCAGACAAAACTAAATGTAAAATGAGTGTACCTTTCTCTGCATAAACATTATTCACATCCAGTATGAGGATTAGGCAACTGCAGATGAAAACCATAACTGCAAAAACACACTAGCTGACATTCTGGAATGGCTCCTTCAAGAAAACTGACATTCCTAAAGAAGTGAGGCTTCTATACATCTTTGGCATCTTCTCATATTCTTTTGTTGTATTTGCTCTGTGAAACTTGTTTGGTTGTTTTTCTTTTCTTATCTATGTGCATTTAAAAAAGTTATATACTGCTGCTTCATGGCAAAGAGTGATCCCAGCTTGGTATAAAAATATTATAAAAACTATACAGCACATCAATTAAGAAAGAATCATTTTTTTAAAGCATAAAACATCAAACAAAACACACCAAATTTTATTACATCTAAAGAACATGTGAAGAGCCAATTATTCTCTAGATACTGTTGGACAACAACTCCCATCAGGCTTAGCTGCCTGTCCAATGGCTGTAAATGATGGGAGCTGTAGTTCAACAATCCCTGGAGAACAACAGTTTCTTCATCCTTTGTTTAAGGGCAGCAACATTTTTGAAGTTGAAAGTGCAAGGCTGATTAATTCTTGTATTGGACACCCACTCAGTATCTTTGGCATTCTACCTTTAGTTCATGGAGAAAGGTAATAAAAACAGAGTGGCTGCCATTTTACAGTATTGTGGTAGGACTTGCACAGTTCAAGTTCAGATCTTTAACTGTCCATCCTTATTACTTGTCTGCTCATGGTGAAAGCCTTACAAAGTGATAGGCTCTCCTCCATCAGAGTTGTTTAAGCAGAGACAGGATAGCCATCCTATCATAGACACTGTAGCAGCAGATTGTATTGGCAGCGTTGAGATGACCTTTGCAGTCCTTGTAAACTCCACAATTCTACTTCAAACCACAGGTCTATCCTCTGCTCTCTATTGTTGGCTTGCACTGATGTGTAGGGGCCAATAGTTACAGAAGCCCTTTCTTTTTTCTTTTCTTTTTTTAAAAATATTTTTTCTTTTTTCTTCAGTTACAGGAGGTTATAATTAATCATTCTTTCAAGCAAGCTCTTTTTCTTATACCAATGTTCTAACTTAAGACATCCTGCTGCTCCCAAACCATCAAATGTTGCCAGCTTTTACTTCAGCAGATTGAAAATTGTAATGCCCATATAAATGAAAGCTGCAGCATCTGAAAGCACAGCAGGTTGCTCTGCTCCAAACTGACTGGGAAATGAATGTCAGTAAAATCAAAGATTTGACTTTCTCAGCAAGCTATTTTGCAGGCTAAGAAAACAGCTCTGCATAGTGTGTAATATACCCCCCCTCCACTGATCCCTATCATTTGTTAGCAGTCTCTGTCTCTTTGGGGCTGTAAATTGCCAGGCTTCTGGTAATCCTTAATAATCTACATGTCTCTGATATCCAACTGACATCAGAATTGTATTTGGAAAACTGGGGGAAGGCCTTCATCATGGCTACACCCAAACTTAGTAATCTTATCTCTAATTTTCACCTCCATTTGTGACTTGAAACACCTCTCAACAAACATTTGGCTGAGAATTTTATTGCTTCTCTGATTGATGTGTTTTAACTGTGGCTCTTTCATAAGCATGTTATTTACATTTATATTTACTGATGCCATTTAAAAACATAATTGTTGTTTAATGTGATATGTTTTTTATTTATTGTTTTAACACCAGCTTGAGCTGTTGGTGGAAAGGTGGGACAGATATATACAACAGTAACAACAAATGACTTGTAAAAAAAGTTTGCACATGGAATGCTCTTCTTTAGGGTCTCAGGCAGACACCAATGGCTTCTTTCAGGATATTCCATTCCATTCCATTCCATTCTATTGCATGCTTCCTGTCCCCCGTTTTCTCTCCTACTGACAGCAAATATTTTATGGTCAGTAGGTATATACAGTTCTCAGTGGGTGTTTTTTGAAGGGGAAGAGGTGCAGTGGTTCTCCCTTGAGTTTTTTCCTTTTCTAAGGATTTTAAAAAAATATTTTCACAAGTCTTTTCATAGATGATGATATCTATAACTGTTGCATAGATGATGCTGTTGGCTAGCACTTGGACAATAATTTAACTAACTGTGTGTGTGTGTAGTGAGTCCACTTCCTTTTATAACATAGTCCCTGACAATCAAGTGCCCTGGATAGCTGCTTATTAAGGCAGTTCTTTATGATTCACCTTTCATGCTGGACCTCCTAGTATTGTAGGAGAAAAGGCATAATAGTGGCAACAAATATGCCTTGAGATCCCAGTTGCTATCCAAAGAACTTAACAGCTAATTTTACGTATTATTATTATCATCATCATTTATACGTGCCCTTTTCCCAAAGCCAAGATTCATGCTGCATGCTGTACTGAATGGGGAGTCTATGGAGTTTATTGCACGGGGCACTTACCGCTGCCCAAACATTGCTGAAGTGTTACCCAAATGTTTCAGAAGCACTGGAGGTGGGATCATCTGACTCGCTTCAGAGGCTTCCCGCTTTCCTTCTGTCGCAGAAGTATTCGCGGTAAAGCCTCAGAAAAGCCATTTTTATTAATGAAAGATCCCATTAATAAAAATGGATTTTCTGAGGCTTCCCTGCAAACACTTCCACGACAGATGGAAAGTGGGAAGCCTCTATGATGTTTTGGAAGCACGACAGATGACCTCACCTTCAGCGCTTCTGAAACATTTGGGTAATACTTCAGCAACGTTTGGGCAGTGGTAATTGCCATGTGTGGTAAACTCCAAGCAGAGGGGCCATGCTGGTTGGGAAATTCTGGGAGCTGAAATCCAAAACACTAACTTTATCAGATCTGGGACCAATGGCAGCTTTAGAAAGCATAACTGTTCTGAAACCAGGAGGTCTTTCAACAATTTTGTGGTATTTGGCAAAGGGGGCTGCTGAACTAACTTTACCTCAGTGGTATTGGAGTCAAGAGGCTGTTTCTGTACTGTTGTAATACAAAGAGAGTTTTACTTGCCTGTCAGCATCAGTCACCAATGCCAGACGCCCATAATCCCAGGCCACTTTACGTAAAATGGAAAAAACAAACAGTAGTGCCTGCAGAAAGGCAAATAAGGAAATGTAAGGCAAAGTTCTCCTAATTGGCTATCTCCCGCCCTGTTCATGTATAATTGTAATGCACCCAATAATATATAACAATCAGGAAAGTTGACTTACTGCACATCAGAAAGCAGAACTGAAGCATTAGAAAGATCACATTCTCCAAATTCATCATAAAATAACATTAGGTTAAAAAAAAACCCACACACATTCTATCCTTAAGATTTTCAGCACTTAACATAGAATGCATATGAAAGCACCTAGAAAGGGGGGGGGCGCACAGACATTCAAAATAAAAGCTCCCAATTGTGCCTTCCAATCCTGAAAGGGACATCAGGCTACTGAGAGGCATGGTTCTAAGCTATATTGTAGTCCTTAGTGGCAAAAAATTGAGTGGTTGTGGAAGAAAAAGAGGTTTTCCTTTAAGACTTCTTGTTAAGACAGACATGGGAATCACATGGCCCTACAGACATTGTTGGACTGGAACTCACAGCATTTCTCACCACTGACTATGTTGTTTAGGGTTGTTGGGTGTTGAAATCCAATTATAGCTGCAGGGCCACATGATACCTAACAGTGTATTAAGGCCTTAATTCAATTGCTAGTTACAACTAGAGTATACTCACTGAATCAACAGAAACTTCAGAACTTGGTATGTCAATACAGTGTGCCCTTTATTTTACATGGGGGATTCGACCCCATTAATCTAAATGGGATGTGCTGCCCCTTGCGCCCCTGCAGGCTTTAAGTGTATGCTGAAAGCCGCGTATAGTGCATCCGCGTATGACGCGGGCACACTGTATTCATGTTTTCCCATTAATTCAGAGGGTCTGATATAATTGGTACTAGGAACTGGATTTAGGGTTATGCTTTCCAGCATCTGCAGTTCAAAGCCTGCAAGTGAAATCCAACTGAGGCCATGAGCAGCAGGGCATCTCTTTTGAATGAGAAGGATCCCAGGTTCAAATCTTAACATGCCCATTTAAGCCAGTAACATTGTGAGACTGAGACATACAGATTTTGTGATATTGGCTGTTCCTGAACAAGAGGTGTACCACCTGGAATATTGTGTCCAGTTCTGGGCACCTCAATTCAAAAAGGATGCTAAGAAACTGGAGTGTGTCCAAAGGAGGGCAACTAAAATGGTGAAGGGTATGGAAACCAGGCCCTATGAGGAACGACTTAGGGAGCTGGGTATGTTTAGTCTGGAGAAGAGAAGGTTAAGAGGTGATATGATAGCCCTGTTTAAATATTTGAAGGGATGTCATATTGAGGAGGGAGCTAGCTTGTTTTCTGTTGCTCCAAAGAACAGGACCCAGAACAATGGATGCAAGATCCAGAAAAAGAGATTCCACCTCAACATTAGGAGGAACTTATTGATAATTAGGGCTGTTTGACAGCAGAGCATCCTCAGAGTGTAGTGGAGTTTCCTTCCTTAGAGGTCTTTAAACAGAAGCTGGATAGCCATCTGTCAGGGATGCTTTTATTGGGATTTCCTGCATGGCAGGGGGTTGGACAGGATGGCCCTTATGGTTTCTTCCAACTCTATGATTCTATGATTCTAGAAAAAGTATCCCCCCACTGAACAGGTATCAACAGAACTTACAAGAAAACACATAAAGTCAAGGGCGAGAACAGTGGGAACCCCTCCGAAGGGCAGGCCCTGCAGCACAGTGCTGCGAATGCGGGCGCTGTAGCAGTAGTCCTTGGTGCTGTTGTTGCTGCAGCTGGAGGACCTGCAGGTAGTCTCAACCGCGCCCAAGGCGACGAACACAAAGGGAAGCATCTCTATTGCTTCATTGTCTTACCTGTGGGAGGAACAAGAAAACCTTGTTAGAAGCAGGAGGGGAAATGCCAGCCTGCCTGCACATCAGATCATACAAGGGGAAAGCAGCCAAGGATTCTAGGGGCACCAGTTTGCCCACTCTCACCTCCCAGCTTTCATGGTCCTCCCTGCTCAGCTGCCTCTTGCATTGCAGGGTCTCAGAGGTCATTAAATGTTTGAACTGTCAAGGTGGACAGATGTGAAGGCCCACCTGGCAACCTTTGTCCTGAGCCCAAAACCTTTTGATGCCGACATTCAAGCAGAACCTAGAGTAGAGGTATCCAGAGCCTCCGTGGACTTAATTAAGCTGGATCAGTTTGAGTTGGTGAGTACCGATGATGTGAACAAGATCCTCGGAAGTGTTCGGAAGACAACCTGCTCTCTCGATCCCTGTCCCTCATGGCTAGCAGCCCAGGGGGGACCGGCGGCAACTTCATTGCTGCGCCGGATTATTAACACATCTCTGAGGGAGGGCCAATTTCCATCAGAACTTAAATTGGCCATTGTTAAACCTATTCTAAAAAAAACCCTCCCTCGACCCCCTGGTACATAATAATTATCGGCCAGTGTCGCTGCTGCCATTTTTGGGAAAGGTGATCGAGAGGGCGGTTGCAATCCAACTTCAGGCGGTCTTGGATGAAACGGATTATCTGGACCCATTTCAAACTGGCTTCCGGGCGGGTTACGGGGTTGAGACGGCCATGGTCGCCTTGGTCGATGATCTCCGTCTGAGCATTGACAGGGGAAGCGTGTCCCTGTTGGTGCTCTTGGACATCTCAGCGGCTTTCGATACCATAGACCATGGTATCCTTCTGGGGCGCCTGGCAGAGGTGGGAATCGGGGGCACTGCGCTCCAGTGGTTCCGGTCCTACCTCTCTGGGAGGTCCCAGATGGTGCAGCTGGGAGACGTGTGTTCCGACGAGCGGACCCTTAAAACTGGGGTCCCTCAAGGAGCCATTCTGTCTCCCATGCTATTTAACATTTACATGAAACCGCTGGGAGAGATCATCCGGAGACATGGGGCGCGGGGTTATCAGTACGCTGATGACACCCAAATCATTTTCTCTATGTCTCCGACTGATGCAGTGACGGAGGATGGCGTCTCTCCTCTCGTGGCCTGTCTGGAGTCAGTAATGGGCTGGATGAGGAAAAAACCGACTCAAGCTGAATCCAGAGAAAACGGAGGTACTAGTGATAGGTTCCCCTGGTCCAGGAATGGCGGTGGTTCCACCTGTCCTGAACGGGGTCACGCTCCCTGTGAAGGACTCCGTGCGCAGTCTGGGGGTGCTTCTTGATTCGTCGCTTCACCTGACTGCTCAGGTGAATGCGACGGTCAAGAGCACCTGTTATCAGCTTCGGCTGATTCGCCAGCTGCGCCCATACCTGGCCCAGAGGGACCTAGAAACTGTTGTACATGCTCTGGTAACCTCGAGATTGGACTTCTGCAATGTACTCTACATGGGGCAACCCTTATACCAAACCCGGAAGCTACAGATGGTGCAAAACATGGCAGCCAGGCTGGTCACTGGTGTTTCCAGGACCAGCCATATAACACCGGTGTTGAAAGATCTTCACTGGCTGCCTATTTGCTTCCGGGCCCAATATAAGGCGTTGGTGATTACCTATAAAGCCCTAAATGGCTTGGGTCCAGGATACCTGAAGGACCGCCTCTCCCCGTATATTCCGTCCCGCACCCTCAGAACATCCGGGCAGCTATTACTGAAGGTGCCTGGGGCTAGGCTTACTTCCGTCACAAGGCGGACATTTTCCATCGCCGCCCCGGCCCTTTGGAACACGCTGCCCGCCGAGCTCCGCTCGACTACCTCCCTGGCCCAATTTAAAAGGGAGTTGAAAACCTTTTTTTCCCAGCTAGCATTCCCCGCATAAAAATCCTGTGGGCCTCCCTCCTCTTCCGTGGCCATGAGGATGGGCTACTGGGGCTTTTGCTGGTTTTATTTTATTCTTTGTATATTGTATGGTGTTGTTTTTAATTATTGTACGTGCACTGTAATTTATGTAAACCGCCCTGATCTATGGAAGGTGCGGTATATAAATAAAAACTTTATTATTATTATTATTTTGTCCCTGCAAATGCTAAAGCATGCAGAATGTGAAACCAGAATTTGGAATTAACTAGTGAAATTTCATTGTTGTTGCTATGTGTCTTCAAGTCATTTCTGACTTATGGTTACCCTATGATGGGGTTTTCTTGGCAAATTTCATCAGAGGGGGTTTGCTGTTGCCATCCTTGAGAGAGTGTGACTTTCACAAGGACACCCAGTGGGTTTATCTGGTCAAGCTGGGATTTGAACTCTGGTCTCCAGAGTCAGAGCCCAACACTCAACCCACTATACCACACTGATTCTGTATTCATTACATTTAACTAATCATGCTCCAATGTTCCCCCTTCTGTGATGAGACTAGAAAGTAAATTTGCTGGTTAATAGTACTCACTACTCATGTGATGTAATTAATAGAACTTTTTGCCTTGTTATTTGCAGTAGGGAGAGGTCTCAAGAAGAAGAGGATTGTTGAAGAGGAATAAGATTGTTAGAAACTACAGATAGAAGATATTAAATTTGGGATGTCTGGTTCATACATGCAAAGCAAGTGCTCTAGAACTAATCTTTGCAGACCTTGCTTCATGATTCTAAGGAACTGAGGACATTAAAAAAGTCACTCAATAGAGCAGAAGGTGTTCTGCTCAAGATCAGAGGCATTCAATAATTCTAATTAAGTATTCTCCATCCTTGACTCATTGGCTAATCTTTGTAGCCACTTACTGCTGAACTTCAGTACTCCAATGGAACATGGTCCTCTAACTGAAACAGACACAAAATTATCTTGTATTTCCCAGTCTAGACAAACTGTTCAAAGTGTTTAATGGCTGAGTCAGCAACATACATGTTTGGACTAGGTAGCTTGAAAAGAAGGGTGATGCAGGTAAATGACAAAAATGTAACTTAGCATTTTGTTATTCCATGCTTTAGGACATATTTCTTCAAGTAAAGAAAAGCATTGTGCTGCAAATCCTATCTTTTCAGAAGAACTGTATTACAAATCCCACCATCCTCAGCCATTAGACTGTAGGATTGGTAGTCCAATGCATCTGGCGAAGGCCTTCAAAAATATTACAAAAAGAACATTTTTGAAGGAGACAACAACAAAATGTGCTGATGGGGGGGGGGGACAGTGACAACCAAATGCATCATTTTCTGCAATTTAGTGCTTTTTTTTGGGGGGGGGACAATTTAATTAACAAATTAATAACACAATGAGTAAAATTTTATCTCAACACTAACAGCAACAAATATAATTTCTCAATTTTTAATATAACCCACAGCACCTCATTGGCAGTCAAGATTAGACAGGGTTTGAAGCCTTTTAGGGAATTGATGTAAATTCTAGTGCTCATGCTTCCCCTATGGGATGCCTTTATGCTCACTGCTAGATACATATGAAAGCACTTCCAATATCTCTTTCATTCTGACCACTATCGTTAAGGATTCACAGCTTGAAAAAAGGACCACAGTTACACTATGCACATCGATCCGTAGGGAGAGGTGGGATATATAAATAAATCCTATTATTATTATTATTATTATTATTATTATTATTATTATTAGCATATCTAAGTACTCAAGGCTGAATAAAATGCTATGCATATCCCTTGGATCAGGTGTCATGTATAAATAATGCTGAATATATGGTTATGATAGGCCTGCGGTGCATTTATGTTAGCACTTTAAAAAATATTTTGCAACATGTCTCACTAATTTTGGAAATATTTGAGGAATCTACAAAGTACATATCTATAGCCCTAGCCCAAGATTGAGATTATCAACTATGCCCTGATTCTGGAGTTTGCCCATTCCTTGCTAAATCTGTTTTAAGGGACTTTGGGAACACCAAGTACTGGCCAAGTTTGTTTCGGTATGTACAAACTGTTCTGCCCAATTGATCCTAAGAGCATGGTCATAGTTTCCTCTGTTTCCCAAATACAAAGAATATAGTTTGCAAAAATAACTTCCCGACAAAACTGAACAAAGCCCAATAAACAGGAAATGTATGTTTCTCCTTCAAGCTAGTAGGAAGTCAAAGCTTACCTAACTGCCAGTTCTAGCTCCTAAATGCAATGTGCATAACCTTTAAATCCAGCACAGATTCATGGTGAAGAAGGAATGTAAACAATTCTAATATTAAAACCTGAGCTCAGAAAAGTTCCTGTGCTGGCTGGAGGATCCTGGGAGTTGTCATCTAAAAAGAAACTTTCCCAATCTCCAAGTGAAAGGCTACCAGCTGAGCTCTGTCAGTTATTTAGCCAGAAAAACAGACTGGCATCCCAACAACAGTGACTGGTAATGGAACAGGCTTTGTTATGAAACCTGCCCTGTTGTATCATAAGAGTTCCCCTCTCTTGTTTTCACAAATTAATTCCTACTGGCTTGAATGAGTACAGCTCACATGGATTCAAGCTGGCAGAAGAATGGTAAACAAAGGGCCATGCAGAGTATTGATTGACAAGCCGTGCATACAGGGAATCACCACAAGGCTGGGACTTTGCTGACTTAATAGAAGGCACGAAGAAGATCTGGGAAGGGAGCCACGTAGCCCATTAAATGCAATTGAGAGATGGGATGAAAAAGATACTGCCAGAGTGGTGGATGGATGAAGAGACAAAAAGCATAACAGCAGGAATGAGCCCTGGAAAAGCAAGTGGGAGCAATGTCTGCAAGGAACAATTAATGAGACAGATACCAGGAGGGACTGACAAATCTGAAAAATTGTGAGTAACCTGGATGGGGGAGGAGAAAGCATGGACAGAAGAAAGGGAAGGAATCTGTAGGGGTTTTCAACTGCAAATGGGGCTGAGGATTAAGGATGGTGGGGGGCAGAAGGGAGTGCCACTATTGGGAAAAATTAAAATGTATGAAATCCATATGCTGAGCCATATTCTCGAGAACAGATGCAACCATAGCCAAGAGGCAAGGCAATCACAGAGAGAGAAATCTTGGGCCATATTAAGGCAGTTATGGCCGCATCTGCACTGCAGAATTAATGCAGTTTGACACCGCTTTAACTGTCATGGCTCAATGGTATGGGATTCTGGGATTTGTAGTTTTGTGAGATATGTAGCCTTCTCTGTCAGAGAGCTCTGGTTGCACAATAAACTACAAATGTGACCAATGGGACACAAGTCACTAGGAGGCTCTTCTGATCACAGCTTGGAAAAGTTAGTATTAGCCCTAACGTATTAATTTAAAATAATATTAAAAGTTAATAATAATTTAAAATACTATTAAAAGTCCACATGATAAAAACCATAAATATTTTTTTAAAAAAACAATTTATTTTGCTAAAACTGTCAAAATTAAAAGTAGCACTTAAAAATAATCAAACAACCACTAACAAATTAAAGTGATGGCAAACAGTAATGCTGTCACTGTGACTATCTGAATAACAAATTCTTGAAAACCACTGTTAAAAAAATAAACTGATTTTAACAAATCATTCCAAAGCATTGCTCATGAACACTTACATGAGATGAACAGAAGATGCAGAAATATGGAATGGGCACCTTGTTTGAGTATGTGTCGCAATGGAATAGAAATGAGAAGGCTGCTACTGGGGTTTTCTGTCTCAGATCCTTAAAAAATTGGTGTTTCATTCTAGCTTTTGAGCACAAGCCCCTTCCCTCATCTCCTCAGAATATAAGAGCCCTACTAGATCAGACCAAAGGCTTCTCTACTTCCAACATTATGCTTCCAGTGATGAAACCTACCTATGGTAAGTTCACTCTTATTCCCTACCTAAAGGAGGACTCTTCAGACAGCAACGAAGAAGATAAGAGACAGCATAAGATATTCCAATCAGAACCAGAGAAGAACACAGGATATCCCATGTGACTGCTGAACATTAAGAACCAGACACTGAGAGGTGTAGGCTAAAATGCCAGCTGCAAAAGAGCAGGAAAAGCCTTGGCATTCCTTAATGGTAATAGCAGCTTCATTTATATGCCAGTTCATACCACTCTAACCAGTCTCTAAGTGGTTTACAACTGCAAGCTAACTGCCCCCAGCAAGCTGGGTACTCATTTTAATGACCTTGGAAGGATTCAGGGCTAAGCCTGCACCCTGGTTGGTTTTGAACTCACAACCCTGTGGTTTGTGAGTGAGTGGCTGCAGTACAGGCATATAACCACTGTGTCAACAGGGCTCTTGACATCAAAGATCCTTTGAAAATAATAGGATCTTGCTGTGGTAATTAGGACAGCTATGCTGATTTACAGCTAGCTATAAATTAGCACAGTTCGTAATTATTCTTTTGTTGCAAACAATCATTCCAACATTTCTGTTTGGCATTGTCTGACATTCCTTGCTCAATTGCTTCCTATGTGTCTGACTTTGGACTGCTTGGCTTTGGGGAGCTATTCCCTGTTCTCCCAGACTATCGATACACTCATCTGGCCATTTGCTGCCCTTAAAACAGGATGCCCATAAGCAGCCTGTGTTTTGCAGCAATGAATAAATAAGAGCATACAGCCTTTAGTACTGGAGGAAATATGTATTCATCATAAGAAGAATCTGTTGACAGCCTTATGGACCATAAACATGTCCAATCTCCTCTGAAAATGATCGAAGTTAATAACCATCACTATATAATGTAATAGTGAGCTCCAAAATGTCATCATGCATTGTGTGAAAAAGTACTATATTTTACTTGTCCTGACTCTTCTTCCATTCAGCCTCAGTGGATGACCCCAGGTTCATAATATGTAAGAGAGAAAAAAGAACCCTACCTTCTCCACTTTCTCCATACTATGTGCACGTTTATACTCTTCTATCATGTCTCTCCGCACTTCCCTTTTCTTTCTACATAAAACAGCCAAAACCTTTTCTTCACAATGAAACGATGGAGACATGCTGCACCATGTAATTACAGTGGGGCCTTGGTATCTGCTGGGGCTTCCAGGACCCCACATGGATACCAAAATCCATGGATACTCAAGTCCCATAATATACAATGGCACAGCAAAATGGTGTCCCTTACATAAAATGGCAAAGTAAAGGTTTGCCCTTTGGAATGTATGTATTTTTAAAAACATTTCCAAGCTGTGGATGGTTGAATCTGTAGATATGGAATCCATGGCTATAGAGGAACAATGGGACTGAAGTACTCCCTCCCTTACACTCTAAAAAGCTTCTGCAGTAGACAGTATTATTTTCCATTTCTTACCATTATCATGTTACCCTTACTGAGTTTGTTTGCCATTGGAAATTGCAGCCACAGACTGTTTTGGCATGCAGAACACCCACTCTATTTCTTAGCTATGAAGAACTGTAGAAGAGCCTACTTCAAGAAATAGGATATACAGTAACTATATCTTTCTACAGTGGGATAGTTCTAGAAAATGATAAATGTTTCCATTTGCAACACATATTCCAAATACATACACGAACCCTACTACATTCTTCATCATCCTTACAACCATTCTGTGAAACACATCACATTTATTTCATGTTTTAAATACTTTTATCTGTTGTTTATAACTTCAGGGGCCCTGGTGGGCTTTGAGGTGATAGATTTCTTGTAATCCAGGAATAGAGAATGCATCTCCCCACCCCAATGTTGTGGGAATGAAAATCGCATCAGCACTATGTAGCACAGCTGAAGGTGAAGGCTGAAGGAAATTGCAGGCTGACAACATCTAGAGGGCCACAATTTGCCCAACACGTTTCTGAAGATATACCTGGAAAGGTGGTGGTGGTGATGGTGGTCGACAGGAGTGATGTGTTTGTTAAATTTATAACTGAAAAGTTACCTGAATGATGAGAATTATGTCAGAAAGCTAACCAGAGGATGAATACAATAACATCCAAAATTCACACAGCTACCACTGGATATATTTTTAGAAGATGAATGAACTGGAAACAAAAATACGTTTTGCACCATGACTTTTCCAAGTTTGCCCCTCTTTGGCAAATGTACTTCAGTAGTGGATAACACCCCACTGACATAATATTGTATATCAAGCTCCATGCAGGGGAAGATTGATTTCTTTAGCTGTCAGTTCCATAAGTCAGCATGCCAAAGCTACATTGACCAACAGCTGACTACAGATAATATGAGAAAATGTGGATAATTTTTCACTGTCTGGGCTTTCACTATCTGGTTTTCTAATCTACTGCTAACAAGCAACACTTCTACATAAAGGTAGGGCAGGGCAGGTTAGCTGTAGTTGTGGGGTGGAGGATCCAATTTTACCCGAAGAGACTATCGTCAATAATTTAGTTGAACTCATTCCATATTGCCCTTTAGGAGTTCAGATTATTTGATTCCAACACTAACAACTGCAGTCGGTGACTATTTATATATTTAATTCATATCCTGCCTTTCTCCCAGTATGGGAACCAAAGCAGACCCCAAACCTCCTTGGTTTATTGCCATCTGTGACTGTATGTTGTCATGCAAAGCATCCTGGCTCATTTGCTCAGAAATTTTAGATAAAACATTCCTGTGTTTTCTGACTGAAGAGTATGGTACGGTACTGACATTTAACACTGAATGGCAACGTCCTTCAAAGGCCCAAAGCCATATCCCCAGCCAATAGCAAAGAAGATGCCTCCAGTAAAGGGATATAATTAGCCTTATAAACTCATTCAGGGCTGTGGGTTTTCTTGTGTAATTACTTAAAGGCAAGCAACAACAACAACTCTCAAAACAAACCAAAACCACACACACATAGCAATCTGCAGCTGTATTTTTGCTATAGTTAGTTATGTGTTGCTATAGATTTTGCATCCCAACACTACAAGTGACACAGGCTTTGAAATGGCACAACCCAGATGCCTTAACCTCTATGTCACAATAGCTTACAAGTCAAGAGAAATGTCACTTTCAGCAGCATGTACAACTTAGAAAAGTTTTAGCTCCCAGTGTCCCCCAGTCAACATGGTCATTGGCTATGCTGGCTGGGGGATTCTGGGAGAAGGATTGCCACCCAAAGTAATCTTTCCAAGAATTGGAAGCATGAAGTAACAGGGCTCTTTAGCTTCCATCTCAACAGGGAGAATATGACATGAAGAGTCAATAGGATCCCAACAGAAGGAACTCATCCTTCATGCACAGACTGAACTGTGGAAAGGTGGGTTCTTTGCTTGACTTTCTTGATGGTCTGCAGGCCATCTGCCTTGATAAATGCATGAATGCAGAAGGAATAGTCACGTCAAACACCAGAGGG
Source organism: Sceloporus undulatus (assembly GCF_019175285.1). Classification (NCBI taxonomy): domain Eukaryota; kingdom Metazoa; phylum Chordata; class Lepidosauria; order Squamata; family Phrynosomatidae; genus Sceloporus; species Sceloporus undulatus. The sequence goes on from NC_056522.1 coordinate 55,839,196, forward strand.
CAGCCAGCTTCTTGAATGCACTGGATAGTTTTACATCTGTTCTGATAACATATCACCTTCAGTCTCCTTTTCAGATTTCCTCCAATAACAAGTTAACTCTAGAAGGAGTATTAACCAAACAAAACTACAAAGTGACATATCTTCCTATGAAAGCTTGCCTGAACTCTACAGTCTTTGGAAGAGACACATCTCACAATCCCATAACCTTCACAAGTATATTTGGTATTTGTATTTGAAGGGATTTCACTCTATACAGTTATCTGAATTTATAGCCTCCAAGCTGTATTCCTATTGTATTTGTACTATACCATTTGCATTGTTTTGTTTAGTTTTTTTTCCTATTGGGCATTGTATAATATTGTACTTTTTATATTGTTTTATGCTGGTCATCGACCATAATAAATTTAATTTCATTTCAAGTATGTTTGGTGGGAATGCAGCAAAGGGCTTCACCATGGCTGTTCTTCGACTGTGGAAGTACCTTCCTTGGGAGGTGAGGTTGGCTCACTCCTTGCTGTCTTTCCACTGTCAAATGACAACTTTTGTATGCCAGGTGTTTATCAACCCAGGAGCCCTGCCTGGGATCAAATTCATAACCTCGACTCAGGCTTGCATCCTTCCGAGGTTGCTAAAATGAGTACCCAGACTGTTGGGGGCAAATTAGCTTACTTGCTAATTAGCTTACTTGCTGTTCACCACTATGATCTTTGGAATAGCGGTATATAAATAAAGCATATTATTATTATTATTATTATTATTATTAACCTTGTGGCTGTGAATGGATTCAGTACCTGTATTTAACCACTGTACCACCAGGGCTTCCTAATCAATATGAATATATTAATCAATTTAATATTATATTAATATGTGTATTTTAGCTGTATGTGGTTTTGCTTGCATCTCTTTTTATTGGATAAGCTTGAGTCCAACATTTTTTGGGGAAAGAAGGAATATAAATAAATAAAATCATCCATTGATTGAATGTGGCTGCATTGCTGTCATAGAAAATTTCCTGTTAATGCTGAGCATGATAATCTCCTGCATGAAAATTTTCTGAACTTCTTTCCATCATCATTTTGCCAGTATGCAACTCTATGCAGACTTCATCTCAGGGAAATGCCCCAAGTTTAACTCTTTTCTTTCAGTATTTCACATTTAATTTTTTTCTGTGTGTTTCTGCACATCTCTGCTTCCACACCTAAGCATCCAGCGTTCCCCACACATGAGGAGGAGTGAATAACTAAAATTGTTCTTCCTCGCTCTACCACCTCAAATAATAACACTATTTCCTCACCTCTGTGCAGACAAGCTATTTCACTAACTCAGTTTGGCAGCTCTAGTCAGTCCTCAGCTATCCCATTCTTTCAGCTGAATTTTAAATGCCCTGGTTTCTCTCTTCAACCCCTCTTTACCCCTCCATCCTCAGCTTACACCAATTGCTGCAAATTGTGTTTAAAGTGAAAAACTACTTTGTGCTCAATTAATGCATCAGGAGTGAGAAGAGAATAGTGGATAGAGCCCTCCCCTCCCAAATCCATCATTTGGTCCCCTTCAAGCTTTCCTAAATCAGTAAATAAATCCCAGGGTTTCTTGGCTTAATTAAATTTGTGTATTCTTCCTCTTTAATAATGTTTGTTTTCTTGTTGCCTGTCCACACCCTTTTGACAACACCCTGATATTGCTTGGCCACACATGTTCTGGTTTCATTTAAGGGTATATTCGCTACTGCCAAGGGTGGGGTATGTATCATGTAGGTCAGTAGAAATACCCCATAAAATGTTATAATGTGATTTGGGGGAGAATCTGCAACTCAACATTGTTCTCTTGGCAAAAGTGGAAGGAGAATGTCAGAGAGGATGTGGGTGGGGTGGTTACAACTTGAATAACCTCTTATCAGGGGAAGAGGTCAAACCAGGTAGGTAGCCTGTGACAGTCATCTGTCAGTCCCAAGAAGAATGTGTTTATTGTTGTTTTTCTTCCCTCTGTTCTCTCACAGCTGTGATTCTTGAAAAGAGTCTCTTTCTAGTCCAGTGCCATCCAGTCCTGACAGACTATGCAAAACTGTTCCTCAAGCTGTCATTCTCACTTAATCATTTGTCTGTTCTTCGAGTTCAACTGATCCTTCCTTTTTCATTCTGCATTGCACCTCTCCTGCATCCTGAGATCAAAAAATTTGCAGGGCTGGCTGTGTTGCACACAAACACACATAAACAGACAAAACCTCCAAATCCATACCTTTACTGGAGCAACTAAAAGGCACAAAATACTATACAGTGTATCATGTTATCTTTCAAAGTTCACCGCTTTCTTCATCAGGCAAAAAAAAATTAAAAAAAATTATAAAATAGCATGCAGGGGAAGGAAAGTGTTGTGGTGACATCATTTACATTTTTGCTACAACTTTGTTTTAGAGTAAATGTTGGAGATGTTTTCTCTGTGTCCCACTGCTGGCTGAGGTCTGAATGACTGGGGTACTGGGAAGTCTCCTAAGGCCTATCTGTCTCCAGTTCTCTAAGCAGCTGAACAGCCAAAGACATATTTGTCTTGCCAGGCGTTTGGTCCATGAATGTGATGGAATGTTAATGTACTGCCCCTTGCTAAAGAAAAAAGAAGTTGCTGTTTATCTACCAGTTGTCCTTGTGTTGCCAACTTAAAATTTTTACTTCACTATGGCATATATGTGCTGTATTTTGTAACCTCTGTACGTTGTACCTGAGTACTATAATGGTAAGTGGATGGGCTAGTGGGCCTGCCAGCTATAAATATAAATATATTGATCAAATACATTAATGGTTACAGCAGGCAGCTTCTCAAATTTCACCAGGCAGACCCCAAAAGGCTTGAGTGAAGCAGTTCACCCTTGTGCTTTGTGCTCAGACACCATCACAGAGCTCTCTTAGAAGAGAAGCTCAGCAAGGATACTGTGCTGAGTCATTTACATTCTGCACAGCAGGGGCTGACACCAGGCAGGGACTAGACTGGGTCGTGCAAGGCTTGGCTAACAATGAGCTGCCTTGTTGCGAGTGAGAGAAAAAATAGACAGTTTATTTGTGGACTAAACTACTATTGTGGCCAAACACAGCCTAGACTTGCAACTATATAATAACCTCAGTCCCTTGTCTGGCCTAAATCCAACTCTTAGCCCCATCAGGGGTAGACCCATCAAATTAATCAAACTTACATATCAGTTAATTTTTATAAGGCTTCCATTGCCTGAATGAGTCTACTCTCGTTGGGAGAATAAGTTGAATTTGGGCATCCTGTGACTATAAAGATAACTGTTCCAGACCAAACCTAATTATATTTATTCAGAAGAAAATAAAATCAATTACTTTTTTGTATGGCCATACAGGATTGGAATACATGATGTACAGGACTAAAGGGAGCCCCCCCCCCGTAGTATCAAGACAAACTTCTTGCAGTTGGATAATGAATTATTCACATTTAATAATAATAATAATAATAAAATTTATTTATATACTACTATTCCATGGATCATAGCGGTTTTCAGCATAATAAAAACAATTAAAAAACACAATATACAATAAAATAGCAATATAAAACCAACAGTACAATTACAAGGCTGACAGGATGGAAAAAACGTCACATTCAGGGGGAGAAAAATAACACCAATGTTCATGGGGGGAATGAATCTGATTTGAATCTGATATAAGGGCCAAAGTAGGCAAGGACAGTTGACTGAAGTCACTTGCTAGGGAAAAGTGGGGAAGGGTGCTGATAGACTGGATTGGTCCTCTGCTAATTAATTCCATCCATTTCTATATGAGACAAGAACCATCCTAAGCGTTCATTTACATATGTGTTATATCAACATGTGAAGAGGAGAGCACACTCATTCTGCCCCCTTCATCTCTAGTTCTGCTGTTCTCTTTCTAAGAAGACTGATCAATGCCACTTGCTGCTTCTGCTATGGGTGGATGTTGTTCAGGAACTTTAAAAAATTCAGCTACTCATTGTGTTGTAGAAAACTGCTAAAACACTGCAAGTTCTCCCAATAAACTCACAACAAGCCTTGGTCTGACAGAATCAGATAGGAGGGGACCAAAGATGAATTTGCCAAACACAGATTGTTTATTTAAGACAGCTGTCACCCTGGGAGAAATTCCCATTCCAACAAAAGTTCCCAGGGCCCAGAACAAGGAAATATGGCTTCTTTATATAGGGTCTAGTTGGCATCTCCCATTGGACATGGCAAAAGTTAACATATAGGATTTTCGTACAATCAGAGTGCAGATACATGAATATATTAAAAGTACATTCTTTGTCACAGTTCACTTAGCCCCTTAACCTTATCTCTGGACTCATCTGTGAAGGCAGAGATGGGTCTCCTGCAAGATTTATGGCCCTCTGCTACAATATCACAAACTCCAGATGGCCACTTTGATCTCTCAGGCCATAAACCTCACTCTCTGCTTGCATTCTTGGGCCTCTCAAATTCCTTTCAATGTATGTTACATACCTTTATTTCTACAACCTACATTTATATGCTTACTAAATATGAAACTTTACAAATCTTCTACCTCAATTGTGCGGAAAGTGTCCACAAGTAGGGGAAGGTCACTTTACTGACTTGTCACTCTCCATGTGATGGAACTGGAAGCAGAGGGAATTGGGGTGTCTCAACATGCATTGTAAATCAGTAAAGGTGTTGCAGGCTCTACCCACTTGCATTACCATGTTAAACCCACATCTCAAACACAAAAGGGGAGGTGAGATGGAGAAATGGCATGATGAGCAATGGGGAAGCAATGAGGCAGGGGTGGTGGTGGGAATATATCCCTGCAACCACTTCAGGGACACTTTAAAACTATCTATGTCCTTTAAAACCTTTGCTATAATCTATTATTCAAATGTTGTAGACAGAAGATGCCCTATCTAATCCACACTATTCCTACTTTTCACCCTATGGAGCTGACAGGAGATTTCTTTCTTATTTGGTTCTTTAGTAGCTCAGGCTTTAAATTTAGAGCTAGGAACAGCAAGATCTGCCTCACACTTTCATTCCACAAGTCTCACCTAGACTATCTGGAACGTAAATCTATTCCCTAGGGCCTGTTACAGACTGCCAAAATAAAGCTGCTTCGGGTCTCTTTGGAGGTATGCTATTTAAATGATGCATGCATCCTAAGAATCCGGAAGCTGCACCAAAAGCTGCACTCTGGTGCTTATGAATGGAGTGTGGCTTTGGTACGACCTCCGGACTCTTAGGACCCATGCATCATTTAAATAGCATACCTCCAAAGAGACCCGAAGCAGCTTTATTTTGGCAGTCTGTAACAGGCCTAAGTCATTTTTCATATATTGCCCTATAATTTTGTATCCAACTATGTGCTTCTTACACACTTTTTAAACGAGCCTACATTGTTCATTGTCTTTTGATGATGGATTCTTTCATTTCTTGTTCAGAGATATTCTAAAGAATGTCTGCCCCCAGCCTGATGCCCTCCAGATGAGTTAGACTAAGCATCCATCAGACTCAGCCTGCATCTCTAAAAGCAAAGGTGCAAGTAATGAGCCAACACCTTTGGAGGGCACCTTTATAATTATAGGAGCCCACTAACCCATTTTTAACATGGTCTACTTTTTAACACACCTTCCACAGACAGGTTTTATTGCATCCCCAGACTGTCACTTTGTTGTACAGTCTGTGTCTTTTTTTTAGATAGCTTCTCAAGGACGTTAACAAGTATCTGCTTTCACTTTGTGCTTTTTTCTTGTTCAATTATGTTAACTTTCCCTTGCCCCAGAATTTCAGTTACAAGAGACTCTGCAGAAGTGGAAGCTTCTAAAATGAATGTAGCTGAAAATGGAATTACACTAATAAACCAGGGCAAATCAGAACTCCAATCTCAGTAGAATAAAACTCTATTATGCTTCCTTTGTAGTACTCTCTAGTAATCACCTACCCAAATCAAGTGTCTTCTGAGGATCAGTTTTCATACTTATTTCTTTTAAGTGTAAATTATTCCTCTGTGCATGTTCACACATAGATGTAACTGGTTTCTGGAAGGATTGGTGAATCGTATCAGATATTCCCAAGAGCCAATTCACACATTAATATTTTTGAGCACATTAGTCTCATACAACTGTGGAGATACTACTTATAAGACAGAAATGGCTATATTCATATTTCCAGCACAGTTTGGGAAACAATTAGGCTTCACAACATGCAGCTCAATATAATAGCTAGACTGGAGCACCAATATACATGTCACATAAAGAATGTGACACAGAACATAGGCCTGGTCTTAAATCAGTATGGCTCATCCTGCTGCCTTCCAGATGTGTTAAACTCCTTTTCAACAGCTGTCCTGCTGAGGATGATAGCGGTTGTTATTGTTGTTATATGTCTTCAAATAGTTTCTGAACCATGGTAACTCTAAGGTGATTCTATCATAGGATTTTCTTAGAAAGACTTATTCAGAGAGGGTTTGCCTTTGTCTTCCTCCGAAGCTAAGAGAGTGTGACTTGCCCAAGATCACTCGGTGGGTTTCCCTGGCCGAGCAGGAATTCAAGCCCTGTTCTCCAGAATTATAGTTCTACACTCAAATCACTACACCTCTAGGGTTGTAGTACCACATAAATGGAAGACATGACATTGGGGAAGTCTATTTCAAGAGCAGGGGCAGGAAACCTCCAGTCCTGAAGCCTACATGCCTCCTCTGGTCCCAATTTGATCCTCTGTGCTTACCCAAATAGCCACATCCCCTTCTCTATTACATTATTTTTGGGTGGCTTCCCAGCTCCCCCTGCAATTATAAACAGTTGGAATGAATCTCCTAATACTTAGACATCAGCAGAAAGAGCTTTAAACCAGAATTTACTGATAACTTGTGGTCCCATGCTTTTGCCTTTAATTCTGCAGTGGGAAGAACAAGCCTTCTGAAAGCACAACCATCTCAGGATAAGGAGAGGACAGAATTATATAATTTTAGAGGCTTCCATTTGCATGAATATCTACATAGCAGGCTGCTTTAATCCTGTGGCCAGATTGATTGAGGATGGTATTAGTCCAACATATCTATCACCTGATTGGGGAGGTCTACCCTAAACATACAAAATATTAAAGTGAAAGATTGTCCTGTACTTGTGAAATAAGTTATAAAATTCAGTCTGTGTCTGGGGAAACCCTTGTGGAAAACAAATTATGTTAAACAAAGACACACTGTGGAAAAAAATTGAAATGAAGTATCAAATTAGCTTACTTGCTGTTCACCGCTATGATCTTTGGAATAGCGGTATATAAATAAAACAAATTATTATTAATTATTATTATTATACAAACGTCCAATCCCAGCAGAAAACAAATATGATCATTTAAGATATAACAATACTGTACAATACATTATGAAATGTTACAGTGATCCTATTTTAAATAAAACTGCATGCTTGCTGCAACATGTTAATGATCAAGGGAACTGGGAAATAGGAAATCTATTCCCGTAGTCATAACATGACATTTAATTTAGTACCTGGAGTATAGACGTCATAGACTGATACAGATGAGGTCAGAATTGGAAGCAAAAGCAGAAAAAACAAAGGAGGACAACCAGTGACAGTTGGAGGGGAAAACACTTAAAGGGACACCTAGCCAAAGCTTGCAAAAGTTACTCTTTTCTAGCTTGCAGATAGCTCTCCCTACCATCTGGACAAAGACCAAAAACAGAAAATGCAGGCCTATGACTAACATCTTCAATTTCTTTCTCCTGTTTGTCTCATGAAGAAGCCAGTGTGACTTTGAAAGCTTGCAACATGTAATTTTGCATCTTGGTTGGCTCCATAAATGTATCATTGTTTGGATGTTATTCTTTAGGGCCAAAATATTCACAGTCCCTTTGTGACCATTCCATGATGTCTGGGGGCTTCTAGTAGCTGTAGTAATGTACTAACCAGGAGGATGAAAAACAGAGAAGAATAAATGCAGATGAATTACATAAAAGGTTAGGGAAAAAACATCCAAGGCAAAAGGCCATTATTGCAGCAAAACAAGCAATAGCCTAGAAGGGCACCAGAGTGGTGTTTTACATCAGCAGGGAAAATGAACATGTTGTAGGGCATCCAATGTGTCTTTCAAGTTGCCCTGTCACAAGGAGATGCATGCTATGGGTTCCAGCAGAACAGAACAACAACAAAAGCATAACAATACTAATACAGTGTGTGTGTGTGGGGGGGGAGGAATCACAAAACTATGTCAGAAAAATGTGTTCCTTTAAGTTCTGGTGCATGAAGAAAAAGTTAACAATATGCCTTGTGGCAGTTGCATTTTCTAGAAGCGAAAGTGTTGCTTATTTACTGCAACATTATTTTGAAATCACGTGTTACCCTCAAGTGTGTGTGTGTGTGTGTGTGTGTGCGTGCGTGCGTGCGCCTTCAAGTTGCCTGTTGACTTATGGCAACATCATGAAATTCATAGATTTTTTGTAGTCAAGAAATACTGAGAGGGTGTTATGCCAGTTTATTTCTCTGAAACATGCAAGATATAGGAAAAGATATTCCACCTTAACATTAGGAGGAACTTCCTGACAATAAGAGTTGTTCAACAATGAACATATTTCTTTGGAGTGTGGTGGAGTATCCTTCCTTGAAGGTCTTTAAACTGAGGCTGGATGGCCATCTGTCAGGGATGCTTTGATTGTGAGTTCCTGCATGGCAGGAGGTTGGACTTCATGGCCCTTGTGGTCTCTTCCAACTCTGATTCTATGATTAACATAGCGTACAGTACCTGGTATTTTTGGTGGTTTTCCATCCAACAACTAACCAAGGCTGACCCTGCTTAGCTTCCAAGATCAGGTAAGATTTTTCTAGGTAAAACATAATACAGTGGTACCTCGGGATACGAATGCGCCGCCTTACGAAATTTCCGGGTTACGAAAAAAATCCATTCAAAAAAACTGTTCCGGCTTACGAACGTTTTTTCGGGTTACGAAAATTTTTTTGGTGCTTTTCGGCGCTATTTCACACGAAATCGCGGCTTTTCCCCATTAGCGCCTATGGCTTTTTCGGCTTACGAAGGATTTCGGGTTACGAAAGCGGCGGCGGAACGAATTAATTTCGTAACCCGAGGTACCACTGTAATTAAAGGTAAAGTAAAGAAAAAAAAGCTTTAACCCAGTAAATGTGTTGTCTGGAAATAGATGATTTCTATGCTTCCACTTTTGATATGAGAGTGGATAAGGGCCAGAGTGATGTAGTCATTTGAGTGTTGTATCACAACTCAATTTCCTGCTCAACCATGGTGACCCTGGGCAAATCACACAGTCTAAGCCCCAGAAAACTCTGTGATATGTCTGCCTTATGGCTGCCATAAGTCAGGAAATGACTTGAAGGCACACAACAATAACAAAGAGCAAATGGGCTGAACTCAAGAGGCTGACACAAAAGAAGCCATGTTTTTGCCCTGTTGGATGGTTGATGTATAGTATTGTGGCAATTAATTTAGGAGCAAGAAGAGTACACATGATCAAAATGCCAACAAACCCATTTGCTATAAAATGGTGCTTAAAGCAGGACATCAATGAGATCAGTCCAGAATCCACAAGATTCCATATTGCTTACTAGTAGGGCTGATGTCTGTACAAAACAAATAGGGGAAAGAAGATGGTCACCAAAGCTTAATTCAAGTGAAATGTCTTAGTCTTTTGGATAGCCACAACATTCTTTGTTGCTTCTACCAAGCAGACATTTGGGACATCTATGTTTTCAATTATGTTTCAACATTGCCCTCTGAAATCACTGAGTACTTCACCAGAGTTATCTTGAAGAGACACAGTGATATCATCAGAAGCAAAAGACTACTGAGTCAATCCTCCAGAATGGATATTATTTAGTAGCATGTGTATGTTTAAAATCAAATGTGAAAGTTTGAAAACCCAAAGGAGGCATGTCTAACATTCATTTTTAAATCCATCAGTTCACCAAAAATGGTTCCAGGCTGCTATACACCCCCCCAACATACAGTATCTACTTGCTCCCAGGTTAAGTGTATACAGGACTGAAATCCAAATTTATGAATTGTATTGTAGGTTTAGATGATTAGTTCATCAGCTGCAGTATTTGGTAAAACATCAACAAGGAATATATATTTAAAAAAACACATAAAATGGATATCTGGATAAGCATCAACAAGATTTAAATCACAGCAGGACACCTTCTTTGCTTCAACAGCTGCCTAATATCAGGCCAGAACATGCTTCAAGCAACATGATATGTCAGTTCTTTTACATGGATCAGATTTTGGAAAGCTTTCAAGCAGAGGCAATTGCAGGGCAACGAACCAGAAGGCCTCTCTGTAAGCCACCCTCCACCCCCCCCCCATGGTGCAGAAATACTAGATATGGTTAGAAATTCTTTTTTGGTCAACTGTAGAGAACATTATAGAATACATCTTTTAAGTGGTCAGAATCCAAACTATGCAATTTTCTATGACACACAGTTAACATGCAGTTTTCTATGACACACATTTATATAATAAATATACATGATCTGAAAGACAAACAGTAAGTTTTACCAATGCTCAGAAGACAAGGATATGTAAGAAATCCCTAATCCTATGGGCGTTTCATCTGCTGGCAGTACACTTGCTCTCAAGAGCCATTTTCCTGCAAGAAAGTAATCTTACAACTGTCACCTCAAGCTAGCTGCCCCAGTTCAACTCTCTGTACTTGCAAGCATATACTAAAATTTGTAGATATGGTGCGGTGTTTGGGACATTTTGCTCCCTTTTGGAGATCAGACTCTCCATTTTGACCATTCCCTTCAAAACAGTTTGCCACATGCTCAGGGTGTGCTCACATTTTGCATGTATTATTATATTGGGAAAGTAACTACATAAGATTTACTGGAAAAGGTTCAGTTCCTGATGTTTCCAGTTAGGGCTGAGAGAGAAAACTTTCTCCAAGGAGAGCTGCTGCTCCTGGTACTCAGTGGAAAATACTGAGCTAGTATAGCCCCGTGCTTCTTTAACGCCAGCACAGAAAGTAAATAAGATGACTCTTTAAATCCTGAATGTTGACAGAGATATATGTTGAATGGCTCAGTCTGTTCAAGAACAGGACAAAACACTGTTGGAAAGCCATGTTTTGAGGCTGTAAATCCCCTTTCGGTATAATAATGGATACATCCAAACTGATCTACTTTCAGGAGAATGGGTGCAGTGCACGGGAAGGGAGGGGGGGCAGATTGGTTCTGCCCATACCGATCTGAACTTGAGGGGATGTTTTCCACCTTCCTTAGATCATTTGCAGTACTACAAGACTGTACTTGTAGCATGACACCAGCATTGTCTGAACACAGCCCAAAACATTCTAGGATGATCAAGCATTTGAGAACTCCTAGTAACCTCCACTAGTTTCTTACAGCTTCTTAATTCCTACAGCTGCCCATTCCTGAGTCATGAATGCATCAGTGAACAAAGTACACATCGTTCTTCAAATTTCAACTTTAAAAAAAGCCCTACCCTACTGCAAAATGTTCAGGGGTTATAGCACTGTAGTGAATCAACATATTATGATTCAGGCAGCATCTTACTTAATCCCAAAACTGAAGTGAGATTTCATCAACTTTATTTACAATAATAAATTAATGATTCCAAAAGCTTTTAATAAATCCACAGCTTTAGGAAAATGGAATCAATATTTCTCTTGGCCTGCCAATGGTCTTATGTCACCTACTGACATGTGGGGTATCTGTATTTTCCAGATGGAGCACTCTGAGGAACAGCAAAGTAAATTACTGGTGTCTCACTGAGAAGAAGATGGCCAGAGCCAGCAATTTCAAACAAACAAGCCAAAAGTTAGGTTGACTCCCCAGTCTTCTTGTTCCTAATCCTGTATGGGGGAACAATATGGCATAGCATCCAACACTGAATTGAGCCAATAGTTCAGAAGCCTCCAGTATGGTACTCTCCAACATTTTCAGACCCAGACTCAAGCTCTGAAAAATTATTTCTTCAAACTATAACTCCCAGAACCACCCAGACAACACAACCCCTAGACATACTGGCTGAGGAAATTCTTGGAACTGTTGTCCAAAATGTAGCTGCCTAAGCTTTGGCTTTAGGATCTATCTTTAGGTCAAACATGCCTTTGGGGACTCAAGTCTTAATTGACCCCTCCGCCAGGTCACATTGCAATCTTGTATTGGACCCTAACAGCTAGCTGAACACCAATGATATGGTAGACAAAATATTGGACATGGACTAGGCAGATCAAAGTTCAGCTTCTCCCATCTTAGTCTAGAAGCACACTGGATAGCTTTGGAAAGTTACAGACTAGCCTAATTTACATGACTGACATAAAAATAAAATGCAATGATCCTATTAGGGATATACAATTTCAGGAAATTTGGAAGCCATGGAAAAGTTTCAAATATATGCCACATTTTTTTTTCTTATCACTTCAGCAACATAAAAAGTTTCATAAGGAATTTAGCATATAAAATTATATTATCTGACATATTTATGAAATTTCAAAATATAAAATTTTGTACACAACCAAATTATGAATAAACACTGCTGCACCATATGCTAACTAACTGTTCATATCTTACTTTTTGCCATGTATGCTACAGAGAAAAATGAAAAACACAGATTTTATAATATAATCTCATGAACTAGGCTGGCAATGTATTTGGATATAAAGTTTAACTTGACACTGAAAACAATGAACTCTTTCATTGTGCATCATCACAAGCAATGAAAGCCGCCAAGCTATTCTTCTTATGAAGATGGCAGTACCCCAAAGGTGCAGATATACATCTTAGTTCTGGGTGCTGTAGACATATCTCTATAGTAGGCACAGAAACTATTCTTCTCTAATACTTTAGACTGCCTCATAGACAAATCTTCATATTACACTGGTCCTGCCATTCTTTTTTTTATTTTTTTAATCTTACAATCATAAGACAATAGTATAAAGAATTTCAAATCATTGAAAATCCTTCCTTATTACAATTAATAAGGTATTTCTTGTAAAGGTTTTACACAATTCAAATTATTTAAAATAAATCTGACCATAGAGAACAGTGGTTAGATGGAGAAGAAATGGATATAAAATTTGTATTAATATAATCTATAAGGAGAGACCATTTTTTTCTGAAAAGGTCTTTGATTTTGTTGTTTTGAGTTATATTTCATATTTTTTGATAATTTCTCCATAAGCCATTTATCTCAAACTCTTTTCCACCAGCTATCGAAGGATACAAAACCTGTTTTCCAATTATTAGCCACTTCTAATTGAGCATCTGTCAACAAAAAAGAGATCAATTTTCTATTTTTTAAGGAATTATAACTTCTTGTGTATACTGAAAATAACAAAAGGGCTGAGCAAAAGATTATTTTTGTTTTATAATTAAAGCAATTTGATCTAACCACATATGGATACAAGTGCCTAAGACTGGACAACCTCTCCAACATAGGGGTGATATAGAATTTATCATCTGTGATTTTCTAATAGGAGTTAAATGCCATTTATGTACTAGCTTTAGAAAGTTCTCTCTGGTTAAAGCTGATCTTGACTTCAGGACAGTAGATGACCAAATAGCATACCAATCTGAGTCCGAGATTGATATATTCAGTTCACTTTCCCACAATGTTTTAGTACATATGGTACCCTGATAGGAGTTTGTCAAGATAAGATGATATATGTGGGAGACTGAGCCTTTACTATTTCCACTAGGGTCATTGCACAAATTTTCAAAGGGAGTCATAGATCTCAAACTTCCCCCTTTCTTGAGCAAGCTAGAGGAGAAGGTTTTTATTTGCATAAACTGAAACCACAAAATCGATAATGGATCTAGAGATGATGGTCCTTCTATTCTGAGTGAATAGTGAATTAGCATTTCACTAATAGAAATTATTACATTAGAGGTTTTTACTTTCCTGTGTCACTCAATTCTCCATTTCTTCAGCTTGGAGGGGGGAAAACCTACATGTCCCCTCCCATGAATTTTTCCAGTACTCTCCCTGGCTTTCACAACTCTAAACACTATAATGCACCACCTTAAACTCCTTGGAGGTGGTGGTGGTGGGGGGGGGGAAAGAGGCTATGACACAGATGTGATCAGAGCAATTATTTCACCAAGGAACCCTTTTTTCTTTTTTTAAATTATAGCAGAACTATTGGCCAGAATTTGATTCAAGGTGCACAGGCCTTCCAAAGGACATGCTGTTTAGTGGCATCATTTTGGGCAATACCAAAAATAGAAATGATACCCTCTATGGCACTGAATAGGATTCAGAAAAGTGGCAACGTGAGCATTGTTGATTGCTTTTAACTTGGACAGCCACAATTGTCAGGGCAGTGGATTTTCCTGTTTTACTCAGCAGTGGAAACAGGAAGCGGTAACTGAGCTACCTGGCACAGTCAATGGAGACACTGGCCAGCCTGTGCAAGAAACATGAGGCTACGTAGGGGCATTGCTCTTCAGAGAAAATACAGAGATACACAAAGTTGACCCTGGGCTATATTAAGAATGACCACACTTGGAGATGGAAAAACACAAGGACACAAGTCAAAGGGAGGAACTCTGTTCATCCTTTCCCTCCCTGCATTTTGTTGGCTGGATGCTGCCAACTGACCTACTTTGTTTACAGTCTATTCCTGTCACTTTAATCTTACCCTAGCCCTAGGAACAAGCAGAGGGGGTGGAATTTCACACCTGGCCGGCTGCCTTGCAACAGCAGCATCCTGCTTTACCCAAGAAGATGCAAATACTCTTCTGGACTTCTAGGGATCCCACATCCACCAATAAACAGCCAGACAAATGGAACCCAGATTTTTTATTATCGGAGGCTTCTAGGGGAGGGACATGTCCCAAAGCACAAGAATTTATCAGTATGAAAAAGGCAGGAAGGGCGAAAGGAAAAAAGGAGACTTATAGCATCCTGAAGACTGGGCTTTTGTGGATTTAAATCTGAAATTCTTCAGATTCATCTGAAGAAGCAGAGTGAAATCTAAAGAAATAAAATAAACTAGGTTGTTCTACAGGGGCCAGCAGACTCCTTCCCCTCCTTCTTTTTATATTAAAGGGGATTAACCAGGCTATTTCTTGGAAAAGGGTTCAACAGGGCCTCTGTATTGGGCAGAAGGCTAAAGACAGCCAAGAGTTTAAAGTGCAAACAAGACTGATCCTGGTTAGGCATCAGGAACTGAGGCATCAGGAACTTCTTGCTATCCTGAAAGATAGCCTGAGCAAGGATGGTGCAAATTAACTGGGGAAGGTGAATTATCTTCTTGACTTGTGATTCCTAAAAGAAAGGTAGAGAGGTCGTGGGTGGGTTTGTTCTAAGCCTGTGTTTCTCAAAGAGAGGGCAGCTCCACATCTCCTTGGGATTTGGGATGTTGACAAGGTCTTATGCAACAAACTGTTTTTTAAATGTCTTTTGACAATATATCCAGGAAAAAGCATCACAATTCAGGGTGCTCTTGAGTATAGGTCATGACTATGGGGTATCATAATGGGAAGAGGAGAGGGAGTTAAATGTTAGAAGATCCTGAGGTTTTTTATCTTAATCTGGAGATGATACAATATAGGAAAAGAGGATGCACATGGGCTAGGGGTTGGAAACATGAGGCCCTACAGATATTATTAGATTGCAAGTCCCAGCAGTTCCAACTCAGCCAATGCTGAGAGTTACAGTTCAACAAAAATTGAGGGCTGCATGATTGACACCTCTAGTGGGGTAGGACTAATGTAAGGGTCTAATTTGCCATGGTTTCTGCCCCCTGAATCCTTTGGGGACCATTTACTGCCCCAAAAAGCCACAAAATAAGGGGGAAAAAACCAGAACAAAACTGGAAGTGGCCAGCAGTCTATTCCTGCTTTAACATAGTGCAGAAATAATCAATTTTGGAACTACTTTAACTGCCCTGTCTCAATGTTAGGGAATTCTGAGAACTAGTTTTGTAAGACATTTAGCCTTCTCAGCCAGAGAGCTCTGATGCCACAATAAACTACAATTCCCAGGATTCTCAAGCACTGAGCCAGGACAATCAAAGCAGTCTCAGAGGATTATCGCACCAGGGTTAAAACATTCCCCGGTGCGTTCTAACGGGGGCGCGCAAAGAGCGTGACGGGAACGCGATGGGGCCCAGAACACCAATTTACTGCACACTGGAACACTGCCTTTGCTGCCGGGCATTCCTATCGCATTCCTATTGAGTTCCAGAGGGCGCCATTTCTGGAAACTGTTTCAAAGTGTCCCCAGAAATGGCGTCCCCTGGAACTCAATGGGAACGCGATGGGAACGCCCGGCGGCAAAGGTGGCATTCCGGTGTGCAGTAAACTGGCGTTCTGGGCCCCATCGGGTTCTCATCATGCTCCGTGCATGCCCCCGCGTGCCCCTGTTAGAACGCACCGGGGAACGTTTTAACCCCAGTGTGATAATCTTCTCAAACTGGATTATTTCTGCAGTGTGTTTTGAATCCATAATTTAAAAAATGATTGACTGCTCCTCAAGGATTCCTGGTGTAGCAGCTCAACCTCCATCAACCCCAAACTGCTCAACCTCCTTTTAAATGGAATTAAAAGATATTTGCTGGATAAACACAAAAGGGGCCAAATTAATTTCCCCTGGAAGGAATTCCATGGCCTGAGTTCAACTACTAAGAGCCTTGTGTCTGAGCATAATGGCCTTAAACACCTTTCCTAAAAGGGGGGAATATGGTCCTTTTAGATAGTCTGAGCCCAAGATGTAAAACCAATATTTCTGCAAGTGGGGGATAGGGCACAGATAATCTCATAACCCCAGAGCTTTTGGAAATTAGGAAATCATGTTTTAAAAGGGTATAAACCAGATAATCCTTCAACATGTTTACAACTGCAAGTAACATTTCATTAATTAAGATATTCTTTGCCCTTTCCCATATATGCAATTTTACTGGAATTATTAAGGCAGTTGTGAGGAAACTGTATTTACAGCTATATATAATCTGTCTTCAAACATTTAAGTCCAATATACAGGAAACACTTAATATCTGGCTTAGCAAGTTTCATAACAGTGGCATTCAAGCAGCAGATAATTTGCTCACATACCACCTCCTTATCTCATGAGCCATATTATGGCTGAACGCCAAAATATGTGACTTCTCATTATATCCAAACTGGCATATTACAGCTGGAACAAACCTTTTTTTTTTTAAAGGCAAAACAAAACTAAAAGCGAATTGAAAACCATAGTTTGCAATGCTAGTTTGAATGGGTTGTTTAATCCAATGGTACTCAAACTTCTGGTCCATGGATTGGTCCACACACCATAATCTAGTAGTCCCTGGTGAGCTTTCCAGGAAAGAAACAAACTGTTGTGGCCAATGGGCACAAATTTGCTGTCAGTCCCAGGCACAGTGGGGGGGGGGGGGGGATTACCAGTTCACCACTTCAGAAAACCTGAGAACCACTGGTGTCAACCAGTTTGCCACTTTTTTTTCTGGTTTGCTTTAGCTTCAATAATAATGTGTTGCAGAATGGGCTATAAAATACATGTAAATTAATGAACAAATACATTTGTTCTTTCATGCAGCTGGAAGGCACCCAAAGAAATGTGCAATAGGTTTAAAAATAAGCCATTAGTACTATGGAAGCATTTGTCAGGAATATGTGAGAGATAAAATATTGGGGGCAGGGGGAGAGGGAATATGAATCCACATGCAAGCCCCTTTCATTAAAGTCCCACACCTACTCATTTAGTGTTAGAGATTTTTGCACATTTGTACAGTGATCTAAAAGGTGTTAATTAATTTCAATACGGTTTATAAAATAACTTGCATTTCGGAACCAGTCTTATCCAGGTTTCAATTTTAGACCATTATAATAAATGGGCCTCTTACAGCAGCTGGCTGTGCATAGAGAATGTAGATGGCGTGTGACTGCATGCTCAGGGCCACTTTCCCAATTTTTATACTTCATGTTTTGCAAATGAAACGGCAACCCTATTTCTAGTAGCTGCTTCATTCATCCATCTGTTGCTGATTCACTCCTCCACCTCACATTCACATGCTCCCCTGTCTACCACACCAAAATTCTAAAATACCATGTTGGTTAGTTATATAAAAAGTCATTTTACTCATAAGCCACTACTCTGCACACAGGATATCACCTTCCTGCTCTGAATAGCACTTGCAAATATGTAACATACGATTACAACACACAGAGAGTGATACTGATTATGTTTTCTGCTATTGTGTGCCTTCGTTTTTCTTATCAAGGTTTGTTCAGAGGGGGTTTGCTTTTGCCTTTCTCTGAGGCTGAGAGAGTGTGACTTGCCCAAAGTCACCTAGTGGATTTCTATGGCTGGGCAAGAAAAACTGGTCTCCACAGTTGTAGTCCCATGCTTAAACCACTACACCATGCTGGCTTTCTATGTTTTCTGCCTTCAGTTTCTTGAATTAAGTAGCCAGCAAGGGCAAATGTTAAGAATTTCCAGAATATAAGAGAGTTGACTCCTTTGGGAAACTTCAGCTTTCATTCTTTCACCTGTAATACAAACAGGGGCATCACATGGTGGTCTGGGGAGTGCAGATTGCAGCAGGTGACACACTAAGTGGGGATGACCCCACTGTTTCCCAAACATCTGGATTTTGACAAAAACAGGCTGTAGTGTTCACCTGCATCCCTTTACAATTTTGGCGCTAAGCAGAAGAGATGGTGTGAGTGGGGCAAGGCCCAGTGAGAGAAGAAGGCCTCCAGGTTTTTTTTTAAAAAAGAAATTAAAATTCAAAAATTAAAAATTTTAAATCTTAAAAAATTGATTTTTTAATTTAAAAATTCTTAAAAACATTGCATCTTACTGAATTTTAACTGTAAGCACATGAAAATACATTTGGGCTGTGCATATGAAATTGTAATTTATAGGTATAATTTTAATTTTGCTAGTTCTTTATCTCACAACTATTGCCATTACATCCAGTGATATATGAGAACTACAATTTATAAGTAACATTAGTTCAAAAAACATTATCAAGGATTCTGTATGGTATGGGGTGGGAGAAGGTCAAGGGGGGGGGGGTTGAAACCATGAGTTACCGCACCAGGTGACACTAACGCTAGTGACGTCGCTGAATACAAAAATCAGAACACTTCTCCATGCCACACCATTTTCCTATGTTTTACCCTTGACATATCCTTGGATCATATAAAAATCCAGAATTTTGGCCCCCAAAACTGCCCTCAACTTATACATGAGGTCAATTTATTTCGAGTATATGCAGTAACTCCTCTGTTGCACAAGCTTCACTGTCTACTAGTCTTTTTCTGGTGGTCACAGTATCTCCACCATCTGAAAGATTGTGATCCTGTCTTTCTATGAGCCTGCCAAAGCTTTAAGATCCTAGGGGGAAGGCATCCTCTCATTCTCAACACTGTCAGACGTGTATGGTGAGAATACAGAAGAGGACTTTCTCAATAGTTGCTCCCAGGCTGGGTTGAAATGGTTTTTAATTAGTGTTTTTACTTGGACTGCTATCCCATTTACTTTGATTTTTTAAAAAACGTTTGTATTAAAATTTGTTTTATTTCCTGCATGAACATTCATACGTAATTTCTCTTAATGCACATACTCATGTATGCATTTGCCCCATTGACTAAAGTGTGTTTGGGTATATTTTCCAACTTCATGCATTGTTAAAAGCTCACATTTTGGGAATGCATGTATGCTTTTGTTAATATTTTATTACTACAAACAGCATTTACAGACAGGCAAACTTCTCAGACAAGGTGTTCTTTATACCACAAGCCTCAAAAGATGCAAAATGGGTATTCTTGCTGACATTTTGATTTCAACTAAATTCTCTTCTTTCCCCAATTGGGAGAGAAGTGTCATTTCTCTGAATACAGCAGGGCAAAAGCAAGAGCAATAGCAAGTACATTTTTATACTGCTTATCAGTGCACTTAAGCACTCCCTAGCCAGTTTACAATGTGTAAGCTAATGGCTCCCAACAAGCGGAGTACTCATTTTAGCAACCTTGGAAGGATGCAAGCCAGAGTCCCTGAGTTGTATTGAACTCACAACCTTGTGGTTTTGTGAGTGAGTGGCTGCAGTACAGACATTTAACTACTGCACTACCAGGCCCATTTAGTGTCTGCTCCACAATCCTTTAAAACCTGTTCCTTTCTGCTGCTTCCTTTCATCCTCAAATAGCTAGAATAATGAAATCATAGGGCTAAATGGCCAAGCCAGGACAGCTCACCCATTTAGGGCATCACCATCCTGCTTTGAGTGGGCATGGCTGTTCGGCTCAAGAAGCTAAAAACCCACCTATTGTGAGCTCATATGTTTGATGAAGGTGGCAGGGGAGGGGGAATGGCAGATAAATTAGCAATCTGAATCACACATTTTAAAAAACGTTTTACAGTTCTTCAAAAAATTGACACGGGAGGCACAAGGCTCCAGTTTCCTTTCATGGCACTGCTTGTACAACTGAAAAGATGAAAGATTGAAACAGACAGTTCATAGAACAGCTCATCAGATGTGACCATTACACAAATTAAGATGGCTTTTCATTACATAATTTAAAAGACAAACAGGAAGAGACATTTTGGTCACAAATATAACCTGCAGGAAGAAAAAGTAGTTCACATGCATGCTTCATTAAGCTAGCATATTTTCACAAGAAGGAGTTTAGAAGGAAGGAAGGAAGGAAGGAAGGAAGGAAGGAAGGAAGGAAGGAAGGATCTGCTTTCAATAATTTAGATCCTCTGCAATTACACCTAATACATATAGGGTTCTGGATTCATCAGTATCAAACCTACACCCCTCCACCTCTCTCTCTCTCTCTCTCTGTCTCACACACACACACACATACACTAAATAAAGAATATAAATAAATTGTTATTTAGTTTGTGCCTTCCGTGCATCTGTGTGTCAGCAGTTTTTTGGTCAATTTCTTCTACTGCAAATGAATGCTATGAATGAATGTGTAATTATGTAAAATTTGCCAGAGATTAAAGGAGAAAGAATCCTCAGCAAACAGGGCAGTGTGGCGGTGCATGGGTGGGAAATGACACACTAAGTAATGCATGCAGCTTAAAATGTAGCTGTCCTGGAATTAGCCCAAGTAAATACAGACACAGGATGTGTTCCTAATTCAAAGCCACAGATGACCCACAAGCGCTCTAATGACCCAGTTCCAAGCATGTGTTACAAGCCGTGAACTAGTGATGAGAACCAACATGATGTAGTGGCCTGATTGCTGGGAACCTGGGAGCCCAGGGTTTGAATTCCCACTCTCCCACAGAAACCCACTGGACAAGTCACACTCTCTCAGCCTGAGAGGAAGGCAACTGCAAACCTCCTCTGGATAAATCTTATAATGCTACCATATATTAGGGATGACTAGAAAGGCACCTAACAACAATGATCCAAAAAGAAAATGCACATGACACAAACATGTCCAAAGACATCAAAATACCAGGTTTTCATTCAGGTGATTTATATTGGCTACATGGCTATTCATTACAATGGAATCACATTAATTTTAGTGACCTGTGACTAGCCCCTGAGAATTTGCATTTCAGGACTGAGAAAGGGTAAGGAGAAGAGTCCGTAAGAAAAGAATAGAATAGCAAAGAACAGCAACGTTTGGAAAAGGTATGTTGTTAGACCACATCTGGGCAAGCTGGCTAGTTTTTTTAAGGAGTGGGACTCCACAAAAAACCTAACATTTTCAATTTCTGTAGAATTTTCAAAGATTTCAAAATCCAGTCACCCCTGTAATGTAAACTGCTGTTATCCCTGTATTGTGAAGGGAGGAGTGGGGACTGAGAGTGATGTCTAATACTACCTACTAAATTCATGGCAGAAGCAAGATTTGAATCTGGGCAACTAGATCACAGCAGCATAAAAGTAATGCAGGGCAATAATGAACATAATTTAAAGATCTTTCTGCAGTTAAAAGAAGGAAACATTTTTTTGTTATAGGCAAAGGTAAATGGGCTAATGTTTAAGAAGTCAAATAAAAGAATCTTCTTTATCTGATGAAGAAAAAGTTCAAACAAGTTTTGAGGGGAAGGTGGGAGTAGTTTTGAAAATTAAGGTCACCAAACAAACAAATAAACCCCCAAACCCATAAAGTTCTATAGTTAAATAAATTAAGGAGGGAGTAACATCTTTATCAGAAGAAAAGAAGATGATAGAAACTGTACCACTCCTGCAAAACAGATAAAAAGAAAACATGCCATATTGTTGGAGAAAGGTCTTTTTGCAGCCTACCCAAAATGGAAAATTGTGATTCAGTATAAGAAAGATTATTAAACAAAAGGCAGATTCACAAATAATGCAATGCTCAGGCAAAAGATCTCTTCTTTATTAATTCCACGATACTGGGATGTGCTCTTCACTAATCAGAATAGAGTAGTCACTCAACAGGTTTCAAATTAGCTGCTCTGATGAAGTAATGGAATAGATAATATGCCTGCTCAGATGGGGGTGGGCATGTCTTCAGAAGGCAACGGAAAGCTACTCTGTGTCCTTGCAGAGTACCCCAACTCCCATAATCCCCAAACCACGAAAATTACGGGAGCCACAGTCCCAAAAAGCATCCTTTCTAAACTTTTGAATCAGAAACTATGATAAAGTAGGATTCCTGATCACATAGAGGCTTCTATTTGTGTTGAAACCAATGCTTGCTGAAGCTGCCTTCCCAAAGATCATCCCATAGAGTGCAAAAAAAAAAAAAGAAAGAAAGAAAGAAAGAAAGAGAAAAAGAAAAAGAAAAGGTTGGGATGGAGGGAGCTGAGAGAGTGAGAACGGTGGCAACAGATGTACCACCTGACCTTCTCTTTCCTGTTCAGGCATCCTTGGTCCAAAACACACGGACAAAATAATCCAGTTTGAGACCACTTTAACTGCCCTGGCTCAGTGCTAGGGAATCCTGGGAGCTGTAGTTTATTGTGACACCATATCTCTCTGACAGAGAAGGCTAAATGTATCACAAAACTAGAGTTACCAGAATTCCCTAGCATTGAGCCAGGACAGTGAAAGTGGTCTGAAACTGGATTATTTCTGCAGTGTGTTTTGGACCCTTTTTGAACAGGACTATCTCTGGTAGACATTACACAATTTAAACAACTTCTGTATAGGAAGCTGCCTTGTAACCAATCAGAATATTTGTCCACTGAGTTCAATATTAAGGCAGGATCAACATGTTTATCAGAAGGGAGGATCTCAGCAAGATGTCTTTTTCATCCTGTACTACCTGGTCCTGTTAATGTTCAAATACCAAGAACTGAATCTGGGATACAGGAGGCACAGTGGATGTTCTTTACAGCTGAACTGGCCTCATGTATATTGTTCAGAACCTGCTCATCAAAATGAGTTCTTTTATCAGGTTCATTGCTTCTCAAGCTGCAGAAGACATAAAGCATCTTAACTTTTACCAAAACATTTACTGCAGAGTGTGAATGTGGCAGGCCAATGAAGAAATCCAATTCAAAATAATTACCAGTGTGATATGCAATTGATTTTTGTTCCAATCAGTCAACACCTTTATTCTGAACATGATTGTTAATAAATTGTTCAGGATTGATCCGAGTCAGGCCTAAGAGGAAACAGAGTGAACAACAAATCGAACCATGGGTCAACAGTGTAAAATTGTTGCAACAACAAATGTCTACAGAATGGTACAGAATGGAGAGAAATAATGTATCCAATACACAGAAACAGCAGCACCATTTAGCATTATTCATACTGACAACATCACTTATTCCAAGATCTATACTAACATAATATGTTTACTAGGGCAACTCAAAGGCCACAGAATAGTCTAAATGCTAGGCTTAACTAGTGTAAACCTACTGAATTAATTGGATTGTCCCAAAGGGTGACTTATTATTCAGCAAATGATTTAATAGGTCTGCTCTAGCTGGGTTACCAATTGAACATAGGCAACTATGTGCAACTGTGTGCATGATGACCATGATGACACATTTTACACTAATATTAATTTTGGAATTTTAACTATTCCAAAACTGCAAACTTTTAGGAAAGGAAATACAGAGAAGAATAAGAAACTGATTAAGACCCACACACAACATTCCAGATCAACTGTTGCTGAGACCTGTTTCTGATTCATGAGAATACTCACACACTCTTATATTGGGACAAATCTGCTCTGCATGGCTTATGAAATAGATACAGATAACATAGTACAGTGGTCCCTCGGTATCAGCTTCGATTTGGTTCCGCAAAATCCAGGGATGCTCAAGTCCCATTATATACTATGGCATAGCAAAAATAATGGCCTTTATATAAAATGATGGGCTAGCATGATTTGATTGTTAGTCTGTGGCTCTGGAGACCAGGGTTCGAATCCCTGCTCAGTCATGAAACCCACTGGGTGACCTTGAACAAGTCACATGCTCTCAGCCTCTGTTTAAAAACCAACAAAGAAGGACACACCACCACACCCCAAGGAGATGTGTTTCATTGTTGAACAGCTCTTACCACCAGGAGATTCTTCCTAATTTTGAGCTGGAATAATGATGATGATGATGATGTTTATTTTTAGCCTGCCTCTCCCTATGGATCGAGGTGGGTTACAATAACAGGAAATACAATACATACACAACAAATCATCAGTTACATAATCGCCAACCCTCTTTTCCTGTAGTTTAAATTCATTGCTCCAGGTCCTATTATCTGGAGCTGCAGCAAACAAGCTTGTTCCATCCTCAATATGGCATTGCTTCAATATTTAAACAGGGCTATCATATCATCTCTTAACCTTCTCTTCTCTAGGTGAAACATCCAACTCCCTAAGTCACTCCTCATAGGGCATGGTTTCCAGACCTTCCACCTCCCACTCTGGATATGCTCGCGCTTCTCAACATCCTTTTTGAATGTTGGACACAGTATTTCAGGTGAGGCCTGACTAAAGCAGAATAGACTGGTACTATTATGGTACTTCTTTTGATCTAGACACTATACATCTATTGATGCAGCCTAACATCACATTGCCTTTTTTTAGTTGCTGCACCACACTGTTGACTAATTTTTAACTTGTCTGCTAGAACTGATCCCTTTCACATGTACTGTTGTCAAGCCAGGCATCCCCCATCCTATATCTGTGCATTTCATTTTTTCTGCCCAAGTACAGTATGTTACATTTCTCCTTGTTGAAATTAATTTTGTTAATTTTGGCCCAGCTTTCTAATCTAATAAAGTCAATTTGAATTTTGTTCCTGTTTTCTAGCATATTAGCTATTCCTCCCATTTTAGTATCATCTGTAAATTTCATAAGCATTTCCTCTATTCCTTCATGTCTTTCCTCCATGACTTTGTCCAATCCTTTTTCAAAGCCATTCAAGTTGGCCACCATCACTACATTCTGTAGCAATTTCCACTGTAAATTGAACAAGTGACCTGCCCAAAAAAAGCACTTTAGGATTAGAGTGAATACTGAAATAACAAAAACACTGACCCTATTTACAACTGCTGTGAAAAATACAAATTCTGTGGTGTAGATTACCAGAAAAAAGTACTGAAAAATAAAACCACCAATACTGTAAGGCTTTTGGATAATTCTATAAAGATGTGAAGACATTCAGAATGCTATGTACAGTTCTAGTCATCACATTCCTAAAAGGATATTACAGAAAAACATAAAGGAAACAAGGGGCTAGAACAACCCTCCACGTGATAAAGTTGTAACACTGAAGACACTTAGGGGAAAAAAGGACAAATTGGTGTGCACATTATATATATATATATATATATATATATATATATATATATATATATATATATATATATATATATTCCTGATGTAGAGGAAGTAGTCTGGGTGAAGTTTTCATCCTTAGTACATAATGCTTTTTTTTTTTAAAGCTAATACCAGCAGCCAAAATCCTAAGATTATCCAAAGAAACTAAATGGTGAGAGGGTCAGAAAAAAGAAACAGAAGTACTATTTCACAGGGCACAAAGAAATTATCTCCAGAGAATGTAATGATGGCAGAGAATTACAGTATAGGTTTTAAACAGGGATTAAAGAAATTCAAGAAAGATAAAGGTATCAACAGCTGCTAGGCATGATGGTTATACACATTTCCAATTGCTCCACTGGCAATAAAGTATTTCAATGGGGCAGTAAATCTGCTCTAGGTTTTAGCCTAAACTTTAAAAGGTTTATCCAAGGTGCTGAACCTATTTTGGCTGAGAGAATTCACTGCCTCTTTCATTTGGGAGCCGTCTGTTGCTGCTGCCACTATCAGTACTAGCATACCTCACAATGCCATTTGCTGAAGAACACAAGCACAAAGGACCTGTTGCCCTCCTGTCCTGTTATAAACTTCCAATAGGCATGTGGTGGCCTGCAGGAACAGAATGTTAACCTAAGTAGCCATTGACTTGATTCAGTAGGGCTTTTATAGCTTTCCTAAGTATGCTCCAGTGGATAGATGAATGGAAAGACAATTTGATCTAACCCATCACTGTACGACAATCTTGCACATGAACCAATAGGATAATATTCCATCTTCTCAGGCATAGGAACAAGGAACCTGGGATAATTTTATTTTAGACTAGTATAATGTTACAAAATAATATTTCCTTCTTTGCAGTAGGATTTGAAATTTGAGGATTTAAACACACAGCAATCAGAGTTGAAAGCATTCTAAAGTATTCCAATGTCCCTGTAGACTACTTCATGACAACAACCTTTGAGAGGATTACAAATGGCCAAGATAAATAGAGGGAGGAAAAGAGGATTTCTGAGTGGCTATTTTATAATTAAGAATAAAGAGGAGAGAGCTGTTCAGCCTGTCTAATGAGAATAAAAACAAAGTCTTGCTTTGAAACAACAAGGAAACAACTTTAGTCTAAATGTTGGGTTAGAAGGCATACTGGGCTTCCTTCAGTCAGGATTATAAATATTCAGCAGTTTGCCACAGATGAAGCAGACAGAATAAATTGCTACTCACTGTTGCGAAAGTTAGAGCTAACAAGAACTTGAAGACACAGCAAAACAGAATTACATGAAGTGAAGAGTTTGGAAAAATTACTTTTTAGACAACAACTCCCAGAATCCCCTAGGCAATAAGGGAGATTGTAGACTAAAAAGGAACTTTTCCACTCTCTGATGAAATGTTTGGTCAAACATCCTAACTCCAGAGACAAGTGGGCAATAGGACAGATTGCCCAAGTTGGAGAAATCCCCTTTGTGTAGCTATATACTAACGCTGCGTGTGACATATAATTAAGATGACTCAACTAGAACATGCTGTAAATGACACACAGCTTGTCGATTAGTCACAAGAGCTGCCAGTGCTATTTCCTGGTGGCTGGGGCACTGATTAGAAGAGCAACTTGCATATAAACAGGGTTTCCACAAACTTAATTTGTGGAATTAATTTTCTCTTCACTGTGTCTGACTCTTGCTCAGTTGTCAAGAGTAACCAGGAGGACTGACATCCCTGCTGTTCAAGAGAGCTGAAAATGTACCTGAGAAGGGGAGATACTCAAGAAGAGATACTCAAATAGGAACTACAATTTCTAAACCGGCAAATTTGTCCAAAAAGTAATCTTACAAAGCTTGTGTCAATACCTTCTGCAGTCTATGAGACACCAGCAGACACTTCCCAGTGCTCAATGTAAGGTTGGTGGTTATGCAAGCTCCATGGTGAGGGGCAACATGGAGAATAAGAAACTCACCAGATCCACTCTTACATCTTTAGGGGTTTCACACAGAAGATAATTTGTTTGGTTGTTTGCTGCTATATAAACAGAATATGTCCTTTCTACAAAACTGTTAAGATCCTTGTGTCATACTGCATGTTACGCTTGACACTAGAACACTATACAACTTGCAGGCAGCATAACCTACTATTGTATTTTCTGTCATCCTTTGCTCTCACAGGTCAGTCTATTTAGCCAGCATTGCAAGTTCATTCTTTTATGTCTGGCACTTACACAGTTCTTCATACATGGTAGAACACTAACACTTTAGTAGAAAAATGTTTCTTTCATTACATTTTAGACAGCATTTTGATATATGAAACATATTTCATGTATCTAAACTACTGTAATCTCTTCATTCTCTTAACCCATATAAATGTAGACTTGTAGGCTTGTCCTCATACCAAAGTAGTCCATTAATATGAATGTCTAGTTGTAACCAATTGTAGGGGCTGGTACTCATCTCTGTTACTACGCTGAAGAGCCAGAGCTGTCCAAAGACTACTTTGGTGGTCATATGGCCAGCATGACTGCACCACACGCTGTTACCCTCCCACAAAAGTGGTGCCTATCTGTCTACTGGCATTTGCATGCTTTTGAACTGCTAGGTTGGCAGAAGCTGGGACTAGTGACAAGAGCTCACCCCATCATTCGGCACTCAGGCCTTGAACTGCCAATCTTCTGATCTTCAGATTGTCGGAATTGGCATCTTAACCGCTAAGCTGCCACATATGAACCATATCTATCTTAAATGTGTATGATTTGAGAAAAAAGTCATAATGTAAGCAACAGAGCCATTTCCATACTAATGTGTGTGATATAAAAGGATATATTTAATTTTACCCAGTATTTCACATTATTCAGTAAATGTCTTCTGGTCTATGATCACTTAGATACATTCTTCTGTTCAAGCTTCAGAGATCACGAAACCACTTATTTCTGCATTTGGAAATATCAATTTTACTATATTCTGAGATGTAGTTCAATCCTTTTCGCTCAACCAAAGCAGGAAAAACTAGTTAATGTCAAACATATCTACTAAAGACCATTCTGTATCATTGTAATTATTCAGATCAGCAGTATTTATATTGTCAACATATGGGACAACAACAGTAACCACCTAAACCCATCTTTGTATTTACAGAATCTGTAAATAAATGCTGGATCAACTTGAATACATAGTGTACCATTTAAAATTACCGATTTGTATTCTTTCCTAAAATATGTAGAAACAGAGATGGAACACAAATGGTTTTTAGATGTGCAAACATATGGAAATTCAAAAGAATAAGTTCCAAATGTAAGATAACAGCCCTAAGACATGTCTTAGGAAGGACACAGAGAAGTGGAGAAAAAAATGAGGTCAGTGAGAGCCCTAGAACAGCCAGCAGGACCATACAGTGGACCTTTCCTATCTTCAGGGTTTCAGTTCCACCACGCCGGATGGGAAAAAATGCAGATGGTCATGTCTCATATTGTCCAATGGGTGACAATGTGCATATGTCTGCATCAACATGCAATAATATGGGGTGTGGCAAGCTGTGCATGCTTCAATCTGCAGATCAGTATCCCACAATGCAGCAAACCCACTGTAATCATATTCAGGAATATATTCATGGAGCATATTTATGTTGTGGATGGTTAGGGCTGCCTAGTCTGTAAATATTACTCTCCATAACATTTGCTATACTGCTAGGCAGATAGTTTTCAAAACAGATGCAGTTAGTAGGGGTGTATCCACACTGCATAATTAAAGCAGCTTGACAATAGTTTAACTGCCATGACTTTAACCTACTGAAGCTTGGGATTTGTAGTTTGGTGAAGCATTCAGCCTGGTCTGTCACAAGAATTCTGGTGCCTCGCCAAACTACAAATCCCAGGATTCTGTAGGATAAATTCATAGCAGTTAAAGTGGCATCCAATTGCTTTAATACTGCAGTGTGGATACACCCTGTGTTATAGTTCCAGAGGAAATGGAAGCTCATTCAACTTGTACTAAGAAGCAACACATTCTGATATCTAAGAAGCAACACATACTTCAACAGGTGGTTGAAGATATGAAATTCCAGAATTTTTGCTGTCAACATCCTGTAAGTGACTTAGATGAATATAAGTACAGCTTACATGTGCATCAATTCCTTTTTGGATGGATGGGGTGTAAAGACTTATACACTTGCTCTTAAAGTCTGTGTTAAAACCTTCCATGGCCAGGAAGGGCTCCTGTTTCTTTTCTTTTTTTTTACTAGAGAGGAGCAGTAAAAAGGCAATGCACTTCGCCCATGAGTGAACCTTCATTTCTGCCCACTTGAGTGAGCTGGGACCAGGTTCTTCTCTATAGTCTGAAGCATCCCACATTGTCCCTTTCCTACCAGTAAGTGACAGCAGAAAATGTACTTCCGGAGGCTTAGCAGTTGCTGGGTAGTGGGAAGATGCAGAATTTTGTGTATGCAGTTACATGCACATGTTGGTTCTTGGTTCATGCTTTCACAGGCAGTCAGTGTGTCTTAAGGGACTTTAGATGCTGCAGCAATTTATATTAATTTTTCCCACAGGATGTTTGGACAGATGCTGAGTACACTGTAAGAAATGAAGCTTATCCTACTTATTTTGCTGTGCCCTTTAAAAGAAGTCAATTATGCCTTGACTGCAATTTTCCCCCCCATGATAAATGGTTATATCAGTTTGAAAGAGTAGCTGGGGGAATCTTCCATGGCTCCCAACAAGACAAATATTTGGGAGTTCTGCCATCCTTTGACTGGATTCCCAATCCTGAAGTGTCAGCAGCCTTCATTTGAGCAAGGATTTTACAGAAGCTGACAATGGTTCGAGGGCATCTTCACTTCTTATACTGTAAACATCTTTTTATTCAGGCAGGCTTTTGGAAACTTACTGGCTACTATCAAATGGGCATTTTAACTAGGAGCCTAAAATAGAGTTTTTCATTGATGTACTTTTAAAACTATCTTTAATGTAATTGCTTTTTGAAAATATGTTAAAATAATGTTTTAACATTGTAATTTGCATTGATTTGTTTCTTTTTGGTAATCTCACTACAACTTGCCCTGAGATCCTGTTTTGGTAGATAGGTGGGATATACATTTAATGAATAAACTGTGCACAGCATTTCTTTTGTTGTTATGCCCGAATTCGGGCATAACATTCTCACACTCTCAGCTCTGGTTAAATAAATTTGGAAAGTAAAATCCTGCACAATCATTCATTGGTGGCAGAAGGAAACACAGTGATCCTTCACTTGAGTAACTTTTCTCTGGACCTCCCTCACTCCTAACAAATGATGGTCCATATAGATACCACTTCTTTATATGTTGCATGTTCTGCATATCAGTTGCTATGGGAATATGAACCACTGCCTTCATGTCTGATTATGTAGGCCTAAGAAGTACCTAGTTGACCATGCTGGGAAACAGGAAGCTCAAGCAGGCTTTCAGTCTGATCTTTGGGGAATGGCTCTGTTTAAATCCAAGAGCAAAGAGAATCACCATTTCACACCCTGATCTCCATACCAAATTAGGCTGGTGGCTTTGAGTAAAGCTTTCTCTTCCCTGCTTTACATGCTGTTTTATTTGGTTAAGAGACACTTCCTCTGGAGGAAAAAAAGTGTGTGTGTGTGTGTGTGTGTGTGTGTAAAGGCAGAGGAAGCCCAAGATGGAATGAGTTTGCAACTTCATCCCAGGCATGGTCTTGATACCATGCAATTTTCCCATCAGTTCCAGATGAAAGGCTATTTTCAGGGCATGAAATCAATATTTGTACAGTCAGAATACGCTCACTAAAGTAACTCTGGTAATATTTTTGATTGGAAGCAGGATTCTCCATGCATAAAAAGGGTCTCCTTGAGAGGGAGCATTGACTGTTGCTAGGAGTGGCATGGTTTCCCCCTTGTATTTCCGCTCCCCTCCAACTGCCTTTCATCACGACTGGTTTAAGATGCAAAGAATGTACCAATGCAGCCCTTTCAGGCTTACTGAACACTGGCTCATGTACTGGCTTTGTCTCTCCCTATAACACATATTGTTCTATTCCAATACCCACCAGCTATTGCAATGTACTGTATTGTATGTGAGACTGGCTTTGAAGACTGTTCAGAAGTTATAGTTGGTTTGTTGTTCTTAATTGCCCTTACATCGATCTCAACTTATGGCAACCCTGTCCTCAACTTCTATCTTCAGGTCCAGGCCCATGGCCTCCCTGATTTAGTCTAACCATCTGGCATGTGGTTTTTTTTCTCTTTCTACCGCCTTCCACCTTTGCTAGCATCACTGTCCTTTCTAATGTGTCCTGCCTTCTTATGATGTGGCCAAAGTATGGTGGCCTCAATTTTGTCATCTTGGATTCTAGGGAAGGTTCGAGCTTGATCTGTTCTAGAACATCTTTGTATCCTCAGAACTCTTCTCCAGCATCACATCTCAAATGAGTTTATTTTTTTCTATTAGCTTTCTTCACTGTCCAGCTCTCACAACCATACATGGTTATGGGGAATGCAGTGGTTTGAACTAGCCCCACTTTAGTGTTCAGAGTTATATCTTTACACTTTATGATCTTGCCCAGTTCTTCCATAGCTGCCCTTCCCAATCCTCGTCTTCTGATTTCTTGACTTCAGTCTCCATTCTGATCAATATTTGATCCAAGTTGACTACTTCAACTTTCTCTTTATCTAGGAAAAAGTTCGATACAATTTGCCCTTCATATTGGTGGGCTAGCTATTGGCACTTTGGAGCATCTGCAGATTGGAGCATGTCATCTGCAGATTGGAGATGTCCCATTCTCATCAACGATGATGTCTGCACACAACCGCATCCATGCATGCATCAGCATCCATTGATGCTAATGTAACTTGAGATCCACTTTTTGGGTATCTGTGGGGGTGGTTGGGTCTGGAACTGAACCCTCACTGATATGGAAGGCCAACTGTAGATTTTCTTGTAGTTGGTACTTAATATCATATAGTTAACTCTTTCAGGGGGGTTAACTGTCCGATGCTGCAACATATAACCGAGTCTCCTTTGCCTTCTGAGCAATATTAAAGGTGTTCACTTTCATCTATAAGATTCTAAAAGACTTGAATCTTGCATACCTTTTGAACCTTTTCTTCTCTATTTCTTGCTTCAGCCACACTTAATGACAACCCTTCTAATGATTTTGTGTGCCAAATTAATTTCTCTAGAAAGGGACATTGATACTTCTCTCTCAATCATAGCATTTTCTTATCCTTGAGCAATGGCAATATTCCCTTAATCACGGACTTCCCAAGATCCAAATGACAGCATATCTGGAAATTAATGAAGCAGATTTCTAATCTGGATTAATTTCAACGGGCCAGAATCAAATGATCATAGGACAATCTTATTTTATGGGCCTCCTATTGAATTCTTTCCATGTGGCTTTTGCTATTGCAACTGGATTGCAGAAATAAAATCTCAGTCTAATTAATTATACTTTCTAGTCCCTCCACTTGGGTGGAATTTCTCAGTGGTTCTGAAGTTGCAGAATTCTGCAGTTAGTCATGTAACAAGCTGAGACAGAAATGATAAAGCAGAGCATTCAAGGAGAGAAGGAAAGGGGAAGTCTGAGAACGTACCATATGAGCACACAGCCTGTCTTCAGGCTCACCATGGTTTACCAAATGGGGATCAATACCTGAACCAGATTAAGAACCGGTGCCAAATAAATGCTATGGCAACAATCCTTTCAGTGGCAAGGATGAAGGGTAATAAGATAGAAATATTTTTTGTTCAAAGCAATTTTTTGAACAAAATTTGAAACTACAGCCCCAGAAAACCCATGAACTGAATTTAGGGTTGCTATAAGTCAGAAATGACTTGAAGATGCACAACAACATAACCTTCAGTGATTATTCCCCCCCCCCCCCAAAAAAAATGTCTCTTGATCCAATGGGGGGTTTAAGAAATTCTAATCTCTTTCTCTCTTTCTCAATTTTTATTACCCACAATAGATATGATATGCAAGATTTACAGGAAGAATGTAATAGGGAATTCGAATGCCCAGTTTTGACCTATCAATGGTCAGCAATTTTAACATCTATAACAGTGATGGTGAACCTTTTAGAGACCGAGTGCCCAAACTGCAACCCAAAACCCACTTATTTGTCATGAAGTGTCAAGTCCCTCTGACATTCCAATAACATACTCTGGCAAACTCTGTGCTGGGGTGACAGCACATATGCCCACAGAGAGGGCTCTGAGTGCCACCTCTGGCACACGTGCCATTGGTTCGCCACCACTGATCTATAATGACTACAGATCTCCAATATTTTACACCACAGAAACTGCTGTTTCAAGTACAGAGGTACAACAACATATTTTTAATAAAAAACTTATCTAAACTGGCTGCTTGTTGGGAGGTATAATTTTGCTGATGCATGTTTAACCTATATGTTTTGGAAAGGTCCTGTAGTTGCCTCATTCTGAAGGGAAGTTATATATTTGATACTAAAATGTTATCTGGTATATAGTGGTGCATATATTCTTTAAACTATTTATCCATGTCTTGGAATTTAACACATGGTCAACTTAATGGATTTTTCATGTCCTCTTAAATGCTAAAAGACCGATTCTCCAGTATTGGAAAAATAACACATACACACACTTGTGACTTAATGGATAGAAGATTTAACAATGCTTGTAGTATTTGAAAGAGTGATGTATCAACACAGTTTACAAATGGATGTATATTCAGATATTTGATCTGCTTTTATTTAAAAAATTGAGTAATATTTCTCTGTTTTATCTCCTTTATTGTTGTAATGTAAGAACAATAAGAGCCTTACAATATAATTTTACATTGCATAATAATTTAAAAAACTTGCCCCCAGCTAGAACATCAAACAAAACAGTGAGGAATGGAGCTACACCACCTTCAAGGAAACCTAAGAAATAATCCTGGTGATTACCTTCTCCCCATGTGTTTAAAAAATTGTAAATTTTATTTCTGTTTTTTAGAAGGTATTGTGTTCTAACATTGTCCTCAAGTTGGGAATGCTCATAAAATACTTTCCAAATAATGACGGCCATAAGCAAGGCAATCACTCTTGCTACTGATTTAAGTTGTGTGAATCTTTTGTTTCCATTCTGAGCTCCCCCATTCACCCTATTCTTAAAAGTTCTTTGAAGGTAATGTGTTTCTATTCTTGAACACTTAATTCCAAGAAATATCTATGATTTTTTAAAACTGCGGAAACTTTACTATATGCTATTGGAATTATTGTAGCTGCTGGCACCAGACTTGTCCTCTAATGGATCCTCTTTAAATCTTTCAAAGTGTACTCATTCCAATTGCAGGGCTTTAAAAGAATCTTGCATTATTATTTTCCATCAATGCCTCACAAGCTTGGAAGTGGATATATTACACATCTTGCCGATTTCCTTGGATGCAGTTACTGTTTTTTATGCTCTCTTCCCAGATCAACCCCTTACACATTGTTACCTGTAATCACAATTGAATGCACAAAAAGTACTAGTCAAAGTTAATAAGGGAAGCAGTCAAATATGTCCTTGCCACACCACAGGGTGTATTCAGTTGGCTCAATCCTGTTATTTTTTTTTTTTTTAAAAAACAGTAAAGAAAAATAGGATTTTTTTTTTTTTTTTTGCAACAAGGCTATCCCCTTACAACAAGGTTCACTGACATCCATCATGCAGGTATAAGATTCCATGCTGAACCAGATATAGCTCAAAATAGTGTTCAGAAGAGAAGCCCAGGATTTTTTCCTCCTTCAGTTATCTGGTAATGAAACTTAATAATAAAGGTCACAAACCCTTATGATTGGCAAGGTTTAAAATCTAAACAGAGGGAAGCAATTAACTACAAACTTGTATCCTCATTCCATTGATCTGTGCTGTATGATCAAGCCCCAAGGCTAAACTGAATGCAGCTGTCCTGTTTGCAGGATACCCATAGAGAACATGCCAGTTTCCTGCTTTTGCCTAGTTTTCCTAGGAGTTCCAACAGCCATCTGTACAGAAAATTTCCTCTTTCCAACCTAATAGCATGGAAGACAGGAAAACAACCAAAGCTTTCCCAACATACCCCTTCCTCCTCATAGCGTCTAGTTCATCTTAGGAACATAATCCTGTATTTCCATCCTCCTACCCAGCGCTTTTCAGAGAATGCACCAGACACATAAATTTGGAAATGTTACTTCTTGGATTACAACTTCCAGAATTCTAATCCAGCCCCTCCATGGGGGCTCCTGGGAGCTGTAGTCAAAAATAACTTTTTCAAGCTCCGGTTAGATGTACAATTCTGTGTGAATCACTGAATGCTTAGTGTACCGCAGATACTATGAAGGTAACAAATACTTCGAACATTGCAGGTGAGGATTTGTTCTCCAAATACATTTTGTTATGCTAAAGCTTGCTTACAAGTATTTGGAGAGGGTGGGGGTAGAAAAAAGGTAACTGAATTTCATCCTGGGTCCAAGGACCAGTACTACAGGTGTCCATCATATAGACATAGTTTATTGTTCCCATAAGAAAACTTTAAGAAATGAAGTTTATTGTTCCCACAATTTATTGTTCCCATAAGAGAACTTTAAGAACTAAATCTTAGCTACCAAAGCTACAATCAGGATATCATTACATGTTCCTCTATGCATTACCCACCTATGTACCAGCCAAAATTTATGGCAGCTGTCCCTCTCTCTCTCCTTAGTTTTTCCTTGTTTTCACAGGTTAGATTTAATCTCAGATTGGTACTACCTGTTTGGTACTACTAAGGAACAGAGGTCTACACCCACTTTAAAAATGCAGCATACTATCGCCACCACTGCCTAATTGAAACTAGTGCTCCACTCCCAGGGAATGATGGGTGTTGTAGTCCAACATATCTAAAGGTCACTGAGTTGGGGAAGACTGCTGTATATAGAAATAGAATCATAGAGTTGGAAGAGACCACAAAGGCCATCCAGTCCAACCCCCTGCCATGCAAGAACTTTCAATCAAAGCATATCCAAATAAATACATATATTGCATGCATGTACCTATATTGCACACATAGACAGACACATTTTAGAGGCTGAAATTCAAAAGGTACTTGGACATGACAAGTAGAACTTTTTAAAATTGAAAGCCAAGAAAACTGGGACTCTCCCCCACAACTCACTCATATCTTCTTTTGAAAAATCCATTAGTTTCAAAAGCAGTTTGCTGCTTAACATTTTGTGGTAGCATGAACCAAACATCTCCTTGACTTTAAAATGATTGCATAGTTCCTGGGCATCTGAACATAGTGATTTTGCTTGCTATGAAACTATCTATCCTTTGATGCATTAGTAGAATTTGAAAAAGTTACTTCTGGCCTTTTTGTTTTATTTGATGCCAAGTCAACTTCAACTTGTGTCAATGCTCTACTCATTTCTTGCAAACTCAGGCTCTTGGCTTCCTTAGGTCCATTCACCTGCCATGCAGTCTTCTTCTGTTGTTACTGTGTCTTACCTTTCTAAGCATTATTATATTTCTACTGAGTCATGCCTTCTCATGATATGTCCAAAGTACAATAGCTTCAGTTTGGTCAACTTGGCTTCTAGGGAGAATTCAGGCTTTATTGAAATGGTTTTAACAATGTTGTGTTTTGCTGCAACACTTTAATACTAGTATTAATTAATTTTAAAAACTTTTGTAATTAATATTTTAGTTGTATCCTTTTACAATTATTGTAAGCTCTCTTGAGTCCCATATTGGCAGAAAGGCAGAATATAAATCCAATAAACAAACCAGCAAACCAACAAACCTGATTTAAGACTCATTTGTCTTTTAGCTGTCCATGTTGCCTACAGAACTACCCTCCAGCACCATGTATTTATTTTCTTCCTTTCAGCTTCCTTTCATGCCCAACTCTTGGCATGCAATAGCCCCAAACTGTGAGGGTGGCCATGTTGACTTGGGGATTCTGGGAATTGTCTAAATATTTGAAAGGATGTCATGTTGAGGAGGGAGCAAGCTTGTTTTCTGCTGCTCCAGAGAACAGGACCCGGAACAATGGAT
Source organism: Sceloporus undulatus (assembly GCF_019175285.1). Taxonomy (NCBI): domain Eukaryota; kingdom Metazoa; phylum Chordata; class Lepidosauria; order Squamata; family Phrynosomatidae; genus Sceloporus; species Sceloporus undulatus. The sequence continues at coordinate 55,876,903 of NC_056522.1, forward strand.
GCAAGCTACAAGAAAAGAGATTCCACCTGAACATTAGGAGGAACTTCTTGACAGTAAGGGCTGTTCGACAGTGGAATGCACTCCCTCGGAGGGTGATAGATCTCCTTCCTTGGAGGTCTTTAAACAGAGGCTGGATGGCCATCTGTCAGGGATGCTTTGATTTGGATTCCCTGCATGGCAGGGGGTTGGACTGGATGGCCCTTGCGGTCTCTTCCAACTCTATGAGTCTATGATTCTATGATTCCCCCCAAAAGCATTTCCCCCCAGGCACTGAGCATTAAATGTGTGAAGGGGCTTCACACATATAAAGGAGCAGGAGGGCTACGTTCACAACCCCACCACTGCTTGTAATACCATGCATTAGATGTGGATGCCCATGCCAGGGACATCTACACACAGCTTTCCTGGAAGCTGGTACCCTTGGCCATCAGAGTTTCAGCTCTTAAGGAATAATAACTGTGTGTGCTTTCTTGACTCAGAAATTTACATCTAACACAGTGGTGATTATAGGAAGCTATGTTAAGTTGGGGGAGTAACACACAAAAGGGATGATAAATCATGTTACTCACTTCCTGTCTTTTGTATTAAATCCAATCTTCTTTGGCAAAATCAATGCTTTATTAATTCATCAAAATCAGGGGCATGGAACAAGGGGCATGGGGCCTTCAATTCCAGCCAATGTAGCCAAGGGCAAATTATTGTGGGGACTGTAGTCAAACACATCTGGAGGGGCAAAGTAACCCCATCCCTGGTCTAAACAGACATTGGACTATTAAGTACTCACTGTGTGACCTTGGGCAAGTCACATACTCTCAGCCTCAGGGGAAGGCAATGGCAAACATCCTCTGAACAAATTTTGCCAAGAAAACCCCATGATAGGGTCACCATAAGTTGGAAATGATTTGAAGGCACATAGCAACATCAATCATGGGGCTACTACAAAAGAGCTAAAGAGGCTCACAATAACATGCAAAAATATTCTGGGATAGTTTATTTTTCATATACAGTGTGCTTTCAAAAAAAACCCTATGCCACACAGTTGTTGAACATCAAGACCAAGAATCTCAGCAGACAATGCACCACGTCAGCTTCTCACATCAAGAGGAATCAATACTTGCTGCAACATGCAGCCTTGAGAAACTACACTGTCAGCTCAACATTTAAACTAACACACCGGCTTACTATTACTGTCTTAACTACCAATGGATCTATGCTTGCACAATGAAATCGGGACCAAATGAGTTTTGTTTCAAAAGAACTGAAAGTCAGCTAGTAACATGACTTTCTTTTCTGGCAGCAGACGTTCAAAATGGTATTTTCAAGAACAATTCTGTTCATGCAAAATGTTTCTGCTGCCACAATTGAAATGTACAAATATTTTGTGAAACTTAATCTTCCTCTTCCTCTTTTGTAAGTATCTTTAACATTGCTGCTAGGCTAAGTCTACTAAGTGATAAACACTAATATAAATAAGTTAGAAATGCAGTCCTCTCCAGTCCAACCAGCTTCCCTCTTTCGAGGCCGATACAGGGCAGAGTGCAGTTGTCAGCATTTTACTCCTTCCCTGCAGCCCTTGCAAATCTGTTCCAGATTTCATTTATTTATTTATTTTTCAGGGAGAGGTGGTGATCCTTTGAATCAGACTACATGTTTGTGGTGGCAAGGGAAATTGCTGCAAATCTCACTTCTCCCTCTTCCTCAACCAATAGTAAAATTAAATAGATTTGGCCCACTGTATACAATTTGTATTTTGCTGACTGTATTTTTAGTTTTGAATTTTCTGATAAGCTATTTACCATTCATAATGTGACATAAAGAATGATTTAGTAAGAAAGGGAAAGAATAAAAATGCAGTTGCCATGACCCCGATTTGGCTTGTTTGTTTGTACAGCCCCTCAGTCAATAACAGCAACAGAGCAAGTGATGTTAAACATTCACACCTGAAGTCTCATATATATTAAACAACTTGCCAGCTTGAAATAATAATAAGCTAATTACACATTCATAAAGAGCCTAGTTCTTTTATCCCATCATATATTTCCTTAGAGATTTATTGGGGTAAATACAGATTAAATTGAGGTCTTGCAAGGGACGGAGGTGAGGTCTTTCTCAGATGTGATGCCAGGCCTACCTTCTCCTTGACTTTGCCACTGAAATGACAGTCTTGCACAAAAGGAGGTTAAGCTCTGTTTCAACCTTTACATTCACCTTATCTGTTAGCCTCATTTTCTTTCTTTCTTTTTAAATGCTATAGTATTCTCATTCACATAAATGTTAATCTTTCACTTTATTTACAATAATCTCAGACAGCTGCTAAACTGGTCTGGGATGAGAGAGGCACTAGTCAATCAGTACAGTCCACTGTCATGTCCACTGCAATTAGGCAGAATCAATGTTTTCATTCAAAGGAAAGGCTTGTCCACACTGTAACACAGTGAGGGTGACTTCAAATAGGCTTGTGTGTGTGTGTGTGTGTGTGTGTGTGTGTGTATGTGTGTGCATGTGTGTGTGTTTAAAAAAGTGCTACCCTTTCTTTTTTATCCGTAGGTGAATCAATTTGTCAAAAACTCATTGTGACGCCACAGGGCCATCCTTATTATTAGGCCTAATGAGGCAACTACTTCAGGTAGCAGATTCTGGAAGCCAGCACTGGCAGACTCCCAACCAGTTATCCTGAACTTCCAGGCTATGCCCCTATGTTGGAAGATTGAGTTGAATATGCAACATGGCTGTTCCAGCACCTCCTAAACAAGACATCTGCCGTCAGGAACAATGTATAATGCTATTCCATTACCAGTGCTGACATAAGATTCAACTGCCAAACCAATTTGCTTCTGTAGGGGCATAGGCAACATGAGATTCTTTACCTCAGGAAGCAAAACATCTTAGACTAACCTGTGCCACCATCACTGCTGTCTCTGTGGCATGGATACAAAACTAGAGACTTGAAGCAAACACTGCAGTCATCCTCACTGCTTTGTCAAGCTACTTCTTTTGCTCTTCCTCTTCTCTAAACTGGGGGCAGGATGTTGACTGATCATACAAAAGCAGTTGCCAATTCACATACACAAATTCTGCAGGAGTATGGAGACATTCTTGTGTATGTTTATGTATTTGTGTATCTGTCTATTGTTATGCGTGTGTACATATATGCAGTGTGCCCTTGCTTTATGCGGGGGATCTGTTCCAGAACCCCCGTGTAAGGCAAATACTGCGTATGCTTGAGCCCCATTGAAAACCTGACCCTGAAGGCCAGAGACAGTCTGGGGATTCTGTTGGTTTACCGTCCACCCCGTAGCCTAACAGACTCCCTGGCCAAGCTGACACAGCTGGTCTCGGAGCTGGTGATGGAGTCTCCCAGGCTTCTTGTCCTGGGAGACCTCAACATCCTCTTTGAGGCTGGCTTATCAGATCTGTCAGGTGCAGTTTGGGAGTTCATGACTTTCATGACAGCCATGGGCCTGTCCCAATTCGTCTCGGGTCCAACACATTGTACGGGTAATATATTTGATGTGGTCTTCAGTATGGAACAGGAACATCCATGGGCAGACATAACGCTAACCTCTGTCCTGTCATGGATGGATCATTTTCTGGTCAAGGTGGGACTGAAGGTTACTACCTATACCCCCTTCGGGGGTGGAGGACCTATTAGAATGGCTCCAAGAAGTCCTAGAGGGTTTTATGGTTGGGAACAATGGCGATTCTGTTGATGCCCTGGTTGATACCTGGAATAATGACCTTACCAGGGCTACAGACACTATCGTTCCCGAGCGTCCTTTCCGGCTTGCTTCAAATTACAAACCATGGTTCACCCAAGATCTTCGGAAAATGAAGTGAGCCGCGCAATGACTAGAGCACTACTGGTGGAAACACCATCGCTTATCTGACAAGACACTCCATAGGACCTTTCTTGGTTCCTATGGAGTGGCAATGAATGCAGCAAAGAACTTGTTCTATGCTGCTCGTATTGAATCAGCAGATTAACGTCCAGCAGAGTTGTTCAGGGTGGTTGAAGAGCTAACTAAGTTGGCTCCCTCCCTGAACCTTCTTTTAGAACCATCAAAAAGCCTGCTGTGACATGTTCAATGACTTTTTTGCGGATAAAATCTTTCAGATAAGGGATGATCTTGATGCCAGTATTACAACAGGAACTATGAGAGAGAAGTCCAGTGACTCCGTGGACTATGTTAGACTGAATCACTTTGAGCTTGTAAATACCGATGAAGTGGACAAGCTACTTGGCTGTGTAAGGAAGATGACATGCCCCCTTGATCTCTGCCCATCTTGGTTGACCGCTCAAGGAGAGGATGCAGTAACAACGTTGCTTCAGGCTATAATTAACGCATCCTTCAGGGAGCGGAAATTTCCATCTAAGCTTAAACAAGCGGTGGTTAAACCACTTTTGAAAAAACCCTCCCTAGACCCTTTGATCAGAAACAACTACAAACCAGTCTCTTTATTACCATTTCTGGGCAAGGTGATCGAGAAGGCAGTCGCCTTCCAACTCCAGGTTGTCTTGGATGAAGCTGATTATCTAGACTCATTTCAAACCGGCTTCAGGGAGGGCTATGGAGTTGAGACTTCCATGGTCGCCTTGGTTGATGATCTTCATCTGGGCATCAACAGGGGAAGTGTGACCTTGTTGGTGCTCTTGGACATCTCAGCGGCATTCGATACCATAGACCATGGTATCCTTCTGGGATGCCTGAGGGAGTTAGGTATTGGGGGCACTGCGCTCCAGTGGTTCCGGTCCTACCTCTCAGGTAGATCCCAGATGGTGAGGCTGGGGGACAGATGCTCCTCTAAGAGACAGCTAACATCTGGTGTCACTCAGGACGCCATCCTGTCCCCCACGCTATTTAACATTTACATGAAGCTGCTGGGAGAGATCATCTGGAGGCATGGGGCAAAGTGTTATCAGTATGCTGATGACACCCAAATTTATTTCTCTATGCCTCTGACCCCTGTAGTGACCAAGGATGGCATCTCTCCTCTAAATGCCTGCCTCGAGTCAGTAATGGGACGGCTGAGGGAAAACAAACTCAGGTTGAATCCAGAGAAAATGGAGGTACCAGAGATAGGATCCCTAGGCCCAGGCAAGGAATTTTATCAACCTGTCCTGGACAGGGGTCACACTTCCCCTAAAAGATGAAGTACATAGTTTGGGAGTACTCCTAGATCCGTCTCTGCAGTTGTCATCTCAAATAGATGGTATCAGCTTTGGTCGATACGCCAACTGTGCCCTTACTTGGACCGAAAGGACCTTGAAGCAGTGGTACTTGCACTGGTAAACTCTCATTTAGATTTCTCTAATGCACTCTACGTGTGGCTACCTTTGTACCGAGTTTGGAAGCTTCAATTAATTCAAAATGTGGCAGCCGATTGGTCACCAGAGCATCTAGGTTTGACCATATAACACCAATATTAAAATCTCTGCATTGGCTGCCAATCAGCTTCTGGGTGCAACACAAAGTGTTGGTTATTACCTTTAAAGCTCTAAATGGCTTGGGCCCGAGTTACTTGAGGGAACACCTCTCCCTACACAATCCGCCCCACACCCTCAGAATATCTGGGAAGAAATCACAAGACTACATAAATACCAGGCTAGTGACCACGTCCCACAGATATTTTCCCGCTGTGGCCCCCAAGTTGTGGAATCATCTGCCGGAAGAGATCCGTCTTATTACCACCCTTGATGCTTTTAAGAAAGTACTGAAGATGGATCTCTTCTGGCGAGCCTATCCACCTAACCTGGTGTAATATATCTTACCCGGTCAGCATTGCATGCTTTCAGGGAGAGGTGACCAACTGTATAGTATTATATTGTATTGATAGCGATGTATTTTATGCCATGTATTTGACATGGTTTATTGTTGTAAATTGCTGATTGCTGTAATCCCACCTCGATCCATAGGGAGAGGTGGGAAATAGAAATAAATTTTATTATTATTATTATTATTAAAACAATGGGGCTTGTGCACAAGGCACGGTTCAGCATGCACACCACTGCGTGTTTCATCGTGTGGCTATCGCATGGCTGAAAGCTGCATACAGTGTGCCTGCGCATGATGCACATATATACGTGTGGGTGTACACGTGTGTGTAAGCAGCTATGCATGGAGAGGTAAGCTACATCAGCAGACCTTCAGAAAGTCATTTTTTGGGACAACTTCCAGAATTCCCCACTCTATGGAGAGTTTTGGTGCACAAAATGGAATGCTTCAAAGGACCCTATCAGTCAGTGACAGGACGGTGATCGGCCGGCCCAAGAGAGAGCTGGCCCTAATGAAACTCCTCCATTTGCAGGATCGGTTGCCAGTATCAGACTTCATGAAAATCATAGACACATCCCTCTTTACAGTTTCCTTAAACAGAACTTCATCTTCTGTCAGTTTTTGTTGATGTAATGTTGAACACTCCTCCCCTCTACCTGCAATCTCGGCTACATGATGACAAATCAGGCCAAACTGTCATCTGAAAGAACTACCAAGAGCTTCTCTAAAGCCAACTTTGCAAAGACTTAATAGAACACTCAGAGAAGCAGATTTTTACTGCCAATCATAACCCCTCTACCCACTCATTCTCTAACAACCACACACAACCACAATACATATGTAGACATCCTAGAAGGTTTATGGTTGGTTCATTATATAGCATGCTTCAGGATCTTAGTAAGTGCTAAACCAATGAATATTAAACTATAAATGCAAAAACAGAATGCTCTCCTCCATACTGCAGAAAAACAGAGGGTTGTGATCTCTCTATAGTAACATAAGCCTTCCTGAACTGTCGTGTTTTTAGTGTAAAACTATGACAAATTTCACAGGCAGATTCAATAAACGATATGTCATTAAAGCACAAGTATAACCAATGAAATGAAAATTAATTGCCTTGATATGACATTTGGAATTTCTGAGAAACAGCATTAGTAGCTTATAGCAGGCAAAGTAAAAAACAGCAAAAATTGCACTGGCACAGTGTGGCTGCTTGAGGAATCCAGACTACATCGGTGGGACGATCCTGACTGAAAGCATTTGGGAAATAAAGCAATAGAAAGGAAATTCTGCTGAGAGTCACTCCAGAGCTGGAAAATTTTTAGGGGTTCTAAGATATCACTAGTATAACACAAATATATAACTATTTCACTAGCATTTTAGTTCCCAATATGCTGCTTGATTTCATTTTGCACATGCTTCTGTCAGCATAGCCAATGGCTGAGGATTTGGGAAGCTGAACACCAAAATCTGGGACTCAAATTACAATCCATTTCTTATTAGGTGGATGCTGCTGGTTTACAGTTTGTAATATTTTTCAGTAATAAAAACACTGATGTATTGTGTTCTCAGAAGCACCCCCAAGCTGTATATCTCATCCTTCAAAGGCAGTAGAAGTCACAGAACAGATGGAGCATCTACTTTAAGATCAATCAAACACCAAACAACAATGCCTATCTGTACTGGAATAGGTTTCAGCTTGTTCACCCGCATCCAATACATCCTGCCCCACATAATGGTCCAGAATCCCCACCAACCCATGGAAGATGAAAGACAGAGCTACATGTTACTAGTATACAGCTGACACTTCACTCCAAATATTCATGACCAATCTATCCATCATTTCATGTTGGGTTGAATCCAAGTAGATCCCTTAAGTTTCTGGTTTTGCTCACTAAAGAGCTTAAAGGAATTTTCTGTCAACATCTGTTTAATATGAGTTGGTGATTGCAACACAAAGACATGATTTAACTATCAGATGAAGAGAAATTGAACAAACCTAAATTGCTATTAAGACAATTAATCTGGGCAGTAAGAGTTTGTTTTACTCATAACTTAGGAACTGTGATTCATAAACATGTTTTTACCTTCAAACTATGCATGCTGAAGATAAGGAATTGAAGGGAGAGGGGAGCAAAGGAAGGTAAGCAGATCCCTTCCTTCAATTCCTCCATGGGTCATGGCCATTACTCTTGATGTCACTGGGTCTCATAGCATCAGCTGGCAGTTTCTCCAGCCCATGTTTCAACTGATTACTTGGCTTTACTTATTCTCAGCTGGTTTTGGTAGGATCAGGCTGAGCTGTGATGTTGGGACTCAAGCATGTCTGTGCATGTCTTATGGAATCTCCACCAGCTAGGTCTTCTTCCCTCATTAACTTCCAATTTTGTGTGTGTGCGTGTGTGCATGCATGCACACATGCATGCAAACAGGGGTGCTGCTGCATAACATGAGGCTTTAATGGACTGGACAGATAACCTCGATGGACTGAAGATTTCTTGTCCATTTATTACACAGGCTTTATTATTGCTGCAGACAAACCAGAATGTAGCAGACACAGATCACAGACAAATAGCTCTGACACTGTGCATTTGCAGTGGTACAAAAGAAGTATGCTACCACCACCACCACCACCACCATGGAAGAGATTTCCCAAAGATCTCTACCCCATGTTTGGACAGACATTTACCCTATGTCTGGGTAAATTTCAGCTCCTCCCTCCACATAATTACTACATCCCAACCATTCCAGAGCTCCCAGCTACTCTGTAAACTCAGGGGTTCAACAGGCTTTAGTGGGGAGGAAAAGCAGGTTAGGCACAATTGTACCAGCCACAGGAGTCATCTCAGAATACCATAGACTGACCTGATGTCCCATCACATGGACCACTAGTCCAGTCAAAATGAAAACTCTTCAGATCTGAAATGTCCAGTTAAATTCATCAGCGTCGGTGGCTGGTTTCTATAAAATTGTCTCCACTCTTGCAGAATTACAGGGGCCTGTTACAGACAGCCAAAATAAAGCTGCTTCGAGTCACAGTGGAGGTATGGTGTTTCAATGATGCATGCGTCCTAAGAGTCCAGAAGCCACACCAAAGCCACGCTCCAGTCCTTAGGGCTGGAACGTGGCTTTGTGTGCTCTGACGCTTAGGACGCATGCATCATTGAAACACCATACCTCCACTGTGACTCGAAGCAGCTTTATTTTGGCTGTCTGTAACAGGCCAGGGTCTATTTAATCTAGTTCTGGAGGAACTTATTTAAAAAAATTATTATACTGGGTTTTTAAAATATAAATACAAAAGGTGTGTGTGTGAAGGAAACAAGGGGGGAAGAAGGGCGAAAGAAATACATAGTACATGAACATGAGCAAGACGTACCGGTACATACTAATAAAAGCTGGCTACATGTCTAAAAAGATACATACTGTATTGGGACTTGACATGTATAGGACACATGTTAATGCATGACGAAAGCAGTGAGATTGTCTGATCAGTGAACAATGCATAGTGAATATTTTTCTAGCCTTGGAATATGAGTCTTACAGCTACAGGAGGAGTTTGTAGGATCCAACACTCATTTAGGAAAATAGTTCAAAAGTACTAATGCAATATTAATATATTGCAAGGCACTCGGCCAAAAATGGGATTGACTGGGAATGCTGTGTCATATCCCACTAAGAACCACTGATTCTACTACACCACCACCATTTAATGGAAGTGAAAAGTTTTTCCCTAAAAGCATGAAGTCCTCTTTCAGACCATTAGGCCGGGGTTCAAGATTTAGGCATTCTTAGACCTGTTGAAATCAGCTAAACTTATGTTTGACTGCACAATGACTTCTGTTGATTTCAAAGGTTCTGCTCTAACAATGATTACATCTGCATTCAAACCATGATCTTCCTCTTCAGGATAAAATACCATATCAAGCTTACAGCCAGTCGGGTATGTGGGGCTGCATATGAATTTAGACAGACCTATCTCAGCTATATACAACATATAAATGTTGTCATAGGAATACTCTAGTAGTCCAGTACCAGTCTTGACCTCTATAAACCAATCTGCATACTTGTATTCTATACTAGTCAGCCTCTTGCATCAAGCAGATCATATTCACAATAAGTACAATAACTTATTGTAGATAACTTGTTTGTTGCATCTCCGAAACAGAAAGGATTAGCCCACAATCCTATGGAACATTCTGTGTAGTCTGTGACAAAACATGGCGTTTTTGTTAATTGCGGTTTTTCCATATTCATGGGGGTCTTGTGCCCCTAACCCTGGCGATTATGGAGGGACAAGTGTATTTCCTTGCTCCACCATCAGTTTAATATGCCTCTGATGTATAACCAATAGTGAAACACACACCACAGCTGGACCTCAGTGCAAGAAAGCAAACAGGCCAATAAAATCACCCACAATATTTTGTACTTTCAAATTACACAATTAATAAACTCACAGTGTTAAAAGATTATTCCAAGTTATAGTTAACAGAAGCTATCTTGTATATCTTGGCAGAATATATATTCACAGCCTTACCAGAGGAGCATTTCCTATTAAGTTCATGTTTAATTATCTATTTCACTGCTACTGTTCCTCCCACAACTTAACTGTTCTTCAGTTTAAGTAATGTAAGATACTGGGGCTCAACATAATCCACAAAATTTAAATTATTTTGGACACACGCCAAAGCTCAAAGTATTTTAAAATATATAGGCCTCTGCCTCAGAGTGTGGTGAAGTTTCCTTCTTTGGAGGTTTTTAATCAGAGGCTGGATGGCCATCTGTCAGGAGTGCTTTGAGTGTATATTCCAGGGGTTTGGACTGGTCTCTTCTAACTCTTAAGATTCTATGAGTAAGGTCTCAAATCTTAAGAACTCAAGTCTATGTTCCCAATAGAATATACCCTTTCTAGGTTGTTACCTTAAAAACAATTGCTTCTTTGGATTTATGACATAAAAATAAACAGAGTCTTCTGTATTGTCTTACTTATTCAAAAGAAAGAACCAGACCTTTGGACTCAATTGTGACTTGCTTTGTCTTTTCCCCAGTACCTTTGACCATATACCTAAATATACTTGTAGAATGAATTCCACTGAGCTCACTGGAACCTACATCTGAATAAATATGCTGAAGATAACACTCAAGAAACAAAACCAGTATGTGCCATAGGAGTTTCCAAACACTTTTTGAAATAAGTGATGTTATGGTGTATATATATGATTGACGCAGCTGCTGAACACCAGCTATAGTGTTCAACTACTAATCAGCATGAGTTGGTTTTTAACATTAGTTTAGTTTTAATCGTAACAACATTAGTTAAGATTTTTTTTCATTCCTTACTGTTTTATCTAATGTTGTCTGGCATGATTTTACTGCACTATTTTTGACAATATGAATATTCATGTCTGGAACTGTCAGATTCTTGGGGAATAAAAAATATGGCAAAGTATTCCTCTTAAGGGAGCCAGTGTGGCATAGTAGTTTAAGGGTTGGATGATGACTTTGCAGACCAGGGCTCAATTCCCAGCTCACTCATGAAACCCACTGGGTGACCTTTGGCAGGTCACATGCTCTCAGCAATGACAAACCTCCTCTGAACAAATCTTGCCAAGAAATCCCCAGGATAGGTTTACTTTAAGGCCACCATAAATCAAAAACAACTTGAAGACACACAACAATAACAAATTCCTCTTAAACCAGTTTCTCTTTCATAGAATATTGAACCCTAGCATGGTTGTATTATAATATAACAAAGGGAAACATTAACAAGTTGACTTCTCACTTACCAAAAATTCAGGCCTGTTTCTGGTTTTACAGTACATAACAGTTTCTCCACCTGGTAGTGGATCAAGAACCATGCAGGGATTGTACCAATTCTTATGTCAAATCATCACAAGTTCCTGTTGTAGACCTGGACTGGCAAACTTGAAGTTCAGAGACTCCAATTCCTCTAAGTCACTAGCAGTCTGGGCTTGAGTGACAGATGCTATTTCCTATCCATTTGGATGGCCACAGATTCCCAAGCTTCTACTGTAGACCAATAACTACGAGTCAAAACCAGTGACCATTACATGACTGCTGCTCTAACTTGTTTCCTTTAAGTCTGTATCTCCTGATACAGTTTCCAGTTTAGTACTGCAGTGTTGCATCATCCATGGGAGAAACTGTCATCTCAGTTTGACTAACCAAGAACAAATGTAGTCCAGGGATGGACAGCTAGATGCACATGTGGGATGTCTGCACTGAAATCCCACAGACAGCTTGAATTCATTTTGTGACCTTGGACAGGTCAGCATTTCCTAGTCAGTTTGATATCTCTAACATGGAAACAACAGTGATTGTCCTTCCAGGCTGTTGTGTGTGTGTAGGATAACTGTAAAACTGCACATTGATTTGTGTGTTAAACATACGGTATTATGTAAATAAAATAAAAAGAAGATTAATTGATGGCAACTAATACCTAAGGTAGTTACCATTTACAGTTTTATTTTGTGTGATGCCACAAATGACCATCAAACATAATACGCACACCCCATAATTGATTAAAATGTCATCCAAAGGAATATTAATTACAGTATAGTGCAGGTGGAGAAGATGTAACACATCTCTAGGTCTTTCCTAATTGATGTTGTTGTTGTGTGCCTTTAAGCCATTTCCGACTTTACGGTGACCCTGATCTCCAGACTCACAGCCCAACACTCAAACCTGTCTCCTGTCTTTCCCAATACAAACAATAATTTTTTATTATTATTATTATTAAACTTTATTTATATAGCGCTGTAAATTTACACAGCACTGTACATAAAATCATTTAATTAGACGGTTCCCTGCCTCCATGCTTACAATCTGCCTGTTAACTAGCCACCCAAGCTTTGAGCTTTTGTACAGGCAAAACATCCGCACCTTCTTATCTGAGTGCTGGATTTAAATCCAGATGAAAGTAGGCTATCAAACAAACAAAGAAAGAAACAAAAATGTATCCCGCATTTATTCAGCATCCCAAACATTCAGTCTGCTGCACCAACACTAAGCAAGTCACCTCCACTGGTTATTGCTAGATGCTGTCAGCTAGTCACACCCACACTAGCAGACCCTGACTTAGAAACAGCCAGTATGGATAGGATGAACAGAAACAGAAGCAGGGAGGTGTTTTCTTTTAAAGAAAGATCTGCAGAACACAACAATAAAAATAAATTGGAAGAGAACATCACAGGATTCCCTCCCCACCCCCTTTTCTGATGTGCCTCTTTTTGCATTCAAGTCAATTCTTTATATTCAGAGCAGAAGGAGGAGCAAGGGAATGCTGGAAGGAGTTGGAGGTTGATATTAAAAGGAAAGGAAAGAGCAAATGGGGGATGGGATGGGGAAGAAACAGGAGAAGCAAGTCAGCACAGCACAGATGTTAGAGGGAGGAAACGTAATACAGCGGATCCAGTCTAGAGGGAAGGCATCCCTGCCTACACCTGTAATACAGGTTCAGAATGGTTGCTGATTCTGAAGCTTGCAAAGATGCAGCTGTCAAAAGCTTTGTGATGGTTTGTAATGTGAGGGTTTCTAACAAAGCTTTATACTACCTATCAGGAGACAGATTTCAATTCCTTCAAGCAAAGCAGCTAGGAGGAAGCTCTCTAGATTTACAGCTTGTTGTCTATTATCTTCAGGGGAAGGTCCCTGGAGAAGGCAAGCAGCAAGTTGAAAGGGTGGGAAAAGGCAAAGGCAAGGAAGCCAGGGAAGGGATTTTGCTTTGCCTCCCCGCCTGTGTCTGTGTATCTGCCTCTTTTGGGGCCTGTTTCCCAGCAGTGTTTGGAGCATTCTTCCTGAAGGGCTGCAGCAGCCCCTTCTTCCAAACACAAAGAGGCCTTGGCCCCTGGGACTAGGGCTCCCTCTTTCCCTCTTCGCCCCCCCCCCCCTCCGCCTTCCTGGCTGCTGCTGCTGCACCTTTTTTGCACAAGGAAGAGGGGGAGTGACTGCAGCAGCATCAGCCACCGACAACAACACGACGATCCTCCTTGCCATCACACCGCCAAGAGAGGGAGACGGCAACAAAGGAACACCCAGCCTCCACCATCACTACCTCTTCTTCTTTTTTTTGCCATCTTGATGGCGATCTCTATAGATCTAGATAGGCATCGACCGGGTCTTTAAAATAAAAGCCCAAGACACACCATGGCCTTGCTTTCTTTTCTCCCTCTGACGTTGGGTGTGTGTGTATAGCCAAGGAAACTGCAGTGAGACGCAGCAAATGGACCGGTTAGGGTTGTGTGTGTGTGTGTGTGGGGGGGGGGGGGGGGGAGGCCGCAATCCGAAATGAAGAAGGCATGTCTTTGTGTCCAAGAGGAGACAAGAGGCGAGGAAAGGTGCCTTACCAAGCCAGGGCATGCCCTACATTTCATGCCCTACATTTCGGCCTTCTGTCCAGGAGGAAATGTCAAGCTGTCCTCCCTTTGGACTAAGAAGCAGGGATTGTCATGGACAGGAGTGGGGTTGTTTGTTCCCAGGGCATCTCCTACCTTTCAACCTCTTTCTGGCCAGGAGGAATTCCAACATGTCTTCTATTTTGGGCAGGACAAAGAAGCATGCCTTTTCATTTCTATGCATTGATGTGACCAGGCCTCCTCCTCCTTCTCCTGTCCAGGAGGAATTCCAAAACGTCCTCCAGGTTAAGCTTGGATGAAGAAGCTTGGGTTTATATTTCTATGCGGGGCGACCAAAGGTCCTCCTTTCCCAGGACTGAGAAGCATCCGTTTCCCTTGCTATGCTGCAGGGGACCTGCCTTTGTCCTCCTTCTCTCCTCCTCCGGTCCAAGAAGAATTCCATAATGCCTCCCTTTGGAGCAGGAGGGAGAAGCAAGGGCTTATGTCCCTTGGGAGTGTTTTAGTGGTGCTTTGGCCTTGGCCTGGAAGGTCCTCCATGTGGCGGTGCCTGGTCCTCCTTTGTGGTGATTGTGGCAGCGGCAGTCCCTGGCGACCTTCAGCCCCACTGGGCCATGGCTAGCCCCCCTCTCCTCTGGGCAGAGACTCCTGCAGCAGCAGCAGCAGCAGCCGGGGCTGCCCTTCCCTTCTCCCTGGCTCAGGATTAACTGGGCCTCATAACTGCAAAGGAGGACACTCAAGAAAAGGGGCAGCTCGAAAGGCTCCCCAAAATATCAATCCCCGCTTCTTAGTCCCGCTCCAAATGGAGGACATTTGGGACTCCCTCCTGAGCAGAAAGAGGGTGAAAGGGAGGACCCTGAATACAGAAATATGAATCCTGCTCCAGATGGAGGGCAGTTTGGAGCTCCTCCTGGAGAAGAGAAGGCTGAAAAGTAGGACATGTCCTAGAAAAGGAGGACCCCCCCCGCGCATAGCAATAGAAAGCCACGCTTCTTGGTCCTGCTCCAGACGGAGAGGACATTTTGGAAAGCCTCCTGGAGAGGAGAAAGCTGGAAGGCAAGGCGTGTCCTGGAAAAGGAGGACCAAGTCTTTCCAAGCCAAGTAAACAGAGAGAGAGAGAGACAAAGGAAAGGAGGACAGGAGGGAGAACCCTCCCCACCCAGGGAGCCATTCCCAGGGAAAACCCCTGCAAGGTCTAGGGCGCTGTTGTTCTTGCTGTTGCCGCAGTCCAGGTGAGGGAGGAGGCATCAAGGCAAGGCAAGGCAGACTTACCTACCCTTCTGGTCAAAGGCAGAGAGAGAGAGAGAGAGAGAGCAGCCTCCTCCTCCTCCTCCTCCTTCCCTCCAGCTGACTCCCCCTTTCCAAAATGAAGGCACCCCCTCCTCTCTCCTCCCGGCTCCCAGGCGAAGAAGGGAACAAGGCGCAGGGGGCGGGGATGGGAGCAAGAACGGAGCCACCGGGGGGCGTGGCTTCCCTTCCTCCCTCCCGCCTCCTCCCTCCTCCCGACTAGCCCCGCAGGCAGCAGCAGCAGAGCCCAAGAGAGAAAGGCAAGGCAGGCAAGCGCAGGGCGGAGTTCTTTCCCCTCTCCCTCGGCTTCTACGCATGCGCGCCCTCCTCCCTTCGGCGCAAGGGCTCTCCGAGTGACGCCTGCGTGCTTTGGGACAGCGCTTGGAAGGAGAGGGGGAACCTCGTGAGTGACGTTCCTCGGGGAGGCCCCGGCGGGGGGGGGGCAAGAGAGGGGCCCGAGAAGGCTCGCGTGACGTCATAGGGTCTCCAGAAAGAGACTGAGAGAGAGAGAAAGTGTGTGTGTGTGTATACTGTATATATATATGCGCCTGTGTGTGCGCGCGTGCATGTGTGCATGTGTATTTGTATGTGTGCATGTGTATATGTCTGAGTATATATGTGTGTGTATATGTGTATATATATTTGTGTGTGTGTGTATATGTGTGTGTATATATATATATATATATATACGCACATGTGTGCGTGCATGTGTGTGTGTATTATATTTGTATGTGTGTATATGTGTGCATGTGTATATGTCTGAGTATATATGTGTGTGTGCATGTGTACATGTGTGTGTGTATATATTTGTGTGTATCTTTATATGTGTGTGCGTGTATATATGTGTGTGCACGTGTGTGTGTACATGTATATATACATATGTGTATATATATATGTGTGTGTGTGTGCACATGCATATATGTGTGTGTGTATGTATGTGCATTTGTGTATGTGCATGTGTGTGTCTATACACACACACACACACAGAAGACCCTTGGTATCTACTGGGGTTTTGGTTCCAGGAACCCCCCCATGGATACCAAAATCTGCTGATGCTCAAATGCCATTAAACACAATGGTGCTGTGAAACGGTGTCCCTTCTACAAAATAGCAAAATCAAGACTTGCTTTTTGGAATGTATACCTTTTTTGAATATTTTCCAGCCATGGATATGGAGGGCCAACTATATATATATATATATTTGTGTGTGTGTGTGTGTGTGTGTGTGTTGGGGGGACAGAAGAATCAATATTGGGCCAGTTGCGTGAAAGTGGTGATGAGGCTGAACTAGTTCATTCTTGTCACAAGCCAACATTTTGTGCATTAGAAACAAACAAACCTTGCATCAGGGTGACCAAACATCCTCTTTTTTTTCCAGGATACTGTATAACCCTACATTTTAGCCTTCTATCCAGGAGGGATTCCCAAATGTCCTCCATTTTGAGCAGGACTAAGAAGCATGGATTTATATTTCTATTAGTGTTATTAGCTTTTATTGAATAATGTCCTGCATTTATCTTGAATGTTGTGTATTTTATGGTGCCTTGTCCTCCTTTGAAGTTAGGATCTCTGATCACCCTGCCTTGAATCTGGTGATTTCTGTGAGGCTTAGCCCTTTGTTGTTGTGTGCCTTCAAGTCGCTTCTGACTTATGGCAACACTCTCATTACGTTTTCTTGGCAAGTTTCTTTGCAGGCAAGTTTTTCCCCAGAGGCTGAGAGAGTGTGTCTTGCCCAACGTCACTAGGGGGTTTCCGTGGCTGAGCAAGGATCCGAACCCTGGTCTTCAGAGTCATAGTCCAATGCTCATACCACTACACCACGCTGGCTAGCTCTACCTCTGTGTAAAGTACCTATATGCTGCACATCTCCTTGGAAATGAACATGCATTAAAAATGTACACTCACCAGGAAATAAGCCCCATTGAACTCAAGGGGGCTTATTTCCTGGTTAGGGTATTTATTAATGCATGTTTATTTCCTTCAAAATATCATCCCGAGGCTTAAGCGAGACCATTATGGCTAAGACTCCAGCCTTAAGGTACAATCCTCAACACATTTATTCCTAATTCCAAGTCTGCCATTTTTTGTATGGGGTTTACTCCCGTGTTTAAGATCAGGGAGCCTTGCTCATTCTCAGGACATTCACAGGGCCATCTTGTGGATGTTTACCCACCAATAGGTGCCATTGAATTTAGCAGCTTTGGGAATGAACCCATTAAACAACAGGGGACTTAGTTTTGATGAAATGCCCTCACTCACAAAATGTTTCTTTTCCAGTCAAGGGCACAACAATCTTTGGAACCAAATCTTCTTGTATTTTACTCTGCTGAGACCATCTGAATTCAGTGGGGGGTTACTCTCAAGTAAGTATACATATGATCTAGGTGTAACTAACATTGCCTCCTGTCCCTGGGTAAGGGACAATACCTCTTTCTATGGTATTGTTGTTATATGCCTTCAAGTTGTTTCTGGCTTATGGTATCCTAAGGTGAAGCTGTCATGGGGCAGCTGTCATTTTCCTGGTAAGGTTTATTCAGAGGAGGTTTGCCATTACCTTTCCCTGAGTCTAAGAGCATGTGACTTCCCCAAGGTCACCCAATGGTTTTTTGTAGGTTTTTTGGGCTATGTGGCCATGTTCTAGCAGAGTTTTTTCCTGACGTTTCGCCAGCATCTGTGGCTGGCATCTTCAGAGAATGTTTTCTTGGAAAGGACTTGGCTATATATATATTGTGTGACCTGGAAAGGCAGGAGTCACACTATACACACACACACACACACCCAAGTCCTTTCCAGGCAAACATTCTCTGAAGATGCCAGCCACAGATGCTGGTGAAACATCAGGAAGAAACTCTGCTAGAACATGGCTGCATAGCCTGAAAAACCCACAAAAAACTATGGATGCCGGCCATGAAAGCCTTTGACTTCATGTCACCCAGTGAGTTTCATGGCCAAGCAAGAATCGAACCCTGGTCTCCAGAGTCATAGTACAACACTAAAACCACTATGCCACACGTTACAGCTCTATAAAATGTGATGTGCATGGACCCTGGAATGAGGGGAGAGAAATTTTAGATATAGGGACATAGCACTCCTAAATGATCAGGCAAAATTGGGCCACAAGACTATTGTGTAGTCAAGTTTCCTCAAGAATCAACTATCAAAAGTGTACCGAATGGTGAATCATACACATTTTTAAATGACTGTTGTACTTGAGCCCTCTTAAGAATAAAAAGAATTGCATGGTTATTTGGGAGTGATTCTAAGCACATAAAGGGGGCTTCTAAGTACACATTATGTTTGTTTTATTATTCACAATCAAGGGTTGTTGAATCATAATTGGTGCGAGAACTGAACTAGTTTGCCCACCTCTTGACTTTGGTCCAAAACACACTGGAAAAATAATCCAATTTGAGACTCCATAACAGTCCTTGTTCAATGCTAGGGAATTCTGGGAACTGAGACATTTATCCTTCTCTGCCAGAGAGCTCTAGTGCCACAATAAACTACAATTCCCAGTATTCCCTAGCACTGAGCCAGGGAAGTTAAAATGGTCTAAAACTGGATTATTTCTGCAGTGTGTTTTGGACCATTGTTTTCAGGGACTATGATTAGTGCAATCACCTCACTGGAGAATCCAGATCACAGTAGAACATGTCCTCAGTGGTCCAAGGAAACTTCTATGGATTTTAGTTGTTTCACATTGAGCTAAAGGATGATTTACCTCCTAGAAGAGAAGAATGGGGCAGAGGCATTTGCAGCAACCATTTTTTACTTTGTGTGCTGAAAAAAACTGAAATAAAAAGGGTTGCTTCAGCATTGTGATGCAGAATCATCTTCGAGTTAGTAGAATTCACACATTATTTTCTTTTTCTGCAGCATTTGTTTGTACTCTGCCTATGATCTGTAGTTGGTTTCAGCACTTTAGGACTTGGTGACATTGCTGGGTCAGATTTGACTCATAACAGTAAGAGATGAAAGGGCCACCAAGGTCTACTGAGTCCAAGTTCCTGCCAATGCATGAATAAAGCAATGGTGGCCATACAACTTATACATAAAAATTTCCAATGTAGGAGAGCCCACAAGAGTGACCCTGAAGCATATGATAGAGGCAGAAGAAGACTCTATTGTACAGTAATATGTTATTCCTAAGTGCTTAGTCTCTCTAAAATTTAAAAATGCATATTTTGTTATGTAGAATCAGAGTTGAAAGAGACCACAAGAAAGAGAGCACAAGGGTCAAGGAACATACAGACAGGCCTCCTCATAGGCGGACTTGCCTTCCACGGCTTTGAGCTTACGTGGAAGGCAAGCTCCATTAGAAGTAATGAGATGCGTACCTGCACCATGCACCTTGTGCATCGCCACATACACACGCCTAATTCTTTCCTATGGAGCTTGAGCATACGCTATTTTCCCCATAAGTGGGGGCGTCCAGAATGGATCCCCTGCATATAGAGAGGGTGGACTATACAATCAACATACCCCTGATAGATGGCCATCCAGCCTCTGTTTAAAAACTTCCAGAGAAGGAGACTCCACCACTCTCTAAGAGAGTATGATGCAGCTCTTACTGTCAGGAAGTTCTTCCTAATATTTAGGTGGTAACTCTTTTCCTGTAGTTTGAATCTATTGCTCCAGGTCATATTCTTGCTCCATCCTCAATATGACACCCCTTCAAATATTTAAATATGGCTATCATAACACCTCTTAACCGTCTCTTACCCAGGCTACCCAGCTCCCTAAGTCTCTCCTTACAGTGCATGGTTTCTAGACCGTTTGGACATGCTCCAGCTTCTCAACATCCTTTTTGAACTGTGGTGAAGCTGAAGTTATATCTAGTTGTAGTGATAGCCCGATCAATCAACCTAGAAGCAATTTTAACTGAGACACAGGACAATACTGCACTACACTGTTAATAATGCTATTATTCCACTTTTACTGCTATGTCTGTCTCCTGTGGAATCCTGGGATTTGCAATTTAAGGGAAAATGTTTAGAATTCTCAGCCAGAGGTGTCTTAGGCCTCACTAAACTGCAAGCTGCCACAAGAGGCAGCCGTATCAGTAAAAGTGGAATAATAGCACTATTAGCCATGTAGTATGGCATTTTAAATATTTTTAATAGCACCAATAAGAGAGAATCAAAGGGAATATATAAAAAATATGAAGGGTACCAGTGCTTTATATTAACAAGGAACACAAGTATGGAGTGCCTTTTTTCTTTCTTTTTATTAGCCTGTTTATAGAATTTCTATGGTTTCTAGTTAGGATGGATGAAATGTTTTCCTAAAAGGAGAAACTATTCCATCTTTTGCTGTACTTTACCTAGACCATGAAGAGGTCCTTACTCTTTCCAAAGCAATGCTTCTGCGCAAGCTATGTTTTTCTGTATTCTTGATTTTTCTATGTAGTTTTGAGAGTATTTTAGAACCCTACAGAAATTACCTTGCTTCTTCCTTCTGAGGGTGATTTTAAGAATATAAAAACAGAAGGTTAGACCAGAAGTCTTACTCATATCAGTCTTTTTGTACAGTGGGGAGCCAGTTGCCTTTGGGAGTCAGTAGCAGGGTGTGACTATACCCTTCATCATATAATCTCCAAAAACTGGTGCACAGAGACATACAGCCTTGGACACTGAGGTGACATTTTTCCATCTTGCCTAGTAGCTTTTGTTGGTCGCATTCTCCATGAATTTATTTATTCCCTTCTTAAAGCCATCCAAGTTGACAGGCATCACATCCTGTGACAGTAGGGTTGCCAGATGCGTCCCTTTTTTTTTTTAACAAGGGATTTCCCTTATTGGACCTTATAGTTCCCTATGGAACTGTCAGGTGTTCCTTATTACAAAGCATGTCCGCTGTTTGAAGCCTGAAAAACCTTTCTTTTTGTATAGACTGAATAAGATGCTAAAACGTTCTATATTTGGGGGTGTGGGCCCATCATAAAGACAGAAATGTGTGCATCATATCCTCATAGGTGATTTGCTCTTGTCTTTTGGTCATTTTGGTTGCCCCTTTCTGCATCTTTTCTATCTCGATGTATGAAGTGAAACAATGTTAAGACAAATTATATGTATCAGCTAGTGGAAATAACTGCTCACATAGGATTGTTACATGGCTTTATTTGAGTGCTTTTAACATGTTTTTCCTGGTCATAGAAGAAAACTAGTAGTCTTTCTGTTTTCCTGTGTTACAAATACTCTTGAAACATAACATGTATGAACTGCTTCTTTGTATCTCAAGGAAGAAACTATGTGTTACATTAACTATGTGTTACATCGGTGTTTTTTAGTTACTAGTAAATGTGGGAATCCCAGATTCAGATCAGGACAAGAGTGTACAGGGAGAGGAGGTTTAAACTGACGAGAAGCTTGTTATTTTTAAAAATTGCATCTCCACAAGGCAGTGAGTGTCTGGATGGGAACAGGTGGAATAGGGAAGGTATAAACAGAGTGGCCACCATTGATAAGGTGGGAGCCATTCCCCCCATCTGCTGGTCTCCAGAACGGGGGGGGGGGGGGGGTTTTAAAAATAGAAGAAAATGGAAGAGGTTAGATGCCCACTTCTGTTTTTGTTTTGGTGTTTTCAGGGCAGGGCTCAAGCTTGGTTTCCTTGTCTTATTCTAAACCTCAAATCACCGCTGGAGGATAATCCATCCCCTCATTTTTTGGCATTGGGGGAGATGGGGAGCTGCCAAAAAGGTTTGAGTAAGGGACATGTGTACCTTGTGGCCCACATGAGATAAATGGTCTTTTCCCATGTGTGGTGATGATTGAAATGCCTCTCACTTGTGAGTTATTTAATAGTTGAGGTATAGTTCTATGCAAAAACAACAAATAGTTCTATGCTGTGTTTTTAATGGAATATGCGTACTGGCCTAAGGCAGGGCCTTTTTCAAAGTTACTCTTAGGGCATACAAGCATGTATGCCTTTATATAATGTACAGATTGGACTGGCAACTCTTGCCTCTCCTAGGTTTTCCAGATTTTTAGAATAACAATAAAGGACAGTTGAAATTCATGACTCATGAGATCGATACTCAGGAAGTAACTAATAGAGTTGGAAAAGACCCAAGGGCCATCCGGTCCAATCCCCTGCCATGCAGGAATACACAATCAGAGCACTCCAAGCAGATGGCTATCCAGCCTCTGTTTAAAAAAAGAGACTCCACCACACTCCTATTGTGGTGTTCTGTCATTAAAGTACCATGTCTAAATGTATGAAGTAAAAGTTAATTTAGCAAATTGTTTCTCTGTAAAATTAACATTGTGCCTGTGTTCTCACAACATAAATTACAGCATAGACAAACTTCTGTTTTTATTAAAATCCATCTTTAATATGAATTAAAACTGAATTTGTTTTTAATCATTCACAACTATGATTAAAATTCAGAGTAACCTGAATTTCAGATTTGGTTAGATTTACAGAATATTTTTTTCTGAGCAACACTCCATTTGTTTAGTATAGAACTGAGATGCCTTTTTCTACAAAAGCATTTGACTTTGGAATGCTCCAAAGCAGTAGATACTAAGCTCCAACAACAAACTCAAATCCACACTTAGAGTTACAATCCTTGACTTTAAGGGATGTAACTGATGACTGCAGAAGTCCCAAATATTTTGTTTTTTCTTTGTAAAGAAAATCTTTTAACTCTTGGATAGGTTTGTTGCAAGCTTTCAAGCCTCAAATGACAGACATCTGTTGAAATAAGGGCCATCTTTTTTCAATTAAAGGAGAAGAGGATGGCATATTGGCATTGTACCTTCAGATTGCTGGCACTAGATGCGCTCTGTCTGGAAGCACTCATAGAAATGAAAATAATATTGCAGCATAGTTTCTTTGAAGTATTTTTGTTCCATTCTTACAGAGCTTTGAGAGCTTCTCAGTACTCAAATGTAGTGAAGTGCTTCTTGTGACCCATGGCTGAAAGTAGGTCTGGAAAATACAATATGGCTCCTGTAGAATCATAGAATCGTAGAGTTGGAAGAGACCACCAGGGCCACCCAGTCCAACCGCCTGCCATGCAGGAAATCCAAATCAAAGCATCCCCGACAGATGGCCATCCAGCCTCTGTTTAAAGACCTCCAAGGAAGGAGACTCTATCACCCTCCGAGGGAGTGCATTCCACTGTCGAACAGCCCTTACTGTCAGGAAGTTCCTCCTAAAGTTGAGGTGGAATCTCTTTTCCTGTAGCTTGCATCCATTGTTCCGGGTCCTGTTCTCTGGAGCAGCAGAAAACAAGCTTGTTCCCTCTTCAATATGACATTCTTTCAAATATTTAAACAGGGCTATCATATCACCTCTTAACCTTCTTTTCTCCAGGCTAAACATCTCCAGCTCCCTAAGTTGTTCCTCATAGGGCATGGTTTCCAGACCCTTCACCATTTTTGTCGCCCTCCTTTGGACACGCTCCAGTTTCTCAATGTCCTTTCTGAATTGTGGCGCCCAGAACTGGACACAATATTCTAGGTGGGGCCTGACCAAAGCAGAATACAGTGGCACTATTACTTCTCTTGATCTTGACACTATACTTCTATTGATGCAGCCTAAAATAGCATTGGCCTTTGTAGCTGCCGCATCACACTGTTCACTCATGTTCAACTTGTGGTCTACTTGGACTCCTAGATCCCTTTCACACGTAGTTTCATTCAGCCAGGTGTCACCCATCCTATATCTGTGCATTTTATTTTTCCGCCCTAAGTGCAATACCTTACATTTCTCCGTGTTGAATTTCATTTTGTTAGCTTTGGCCCAGCTTTCTAGTCTATTCAGGTCATTTTGAATCTTGATCCTGTCCTCTGGGGTATTAGCTATTCCCCCTAATTTGGTATCATCTGCAAATTTGATAAGTATGCTCCCAATTCTGTCATCCAGGTCATTGATAAAGATGTTGAATAGAACTGGGCCCAGGACAGAGCCCTGTGGGACCCCACTGGTCACTTCTCTCCAGGATGAAAAGGAGCCATTGTTGAGCACCCTTTGGGTTCGGCCGGTCAACCAATTACAGATCCATTTAACAGTTCCTTTGTCTAGCCCACATTTTACAAGCTTGTTTGCAAGAATGTCATGGGAAACCTTGTCAAAGGCCTTAGTGAAATCAAGATATACTATATCCACAGCATTCCCTTCATCTACCAAGCTGGTAATTTTATCAAAGAAAGAGATTAGGTTTGTCTGGCATGACTTGTTTCTCTGAAACCCATGTTGACTTTTTGTGATTATGGCATTGCCTTCTAGATGTCACAGACTCTCTGTTTAATGATCTGCTCCAGAATCTTTCCTAGTACTGATGTCAGACTAACTGGACGATAATTGTTGGGATCCTCTTTTTTCCCCTTTTTGAAGATGGGGACAACGTTTGCCCTCCGCCAGTCTGCTGGGATCTCTTCTGTTTTCCAGGAGTTTTCAAAGATTATTGCCAATGGCTCCGATATTACTTTTGCCAGTTCTTTTAATACCCTTGGATGGAGTTCATCTGGTCCTGGAGACTTAAATTCATTTAGATTAATAAGGTGTTCCTCTACTATCTCTTTACTTATTCTGTGCTGAAATTCCTCTATTCTGTCCTCTGCTCCATTATCCTCAGGTTGAGCACCCTTTGCCTTTTCTGAGAAGACTGAGGCAAAGGTGTTTAGTAATTCTGCCTTTTCTCTGTCTTCTGTTAGCATTTTGCCATCTTCTCCATGCAGTGGCCCTACCATTTCCTTCTTCTTCCTTTTGCTGCGGACATATCCAAAAAAGCCCTTTTTATTGTTCTTAACCTCTCTAGCAAGCCTGAGTTCATTCTGCGCTTTAGCTTTTCTGACTTTACCCCTCCACATGCCTGCTATTTCTTTGAATTCCTTTTTTGTGATTTCCCCCTTTTTCCATTTCTTATACATGTTGCGTTTCAAACTTAGCTCAGTTGAAAGTTCCTTAGGCGGGGTACAGACCGCCGCTTTGCTGCCGCCGCCGGCTACTCCATGGGGGAGCCAGAGCCTCCACCCGGCGCGGCTCCCCTGTGGACTGAAAAAGAAGCTCCAAAATGGAGCTTCTTTTTCCGTCGCGTTTGCGACGTAGCGAGGCGCCAGGGGCACACTCGCTACGTCACAAGGGACGCGACACATACGGACGCTCAGCGTCCGATATGCAAAGATGGCGCCGGCCCTGTAGAAGGGCCGGCGCCATCTTGTACGGACGGAGTCCGTACTAGGCCCAGGGGCGTCTAAAAGAGACGCCCCTTTTTTAAAATGGGACGTCCGGAGGACGTCCCAAATGACAGTATAGAAAGCCTCTTAGTCATCCATCCTGGTTTCTTGAGACACCTCCTGTTTTTCTTTCTCACTGGAACTGTTTGAAATTGTGCCTTCAGTATCTCCCTTTTGAGAAAGTCCCATCCATCCTGAACTCCCTTATCTTTTAGTATTCCTGACCATGGAATCGCCCTCAATACTTCTCTAAGTTTACTGAAATCTGCTCTCCTGAAGTCTAGGATGCGTGTCTGACTATGCCTGGCTTCTCCTTTCCACTGTATTACAAACTCCAGGAGAACATGGTCACTTCCACCTAATGATCCCATGACTTGCACCCCATTAACCAGGTCATCCTTGTTGGTTAGGGTCAGATCTAAAATAGCTGACCCCCTTGTTGCCTCTTCCACCTTTTGGACCATGAAATTGTCTTCCAGGCAAGTGAGGAATTTGCTAGGCCTTGAGGATTTTGCTGAGTTTGACTTCCAGCAAATATCAGGATAGTTGAAGTCGCCCATCACTACTACATCTCTCTTTTCTGACTGTGTGGTCATCTGTTCTAGGAAGATATCATCCAATTCCTCAGTCTGAATTGGGGGTCTGTAGTAGACTCCCACCGTAACATCCTTGTTGTTTCCCTCCCCTTTAATTTTTACCCAGATGCTCTCCACCTGGCTTCCATGATTGATGTCCTGGATCTCTTCACTGGTGTAAATATCTCTGACATATAGTGCTATTCCTCCTCCTTTCATGTTTGGCCTGTTTCTCTTAATAAGGTTATACCCCTCTATTTCCACATTCCAATCATGAGACTCATCCCACCAGGTTTCAGTGATGCCTATTATATCATATTTGCTTTGCTGTACTAGGAGTTCAAGTTCATCTTGCTTATTTCTCATGCTCTGTGCATTAGTGTAGAGACATCGCAGACCATGGTTCCCTTTTACTTGCTGCCTGTGCAAGATTTTTTGCCTCCCACTGTTGGGTCCTTGCACTGTTTGCCTTGTTTCCTCTATGTCAGTTTGACTATTTTCGCCATCCCTTTCACCTTCCTTAATATTGTCTCCCTTCCCCTTGGAACTCGGTTTAAAGCCCTCCTGATCAAGTTCTTGAGACTGTTGGCAAAAACATTTCTTCCAACTGGCGTGAGATACAACCCGTCTGTTGCAAGAAGTCCCTCCTCATGGAACCGCAGCCCATGATCGAAGAATTCAAATCCTTCTCGGCGACACCATCTGCGAAGCCAGTTGTTCACATCTGCTGTTTTCCTCTCCCTTCCTGGACCATGCCCTTCAACTGGCAGAAGAGACGAGATGACAACCTGTACATCCATTCCTTTCAGCTTCCTACCAAGTGCCTTGTACAGTAATCCTATCTGAGGGATAGGTTCCCATGGACAGTGAAAATAGTAGATTATAGTGAACCCTATATTTCTGGTAGAAGTTGACCATAGAGTTGTGCCAGCGAACCTCCAGATCCTTAGAGAGACCATATGTTTTTGGACTCAGGTAAGGGAAACTGCAGATACTGGTCCCACAGAATGTGTGTGTCATGCTGTACTTTAATTCCAAAGTACCAGCATCAGGTTTGTAGGGGCAGAAATAAACTGTTTAGATGTTAGGATTGTTGAAAATAGTCAGACCTTTATTGATCACCCACACAAACATCTTCAGAGCAGGCTAACATTTTTTCAGCCAACTTTGAGAGGAAGAGCTATCAAATAAGAAATGGACATTTGTGATGGGCTGCATTATTTTGGGTGACTTACTGTTCTTTTAGTGGGAATGCTACCTTTATTGTACTTGATTTGTGGGCCAAAAACACTAATTATAATCACAGTACTAACAGAGGTACTTTTAGAAGTATGGCAGTTTTTAATGTGGCACTCAACCTTGCAGAACATAGGGCCCATACAGACAGGCCAAAATAAAGCTGCTTCAGGTCACTTTGGAGGTATGTGTTTCAATGATGAATGTGTCCTAAGAGGCTAGAAGCCATGCCAAAGCCATGCTCCAGTCCTAAGGACCAGAGCGCAGCTTTGGTGCTGCTTCTGGCCTCTTAAGATGTGTGTGTCATTTAAACAGCATACCTCCAAAGTAACCTGAAGCAGCTTTATTTTGGCTTGTCTGTACGGGTCCATAGATACAAACTTTTGATGGCTAAAAAGGCTCCTGTGTGTTTGTTAACACTATTTCTTTTCTTAGTTGGGTGTCCTCCAGATGTGTTGGACTACAATTCCCAATGCTGGCTGGGCATGGCAGGAGTTGTAGCCCAACACATCTGAAGAGCATCAGTTTGGGGAAGGCTCCAGGATGAAGCAGGGGAAATGATTGCATTCTCCCAATAAGAATTCAATGAAATTTTGTCAGCACATTTTTTGATTCTTGATTTCTTGATTCAGTCAGCACATTTCTAGCATTGTAGAGCCTGACGTAGTGAAAATTATTCACACCTAGAACTCTTCTATTTGTTGTGTTTGCATTCCCTTGGTAACTTGGTTGCCCCTTTTCTTTGGAAGCCTAAACTATATTTCTAAATGCTCAACTGAATAACTACCACATTAAAGTTATCTGTCTCTCTCACAACACAGTGCTTCCCTTGGCCCCATATGTACTTGGACTGAGAGTGGAGCTGCACATGATCTATGAAAACACATGCCATGAGACCAGTGGTTATCAAGATAACATGAGTGCAGGCAGGTTGGAGATGGGGGAGAACTAGCAAGTGGCAAGAAGTTTTTCCATGCCTGCTAATACTTTGCCAAATCCTCCTGCTTATTTCCTTTTACACATGCTGGGAGGGAAAAGAGATTATTTTAAATGTCAGAGCACATATGGAGAATGTGTTCCTTCTAGATATTGGTGAATATCATTTCCCATCAACACAATAATTGGTGAGGGATGGTGGTAATTAAGCTCCAACACTAGTTGGTAGGCCCCATGTTTTCTGTCTCAGGTATGGAGGATCTGAAGGTGAGATTTAGCAGGCAAGAAAAAGGCAAACCCCCTCCACTTTCTACCAAGTCTTTTCACTGAAACATTCCTCATGATAGAAATACAACATTGGGAATCCTCGGCATGGCTTACACCAACACTAGGAGAAATCAATTTTATTTCTTTGTTTCTTTTGCCTTTTCTTCAGCTGTTTATTTTGAGTTCAATTGGATTATAATCCAAACATTTCCTGAAGAGAATGAGATAGAATGATAATATCTTGATTCCAAGTGTGAAGGGATTCCTTTTTTGTTACTTTGTTTTTAAAAACGTGCTTATCAGATATGAAATACAGCAATTACGGCATAAAATTGGAAAAGAATTATGTGTGCATATGTGGTTGCTTGTTACAAGAGCAATAGCTGGTTGTGGAATATCTCTGTGCCAAAAGACACTTTTCCACATGTCACCTTTACACAGTGAATATGAATTAGTTCTTGGTTTAGCAGTTATTTTTGATTGGTGGGTTTGAGCAGGAGTGAAATGCCAGCATCTGCCTGAAAATTGGTGTATCATGAATAATTGAACCATGGGAAGAATATAAATAATAAACAGGAGTGCTGTTTTCCATCCCCATCTTGGGCATTCTACATTTTATATTCTATTTCTGATCTTCAGGAAATAGCAATAGCAAGTACATATCTATACTGCTTATCTGTGAACAAGCACTCCCTAAGCAGTTTACAGTACGTAAGCCAATTACCCGCAACAAACTGGATACTCATTTTACTGACCTATGAAAAAACGGAATAGGGTTTACACAGCACCTATGCACAATAGGGAGATCTGTGCCTACTTGGGAAGCCCAAAATTTTCAGAAGTGAAAAATGTTTGTTATGTCAGGTGGCTGACATCTCTATGAGGAACCTCCCAGAAATACAGCCAACAAAGACTGAATGTGTACAGAATGACTGGGTCTCTGTGTGAGAAAATGAGTGACTAGAAAAGAGGATGGAGAAAGAGGAGAGGTGTAGCTCTCTGTCTTCTTTCTGTCTTACCACTTTCACAGGCACAGTTAGTGTGAATGCAGAAGGAGGCGTTCTCTGTGGCTGTTCCCATACCTTGGAACTCCCTCCTTAGGGAAGCTAGGATGGCTCCTTCTTTTATGTCTTTTCAATAGCAGGTCAAGATCTTTTTTCCAGTAAACTTTTTGAAATGGGTATTTTTTAAAAATACGGTGCTGTTCAATTTTTAATCTTTCCTTTATTGTAAAATTTAGATGGTTTTAATTTTGTTGCGATTTCTAATCTGGATTTTGTTTGTTTTTAGCTATATGTGTTTCATTGTAATTTCCTGTCTTTTTTTGTAAGCGGATTTCAGTCCTGATCTAGAAGGGATATAAATAATGTGGTGGATGGAGAAAGAGACACATAGATAGAAGAAATGTAGATAGATCCATGTCGGTGTCTGGATAGAATTGTGTGGCCCTCCAGGTGTTGTTGGACTGTAATTCCCAACAGTCCTAGCAAGCAAAGTCAGTGGTGAGTAATGTTGAAAGTTGATGTTCCACAACATCTAGAGGACCACACAGTTCTCATTCCTGTCTTAGGGCCCGAACAGACAAGCCAAAATAAAGCTGCTTCAGGTCACTTTGGAGGTATACTATTTAAATGACACATACTTAAGAGGCCAGAAGTTGTGTCAAAACTGCACTCTAGTCCTTAGGACTGGAGGGTGGCTTTGGCATGGCCTCTGGCCTCTTAGGACTCATGCAGCATTTAAACATCATAAATCCAAAGTGATCCAAAGCAGCTTTATTTTGGTCTGTTTGTTCAGACTCTTACATTGTACAGGGAGCTCTTTTTAAATATCCCCAGGCAACAAGTGGGAGTCATGGCACTGCCCGAACCCCAAAAGACAGCAGTGAAGAGAAGAATTATTGCATTTTCTAATTTAGTTCTGGATAATAGCTTAGCTAATGCCAGTCCCAGAGCAAATGCAGTTCATACTTCCCATATTGCAGGTTCGGAAAGGCTGTTGAGAGACCCTGAGGTACAACAGCCCTGCAGCATAGTAGATGATAACTGAACATTGTATTCATTTATATGAACCGTGAAGTGTTCCCAGAGGATTAAGGTTCCTTTTGCAGGTTGAGACTGTTTCTGCGATAAAAGCTTATAACCATCATGGATTGTTTCTCTGCTCACATTGCATGTTGGACTGAAAGGAGAGTATATAACAACTCCCCAATTGCTGTATAGTTCATGTTATACCCTTATTGTAGGTTTTAGGGCTGTGCTAAGAGAAAGAGTACCTTACACTACATCTGCATTGTAGGCCACAATTCATATTACAGACAAGAGACAGGACTACATAAATTGTGCCAGACGCCTTCCAAATTAAAGCGGACTCACATCCAGAAGCTTATATGTATTATATATAAGTATTATATACTTGTATGGAGACTTTAAATGAGTTTTTAGTGTTCAGAAATTGAAATAGTTATACTGTATAATAATTTGCACATGACGTAAGACTCAATTACAGCAGGGACTCCTGTCTTAATGTTCATCTTTGGTCCCCCCCCCCAACCTGTCACACAAAGGCTTGGATAAACCACATGCCAAGGATGCCCCATGGAAATTTGTTGTATAGCCCTACTTGTTTCTTATATGCTAGTTGGAAAAGACAATCTTAAGGCCTCTTTAGGTGAACTGTAGGAAGTGATCACCAGAGAAAAGTGAGCAAAATGAGAATAGGCCTCCTTGAAGCAAGCACATCATTAGAATACAGATAACTATGTTACTTAAGGTTAAGAAAAATGAACATTTAATTTATTTATGCTGTTCTTAGTGGTTGCTACTTTAGCAATGTGGTTGCTTTGTGGTTACTGCTCTGAGTGTTCAAAAGCTCTCTTAAATGTATTGGTCATTTTGAACCTGAAGCTCTTGCTGCATGAAACAGAGAGGTGCTTATAATCCAATACCCATAGGAAGCTTTTAAGAACATGTAATATCCAAATGAAGGTTTGAGGTGTGAACATAGAGCCTAATCACTTTTTTTTCCCCTAATGATCAATTTAGGTTTTCTACCACTTTGGGAAAAAATTAGGAGAGATTCTTATTTATAATAGATTTATTACAGTGCATCCTGTTTTGGTAATTTGGAAAAGAATCACCCAAAGCAAAGCTTTTACAGTGTAAAGAAAAATGAAGAGCTTGATGCATGCAACCTCTCTCACACACATACATACACAGATTATAACCTGATGAAAGTTGAAAATGCTGCCAGCTTAGTGTTTTCCTAATAGCATACCCTCCATATGTGCTGAACTATAAGTTGAATCATCCATAACTTATCCATTTTGGCCAAGGATGTTGAAATTTATAGTCCAACACATCTGGAGGAAAACAGGTTGGGAAAGGCTGATCTATATGCCTTTGAAGAAGAAAACTGCACTGCTTTCCCCTCCTCTCCTGAAATGCATACCATTGTGTTACATGTCATAGAATCATAGAATCGTAGAGTTGGAAGAGACCACAAGGGCCATCCAGTCCAACCCCTTGCCATGCAGGAAATCTCAATCAAAGCGTCCCCGACAGATGGCCTCTGCTTAAAAACCTCCAAAGAAGGAGACTCCACCACACTCAGAGGGAGTTTGTTCCACTGTCAGGAAGTTCCTCCTAATGTTGAGGTGAAATCTCTTTTCCTGCAGTTTGTATCCATTGCTCCGGGTCCTAGTCTCTGGAACAGCAGAAAACAAGCTAGCTCCCTCCTCAATATGACAGCCCTTCAAATATTTAAACAGGGCTATCATATCACCTCTTAACCTTCTCTTCTCCAGGCTAAACATCCCCAGCTCCCTCAGTCGTTCCTCATAGGACATGGTTTCCAGACCCTTCACCATTTTAGTCACCCTCCTTTGGACACTCTCCAGTTTCTCAATGTCCTTTCTGAAATGTGGTGCCCAGAACTGGACACAATATTCCAGGTGGGGCCTGACCAAAGCAGAATAGAGTGGCACTATTACTTCTCTTGATGCAGCCTAGAATCACATTGGCCTTGTTAGCTGCTGCATCGCACTGTTGACTCATGTTCAACTTGTGGTTTACTTGGACTCCCAGATCCCTTTCACACATAGTTTCATTCATCCAGGTTCCCCCATCCTATATCTGTGCATTTCATTTTTCTGCCCTAAGTGCAGTACCTTACATTTCTCCGTGTTGAATTTCATTTTGTTAGCTTTGGCCCAGTTTTCTAGTCTATTCAGGTCATTTTGAATTTTGATCCTGTCCTCTGGAGTATTAGCTGTTCCTCCTAACTTGGTGTCATCTGCAAATTTGATGAGTATGCCCCCAATTCTGTCATCCAAGTCATTGATAAAGATGTTGAATAACACTGGCCCCAGGACAGAGCCCTGTGGAACCTCATTGGTCACTTCTCTCTGGGATGAAAAGGAGCCATTGTTAAGCACCCTTTGGGATCGGCCAGTCAACCAATTACAAATCCATGTAACAGTTACCTTGTCTAGTCCACATTTTGCAAGCTTGTTTACAAGAATGTCATGGGAAACCTTGTCCCTGATTTATGTTGACTTTGATTTGAGGAGATAAGGTTGACAAGAGAATGAATGTTTGGGGTGGATTTTAGGGAGAATATGCCAGAATCTTGCTCCTTCCTTATCTTCCTATGATTATAAGTTTGCTCTGTATTTACAGAAAACTGTTGTCATCAACAATTATTTTTTCTCTTTTTGTCAAGGATTTGCTACTGGAAACCTGATGGCTCTACTGAAAAGGTCCCTGGGGTTACTCCTACCCCAAATATATAGAACAACAAATCATCAAAATTTCAGGTATTTATTCTAGCATGACTAATTATTAACATTGCTTTATACTTGAATATATTTCTTAACACAAAAATACATTTGGTGAAATGTATCTATGGCAATCATCTCTCTGTTTTCTAAAACAGAAAAATGTATATGGAATTGCATGCCGTTTGTAAGAGCTATATTACGGGAATGTATTGATTGCTAAAAGTATTCTGGATTCTTCCCATTCATTAAATCAGTTAATTCCAAAAATGTGTTTTTAAAATCCACTTATTAAAATAATCATTATACCTACATATGTTTTACACCCTTCTTTCTGGACTGAAGAATCACCAGCATAGTTCTAGGTGTCAGGCTGCTTGCTGTAAAAAGTGGTGAAGCAGGAACATTATAAAACGAGGAAAAAATGTCAGGGATTTACTCTTGTAGTGATTTACTTTTATCCCTCTTACAGTCACACATAACTGGAAGACTGAATTGGTGGTTTTAACAAATTTTGACATTGTGAAACACAGGAAGACAATTCCCATAGCTGGGATGTCTGATGCTTTCTTAAGGTATCACTAAAGACCGAAATCGTCCTTTAAGTTTCTGTGTGATAAACTTGGCCACCGTCTCCTGTTAAATTGCAGACCAAGAGGACCAAGGCTAGAAAACTAGTAATGTTTGAGTTAGACAGGGGACAAGATAATGGCTGAGGGGAGAAACTGGGCCAAAACATGATTCTTGTGGAAGTTTCGTTCCTTTAGTGCTTGATATTTTAAATCTCTTTTAGGAGTGATACAGGAAATGAGTCTTTTTAAAGTGTAGGTCTGACCTTTTCATTAAGATTTTGCAATTCTGTGCATGGTTATCTACATACAAGCCCTTTTGCATCATTGGAACCTATGTGTGTGTATTACCATAGTGTGTAAGATTACTTGGGTTGATGGGAACTGTACTCCAAGAATATCTGTAGGGCTACAACTTATCTCCTATGTCTATGACTATGATGCAGGAGATAACTTGTAGCCCTACACTTATTCTTGAATTACAGTTCCCATCAGCTCTAGCCTCATAGCCCAATAATGTCAACAACTTTCTCCATTCCTAGATTGTGTGACTCCACTCTTAAGCAGTTCTACCTGCAAAAGATGGGCTTGTCTTGGCTTCTTGTTCCTTTTCTTCATATTCTGCTCTTTTTAAAAAATAGAAAGAAACAAGCAAGCTTAATTCCAGTCGCCTCCAATTTAAAAGGTTCTTAAGTAGACAAGGAAGGAAAGATCCTGCCTGTGACTGCAGAGTCACTCCTATTTAGATTAGCTAGCAGTACTAAATTGCCTGGATTGTATTTTTATTGACTTGATTATCTGTATCTACAGTGCTGTGTACATTTACAGCACTATAGAAATAAACTATCATCATCATCATCATCATCATCATCATCATCATCATCATCATCATCAGTATTCTCAGTCAAAATGTTAACTTCAGGTGCAACTTCATATGCCCTCTTATTCAGATGGTTATGTGGCCTCCCGCCCCCATTGGCATTTAGTGTGCTGCTCTACAAGAGAGTGGAAAATATTTGGGCCAAATACTTCACTTTCAAGAGGGAACAAAGACCCTTGACTTTGATGGTTCCTCCATTATATGAGTTCTTTATAGAATGAGAAAGTTCCTGAGAGTAAGGCTGGCCGTTCAAGAACTTCTTAAGTGGTTTTGTCAACAAAATGGAGACCTGCCCTTGTGCAGAATTTAGTTTGCACAGGTGAACATTTTCTAAGGCTCTATACATAAGCCAAGTGTATTTTTATCATTATCATTATCATCCCATTTTGCTCCCATAATTGGGACACAAAGCTGCTTACTGCATTTCCTGGAAGCATTTTGTTGTGTGGGAAATCTCCTTAAGCAATATTTCATCTTTTTTAATATGTGGTAATTTGTGTACAGAAAATACATTTTAAATACTCCATATGACTCCATGCTGACACTTTACTTATTGCGTTGAGAGCCTGAACTAGGAAAATGGGAAGCCATCTACTGAGGCAAACCTGCAGTCCATCTGACTCCATTTTGTCTATGCCAGACTTCTTCAACCTATTGTTGCTCCAACCCTTCCCATATTTTGAACTCTCGCCATTCTTCACTGTTAGCTGAGTCTAAGGGGAAGTGTATTGTAAATACCTACTGGACTCCAATTTATGTATACTACAGGTTGAATACCCCTTATCCAAAATGTTTGGGACCAGAAGTGTTTTGGATTTTGGATTTTTTTTTCTTTTGCACTTTCGAATATATGCATATATATAATGATCTTGGAGATAGGAATCAAGTCTAAACATTAAATTCATTTATGGGCCAAAATAGATGGCCCTGGAAGTCTGGCTCTGCACTTGCTTGGGAGTGTGGTGTTTAGACGTGTAAATAAAATTACATTCAGGCTATGTGTCTATGGTATATATGAAACATAGGGCTGAAGAAGACCGCTTTGAAGGGGTGGCTTCAAGCTGCCTGAGAAAGCCAGGTGGGGGCTGCAGCAACCACATGCTGTAGCCCCAATCCGGCCTTCTGCCCCAAATAGGAGCAGAAAAAATCCATTCATATTTGGGGTGGAAAAAAGCCTCCCCTTTGCTGCTGGATTTTTGATTTTTTTTCCTTTGGGGTTTTGGAATATATGCCCCCAAGCTGGACAGAAGCAGCACCGGTGATTACACACCAGCTGGTTTAGATACCACTCGCCCCGGATAGGCTTGCCATAACCCGGTGGGAGGCGTGACTCCTCCGATTTCTAGGGGGCGTTCCCGGTCACGTCACGCCCTTGGGTGGCTGCCCGGCTCCTGGCCCTGCTGCATCCCTATATTGTGATGGGCTGGAGCTGGCAGGGGAGGGCTCTGCTGCTCTGCCTTGCCCCTATTGGCCAGCCGTCCCAAGGAGCAGGCTTAGTCAGGCAGGGCAATAAGGCGCGAGGAGGAGGAGCAGGGCCAGGCAGGTCGGCAGCAGCAGTGGCCCCCGCCCATCCAGGCAGGCCGCTGGGAGAGGGGAGGAAAGGGCCCTGGCTTCTGGGGCAGCCCAGCCTGGGGAAGGAAAGGGCCCTTTCTTGGACCCCCTGCCCCCCAGCCCTTCTCCTCCTCCTCTTGCAAGGAAGGGGCTCTGAAGCGCCAGGAGAGCTGCCTCACTAAAGGGGAGGGGCACCTCAGGGACCCAGCCGTCGGAGAGGAAGAGCCTCGGCATTTAGGCTCAGAAGAGGAGGAAGGGGCTGGCACCCAGGAGAGGCAAGAGGGCACCTTCCAGGCCCCTCCTGGGCCCCAGGCTCCCCCCAGGATCGCCCCATCGGGACATTGGAAGCGCCCCTCCCCAAGGCCCCCCAAACACACCCCCCTCTCCTCTCTAACCTCTCTCTGACTCCCTCTCCCCCTGTTTACCCCACTTTCACTGAGCCCCTCACCACGATTACTACTCTCTCCATCACTTCCTCTACAAACTCCTACATCTATACTACTCCCCATCTCTCTAACAACCAGTGATCCCCAAACTGTGCTCTTGAAGGAATTTTGGACTTCAGCTCCCAGAATCTCAGACTATTGGTAACATGTCTGAGGCTTCTGGAGTTGAAGTCCAAAATCTCTTAAAGGACACAGTTGGGAACCACTGCTCTAACCACCTTATTTAATAATAATAATAACTAATAATATAATAGGATTTATTTATTACCCACCAATCACTGGGAATCCGAGCGGTTTGTGAAATTAACAAGCAAACTACACAGGCAAATATCAGCTCTGGCACTGAACAAG
Organism: Sceloporus undulatus; assembly: GCF_019175285.1. Taxonomy (NCBI): domain Eukaryota; kingdom Metazoa; phylum Chordata; class Lepidosauria; order Squamata; family Phrynosomatidae; genus Sceloporus; species Sceloporus undulatus. Next base: position 55,914,108 of record NC_056522.1, read on the forward strand.
CAGAGCTCTGCTCTGGAGTCACAAACACTACATTTCCCAGAATTCCATAGCATTGATCCAGGACAGTTAAAGTACTGTCAGACTGGGTTATTTCTGCAGTGTGTATGTAGTCTGAGAGCCCTGCAGAGAGAACAATTCTGGTGCTTTAGAATTTAAGCCCATCTAACCCCCCTCTATCTAAGTTCCTTATTTAAGTCTCTTCTAAGCCCCCCCTAACCCCTCTGTGTCTTACTCCTCTTTATTTAACCCTAATCCCCTCTAGGTACCCCATCTAGCCCTCCTTCTATAGCCTCCTTTCTCAAACCCCCTTATTTAACCCCCCTTTCTGTTTAATCCTATATTTTTTTAAAAGAAACCAGCAATTTTTCATGTCCTCAATTTTTATAAAAGTGTCCTACCTTTGAAAATGTTATCCTACATTTGTCCTACATTTGTCCCGGTTTAGAGGTCCTGACTTATGGCAACCCTAGCCCCGGAGCCAGCGAAAAGCCTGCTCCAACAGAAAAGGGGAGGCTTTTTTCCACCCCAAATAGAAATTGATTTTTTTCTGCTCCTATTTGGAGCAGAAGGCCAGATTGGGGCTACGGCGTGTGGTTGCTGCAGCCCCCACCTGGCTTTCATGGGCGGCTTGAAGCCACCCCTTCAAAGTGGTCTTCTTCAGCCCTATGTTTTATATATACTATAGACACATAGCCTAAATGTAATTTTATACATAATATTTTAAAATAATTTTGTGCATGAAACATAGGCGTGTTACAGACCGCCCCTTTGGGGTGGTCTGTAGGCGCTCCTTTCCCCGATGTATCGGGGCCTCAGCTGCCACAACTGCAGCCTCCGAGGCCCTGATCCACCGCTTTCCGGGCCGCGAGGAAGGGGCAAAAGGCCGCTTCCCCGCGGCCTGGAAAGGGATGTCCTTGGGGCTTCAAGCCCCGAGGACACCCGATGGCGGCGGGGAGGAGGCTGCACCCAGCGGGGGCTGCCATCTAAAGGCTGCGCCCAGCGACGCAACCTGGAAGGAGCTCTGAAACGGAGCTCCTTCTGGGGCCGCGGAAAGGGCACACTAAGCGCCCTCGCGCGGCCCCACTACATAACAACCGCGCGCCTCATTTGGAGGCGGCGCAGTTGTGACGTAGTCATGGCGGCGGCCGTGTGGAACGGCCGTCACCATTTTGTACATGCTGAGCACGTACTAGGATTCGGGAGGGTGCCGAAGCGCCGCCGCTTCCTAACCCTAGTACGTGCTCAGCACGTACTTTAAGGCTCGTCTGTAACGGGTCATAGTTTCTGTACAAAGAATCATCAAAAAGCAAAGGTGTCACTATCTCAGCCACCTATGGAAAAAGTTTTTGATTTGAAGTGTTTTGGATTTTGGAGTTCTGAATAAGGGAGATTCAACTTGTGATTGGAAGGGAGCAGTTCTCATCCCTGCTTTGAGATATCAGGGACTGAACATGGGACTGGTGTCCTGAAAATGTGTGCTCTGCCACTGAGCAATGGCCCTTCTTTTACTGTAAGGATCAAACATATTTGTATTGCCTTAGTACTTTATCTTACAACTTCTTTATCTGGTGGAAGCAGACAGTGTCAACTGAGGTCAGTACTTTCAGCCAGCGTCTGGACTTCAGTTGTGTTGTTCAAATGTACTGCAGCACATGTGCTTTCTATTCTGGAGTGAAGGCTGTTGAGTTCCTTTGAATGGAAATGACAAATGCATGTAGGCCATCTGAACTCATACAACTGTCTCTCTTTGTTTCTGTTTTTGAATGATGAAGTCCACCCATTACAAGTGGGCCTAGAGTTGTAGTTGCTAAATCTTGCCCATCATCATTTCTTACACCATGAAAGCAAGTGTCTAGGTATCACCACATGAAACATAAACCAAGCAATTGAGAACCTAGTTTGTTCTCAGTGTTTTCTCAACCTAGGATCAAGCAGATCTCAAGAAAAAAAGGGAAAGAAGCAGAGTCATATGCACTCATGACATAATCTGAGTTGCCAAAGGAGAAAGTTGCTATAAATAAATAGCTGGTTCAGTGGATTCCCAAATCTTGTTTGGGCCTGGAGTCAAAATATCAACTTACTTAGTGCAAAGATTGACATTTTGACTCCTGGCCAGGACAAAATGTAGATTAGTGAGGAATTTGTCATTGTTGATACATCCTTAGAGAGACAGACCTGCCTTATACTTTGCAAAGAGAGCTGAAAAGTCTTATACATCTTTTCAACCATGCACACATGGTTGTAGCAGTGTCCAAGAAGTATAGCAAGTGCCATTGTTAATAAATAAAAATGAAGAAGCCTTAAAACACTGAGTGAATGTGCCATGACATATTAGGATACTTTGAGGAAGCAGACTCAAGTCTACAGAAGCTCATGTTACCAACTCCTCTCTTGCAGTTAGTCTCAAATGTGCTACAAAATCCCTTTGCATACTAGGATACAGTAATGCATGTGTATTATTTTAGCTATTAGACATTTGGCAAACCAGGTCTTTCAGAAAATAAACAGTGTCCACTTTAAAAGGAGGTCAGAAATGAACATCTTCTAAGAAATAGAAATTTAATTAAAATGTTGGCAGTGATGCTGAGCAGTTGATTCTCTCAGTCAGGTTTACCTTGTAGAATTGCTTCCTTGAACAGGATATAAAATGTAACTTGCAGTGAGAATGAAAAACATGGTGTCTTATTTAAACATTATGTAGAGAAATCCTATTGCCTGTTCAACAAATCTGGCATCTCAGCCTGGATGTCTTTTAATTAATTTCTGGTACAATAACTGTTTTTCTCTTTAAGTAACTGGCTTTACATATGGATGAGAGAGACACAGATTCTTTCTTTCTAATGGAATCATCTTAAGAGGAAGGACAAAAAAAAAATTGAAAATAAAAATGCAAAATCATTTTCAGAAACCTGTCAGATTAGTCTTTAATTAGCAAGTCTCCCTTGAGAGGAATTAACCTTATAGTAGAAAGCTGATTTGAAATCCTCTTTAAGCTGACTAGGTATCAGGTATGGTCGTTTACAAATATATTTTGCTTGCCTTCTCCACAGTATTCTGCCATTTAGTGTCAAAACTTTCTTTATCGCTTCAAAAAGCAGCCTTCCAAAAATGTGTGACTATGGCCCGTTACAAACAGGCAGGAAAGTACGTGCTCAGCACGTACTAGGGTTAGAAACGGGCGTCTCTTATAGACGCCCCTAACCCTAGTATGGACTGAGTCCGTACGAAATGGCAGTGACCATTCCACACGGCCGCCAAGATTTTGACGTAGCAGACGCACTGCGTCCGCATGTCGCACCCCTGAAATGACTCCGCGAGTGCATGCTTCAGCACTTGTGGCGTCTCTTCCGGGGTGCAGGAAGGAGCGTGATTTTCGCGCTCCTTCTTTGCAGCGTCCGGGAACCACGCCATTTGGCTGCTGCGGTTCCCAGATGCTGAAACCGGCGGCGGCAGCAGACCGCCGCTTTTCAGCAGTCTGTAACCCGCCTATATCTCACAGTGTGCCTTTATTTCAGGATTCTGTTTTGTTTTTGTTCTTTTAAGAAAGCAATTTTATTGAAATTTAATGTACTAGTAACAAGGTACAGTATATATTTTTCATATCCATTCGGAAGTCATTTGGAGAGTTAATAGTGCAATTAATTGTATGCCTATTTAAAAGTAAACACCTTTGAGTTCTACTGGTTTTTCTCCTACAGTAGAATGTCTAGGGAAAGCCAGTGTGATGTAACGGTTTGACCTTTGGACTATGACTTTGGAGACCAAAGTTTAAATCTCTGCTCAGCCATGGAAACCCACTGGGTGATCTTGGACAAATCACACTCTCCCAGCCTCAGAGGAAGGCAAAACCTCTTGGAACAACCCTTACCAAGAAAACCCCATGAGTGGTTCATCTTGAGTGTGTGTGTGCTTTCAAGTCACCTGGTGACATATGGTGACTTCATGAATTTCACAGGGTTTTCTTAGGGACGAAACACTCATAAGTGGATTTGCTAATTCCTTCCTCTGAAATATTGCCTATAGCACCTGGTATTCATTGGTAGTCTCCCATCCCAGTATTAACCTGAGCTGATCCTGCTTAGCTTCCAAGATTGGTCAGCATCTGGTGCCTTTAGGGTATTTAGGCCTCATAGGTTTACATTGTGTGTCTGTGTTGTTGTGCTTTCAAGTTGTTTCTGACTTATGGTGACTCTAAGGCAAACCTATAAAGGGGTAAGTGGGCAATTGAACCCACTTCTCAGCCTCAGAGGCTGAGTGGGTAATTGAACCCTGGTCTCCAGAGTCTCAGTCCAACACTCAAACCTCTACACCATACTGGCTCCCAGGTTCACTTTAGGGTTGTCATAAGTCAGAAAATGATTTGAAGGCACACAACAACAACAGAGTGTGTGGGGTTGTAGTCTGATTTTCATTGGCCCAGTTCTTTCCATGTAACTTTAAGGGAAGAGAAGAAAACCAGAAAAACCTGCCAGACTGGTATCTAATCAGTATCAGTCAGCCTTCTGTGAGGTATCAAACTTCATAGGTTTTTTTTTTTTTGCTTCCCCGAGTCTCACTGTAGAATGCTTCTCAGAGTTATCTGCAGTGTACCAGTTTTTTTTCCAGCAGATAAGCAGATGTGCAAAGGTTTTCTGAATAGCAGAAACGTGAAAATATCTGTTCTGCATTTTTAAAAGAATTGTACAGTTGGTCTTCCACATTTGCGGCTTTGATTATTTGTGGTTTGATTAATATGTTCTCTCTAGAAATCTTTCGGTCTTCCAGCACAACACTGCCAGAAGTTGACTGTAGACTTGTGCTGGAGAACCTAGAAGTTCCTACAGAAAACACTTCTTTAGCCATTTGTAGGTCCTCCAGCTTGATTCTGTGATCAGCACCTGGCAGATGCCGACTGTAGAGTTGCCCTGGAGGACCTGGAGATTCCTAGAGATGTGTTCTCTCAGGTAAAATTAATAGTATTTTTTTATTCATGGTTTTTCCTCATTCACGGGGGTCCTTCACTTTTAACCCCAGTGAACATGGAGGGACAACTGTACTTTCATCTTCCCCATAGCAAGTGCTCATAGTTTATGTTTAATACAAATATATCCAGACAGTTGATAGTTAACTGGCTATTACAGAATGTCTTTTAACTGGTGTATTTTTATCATTACCACCACCATCATCATATTTTAGCTGCTTTTTTAACTGTTTAAATTAATATTTTTAAAAAAATATCATTGTCTGTTTAATTGATTTTAAGTTTTGCATAATCCCCTAATTTAACTATATTTTGTTTTAATTTACTGTTGGTCCTCCGTTTGCATGGGGGGTCCATTCCGCCCCCCCCCCCGAAAACAGAGGCTTGCACATATTCAAGCCTCATAGTAACAACAACAATTTTATTGATTAGTCAGATGATTTGCTAGTGGAAGAACAAGTGGGATTTAGATCAGGTAGATCCACTATGGATAATTGTTTTATTTTGCACCATCTTATCACTAAGCATATGTCTGAAGGAAAATAACTTTTTACTACAGTACATTTATTGACCTTAGAGCAGCGTTCGACACAATATTCTTTGGTCCAAATTGGCAGAAATGAACATGGAGCCAAGACTCCTTTTTCTGCTTAAAGCTCTCCATTCAGATACCTATTTAAGAGTGCATACTAGTCCCAGCAGTGCATTATCCAAAAAAGTTAACGTGTATAGAGGAGTAAGACAGGGATGTATCCTGGCGCCTACTCTATTTAATTTATATGTTAATGACATTCCTGGTTTTCTTTCTCCTACATTGGCTCATAGTCCCAAGATAGGTAATACGTATCTTAACGTTCTGCTTTATGCTGACGATATGGTTCTAATTGCCCATATGCAAGTGGGTTTAAGATGGCTACTACAGAACCTAGCCATTTATTGTTCTTTTAGCTCTTTAGTTATTAACAAAGATAAATCTAACGTGGTGGTATTTGGGAAAAAGTGCAAAAAATACAACTGGTTCCTGGAAGGCGAATGGATTGAACAAGTCAATTCATATTTGTACCTAGGGCTACTTTTCTCAAATACTGTACAGGAAAATGGACAAGCCTCATTGGCCAGGTGCGCGTGCCATTAGAATTAATGAAATTCGCCCCTCCGCACATAATCGAGTTTGCGGATCTGAGATCTGTGAGTTAGGAGGGGCAACTGTAAATTGTGAGCTGCCCTGCATCCCATATTGTGAGAAAGGTGGGCTATAAAATAAATTTAATTAAATAAAAATATGGCACCTTATTGTTGGGGAGCCAGCATGGTGTAGTGGTTTGAGTGTTGGACTATGACTCCGAAGACCAGGTCTGATTCCCCCTCAGCCATGGAAACCTGCTGGATGACCTTGGGTGAATGACACACTTTCAGCCTCAGAAAATCCCATATTGCTATTAGTTTTAAAAAAGAGCTGCAATTAGTTATTTTTCAGACTTCAACTTCCAATTGGTGGCTGGAGAATTCTGGGAGCTGAAGTGCAGAATAGTAAAATTTCCAGGCTCTTCTTTAAATAATGCTTTAAATTAAATGTTCAAAGACATAGTCATAGTCTAGAAAATCAGTATGCAAAGGGATCTTGTAGTATGAGAATAATTGAAAGAGAAGAAGCTAGTGGCATGAGCTTTCATAGACTTGAGTCTGCTTCCTCTGATGCATGGAGTGGCTGGTCCAGGGACAGACCTACCGTATATACTGAACTATAAGTCAACCTCATATATAGGTTGAGGACAAGTTTTGGAACTAAAATTATGGATTTTGATATGACCTGTGGATAAGGCAAGGGTAAAACTTAGAGGTTTATAATAAAGGATGTGAAGGACCAAGTAAAGGGAAACAATGCCAAAGAACAAGATTGCAGCAGGCATAACTATTTGTGCACATACTAAAGGCTGGATGGATGAGAGAGTAGAAGGGGTGGTGGTGGTCAGTGCTTCCAGGGCAGATTAAACTATTGCCTTTCACTGTGTGTGTGTGTGTGTGTATTAAAATACAGTACTTACATTGACCCGTGGCTAAGATGACTCGTGTTTTTTGGGTCAATGTTTTAATCTACATTTCTGGACTTATACATGAGTATATGCAGTATATAAGCAGGCTGTTTATGGAAATAGCAATAGAAATGCAAAAATGTGGTTATGGAGTTGAGGTGATAACTTCAATTTTCAAGATGGTTATTGCAGGACAAGTCAGGAGGAAGGATGTTCCCTAAAGCTAAGGAGAGTAGATAACCATATGAATGGTGATGGGAGTATTGTAATGTAATGTGGGAATTGTGGTGAACCCATATGAGTCTCGGGTGAGAGAGAGAGTGAGAATGTAATACCATATGTAATATTGTATGTTTCATAACTTGGTGCCCAGAAAATGGACTTGTTTTTTCCAGGCAGTCTGTCTTATAATTCTTTCTTCTCTTTGCCAGCCTCAGTGGGGCCTGCAGTGCCATCCAGAAGATGACTCGTGTACGAGTGGTGGATAACAGTGCCTTGGGAAACACACCCTACCATCGGCCTCCAAAATGCATCCATGTGTACAACAAAAATGGAGTGGGCAAAGTAGGTGACAAAATCCTTCTAGCTATCAAAGGGGAAAAGAAAAAGGCTTTAATTGTGGGTCACAGGATGCCTGGTCCTTGCATGACTCCCAGGTTTGATTCAAACAACGTGGTGCTCATTGAAGATAATGGGAACCCAGTTGGGACAAGGATTAAAACACCAATACCCTCCTTTCTTCGGAAGCGGCAAGAATTCTCAAAAGTGTTGGCCATTGCCCAGAACTTCGTGTGACAAGCAAGGGAATGTACAGTAATGTAACCACTTCAACAAGTTGTATTCTCTGCACCTTGATTTCTCCAAGCTCTAAGAAAAATAAAGAAATAAGTTTGAGATGTCTTTGCATCTGCACATGAAATAAAAGACTGTTATTAAGACTTCTCTTCAAAGTTATATTGTTTCCCCTTTTTGTGAGAGTTGTTCTAACATGGTGTAATTAAAGTTCAAGATGTTAATTCACTGTTTTTGTTTGCATGACTGGTGGTTTCTGATGGTGGGAAGAGAGAGGACACAAAATGCCATATGAGCCAACTGAATGTTATGCTAGGGCAGTCATAAAAGCTCCTGAATGTTCATCTCCCGTTAGTCACTTTGTGTTTCTTTGTTTTCTCAACCTTTATTCTGTTGGAACATTTCATACCGTTTAGAAAATCTTTGTCCAGGCTGTTGCCAGCAAAAACAACTTACCAAAACAGAAAAAAATGACTGTACAAGAAAACACTGATGTTATGTTTTCAATAAAAAGAAACAAAAGAAATAAGGAAGAAAGAAAATACAGTGTTACTTGTCCCCATCTTGCCTTTTTGTGGCTTTATCACATAAATAAATTACTCTACCCTTTAGTAAGGTATGAGTTTCCTCAGTGGGTTAATAATTGTATTTCTTGTGCTTTGGTTTTTCCTCAACCTTTTTACAGGTAGATTTTTCTTTGTAGGCCTATTTTCTGTTTTAACTAGCAATATATGTTACATTTAACTATAAAAGACACAGAAAACAGATCTCATATTTTTATTCCTTTGCATCACTAATAACACTAATAATGTGCTTCAAAAGCTCATTTTCAAGGCCAGACATAAGAATTAAAATGCATTCAGGCTTTGAGGGAAAATGCAAACCAATTACAGTAAGTGGGGTAATAAGCAGTCTTCTGAAAACGATGTATTGCATGAGAACAGAGGATGAAAAATGAGATGAAAAATTGACTTTACCCTGGTTCCATTTATGAGCACTGAGGATTTCTAACATTCTTGTGCCATCTAGTGGTGACCTATGAGATGCATATAAAGTCATACCACTAACGTTGTTTTCTGTGTGCTATCTCTGTAAAACTATGGTAAAGTGTCTACATCTGTTTGTCAAGAGCAAGATATCTATTCCATTCTCTTTCTCCCTATCCCTGCTTCATGTTTGTCTGGGGGGAAGCAAATCTTAAATGGGCAGGCAACTTGTGACTGGCAATTGATGTGGGAATGCAACTCCAAGCAGCTTTAACCAACACGGCCAGGGGTGAGGAATGATAAGAACTGCAGTTAAGCAATGCCTGTAGTGGGGCACATGTTGCCTACCCTGCCTTAAACAATCTGAACTTTTCCATTAAAAAAAAAAGTTGTGTGTAAAAACATGTATGTCCTCCATGAGGTTTCTTTTTAACTCCTCTTTCAAGTTGATTGCAAGGGCTGAGATGGTCCCTTGGGATTAAAACATATTTTAAGGCCAGATATTTTATGGTTATTAAATGGTAAAATTTGTCACACCATCATTTTCATAGGAACATAGGAAAATGCCGTTTACTGAATCAGGCTGTTCGTCCATCCAATTCAGTATTGTCAACACTGACTGGCTGAATCAGGGTATTCTTGGAGAATCTTTGCTCTGCTTAGCTTCCAAATCTGGGTGAGCACAGGTGTGTTGAGGGTGGTATGTTTGGTAAAGGTTATTTACTTTTCTCCCATCACCAGGCTTCCACCAGGACAGATCTGGACTAATTGTTTGCAGAATGTTTTGAAATTCGGCCAAGCCTCAGATTTAGAGGACAGACTTGATTGCGGGTTGGAACTGCTTTTCATGCTCCAGTTAAGCAGACTTGAATACTGGAATGTCCCCCTCCAAAATGCTGCCTCGATTGCATTATATAGAGAGGCGGGATATAAATAATAATAATAATAATAATAATAATAATAATAATTATTATTATTATTATTACTCCATCGCTGCAAGGTGGTGGTGGTGATGATGATGATGATGATGATGATGATGATGATGATGATGATGATGATGATGATGATGATGATGATTACTCCATCGCTGCAAGATGATTCTCTCCTGACAGTCCTGTGCCTGTTTCTACTTTTGACCACAGTCTTAATCCTGTCCTTGGTAGTAACCTGTTTTTTAAAAGTTTAAGAGCTTGGTTGCAGGATGGGAGAGATGAATGGAGGCCTAATGGAGGCCTAACAGGCTAGTCAAAAGAGGGATCTTTATCTCATTGGTACTATCTGGTCTTCTCTCTTGATTTCTTTGCTATAGACAGTACTTAACTGAGAGGTGCCAGTGCTCAAATTCACTTGGATTTTTTTAAAACAAAAGCCTGAATGAGAAGCCACAGCAAGAAAGGGTTGTTGGAAGGGGAATGATAGATAGAGCCAGCATGGTGCAGTGGTTTGAGTGTTGGACTAGGACATTGGGAGTCCAGGGTTTGAATCCTTGCTTGGCTGTGGAATCTCACTGGGTGACCTATGCCAAGTTACACTCTCTCAGCCTCAGATGAAAGCAAAAACACAACCCCCCCCCCCCCCGAACAAATTCAGCCAAGAAAACTCTATGAAAGGTTGTCTTAGGGTTGCCATGAATTAAAAATGACTTGAAGGGGTACAACAACAACAACTCTTCTATGCCCTGCCTTCTCAAAGGTCAGCTGTGGTATGGGAGGTAAAATGAAGGTAAGTAAGATGGTTTTCAGTGAGATTGTTTTGCGGAGACTGTTCTATGAGGCAGAAAGGTAAAGTTCTTTTCCTATCCCATACCATTGCTTCTTGAGAGCCAGTCTTTAGACCCTTTTGAAGATTTTCCTTCAATGAGTGGCTGAAGGTATGTGAAAGATATAACCATTGTCTTAATTAAAGATTTCTCAACCATTTTGGACTATAAATCTGTGCTATTCACTGACCATGGTAGAAAAAATGTCTGGTACTTCATGCCTAAAAGCTTGATGAAAGATGATAGGCATTTTTTCTTCTTTCAGAAATTTGGCTCAGTCCTGTGAGGAGAAACACTGTCCCAGGGGACTGGAGCTACCACCACTTCCATTATCCTCATTGCCTGGTTCTCCAAACTTCACTTTCTCAGTGATGGCCCCAGTAATTAAGTGTAGCTATACCTCCCTGGCCTTGAGTTTTAATTTCACAGTGCCAGGCTGAGAGAGTACTCAATGACCAGGGTGGCAAGATGTCCTCCTTTTCCAGGGCATGCCCTACATTCCAACATTCTGTCCAGGAGGAATTCAAAATGTACTCTATTTTGAGCATGACTAAGAAGCATGAATTTGCATTTATATAATTATTTTTAGCTTTTACAGTCGGCCCATCTTATACACAGATTTTTTATACACGGATTCAAGCATCCATGGTTTGAAAATGTTCAAAAAAAGTATAAATTTCAAATATCAAACCTTTATTTTCTATTTTTATAAGGGACACCATTTTGTTATGTCATTATATTTAATGGGACTTGAGCATCCATGGATTTTGTTAACCATGGGGGATCTTGGAACCAACCCCCAGTGTATAACAAGGGTCCAATGTATTTTGTAATGCCGTACATTTTTCTTGAATGCCCTACATTTTGCAGTGCCTTGTCCTCTTTTGTGGTTATGACATATGGTCACTCTGCAAACAATTGAAGTAATCCTGGAAATGCTCACCCAAGACCTCTTTCAATCCTGGTGGTGGCAGTTTTTCATATTCTTGTATAGTGTTTCTGGATTTTGTCAGGGCTAGTCCAAGATATTTTTTTATGACTGAGGCAGAGCCACTTACTGTGGCACCAGAGGTGGAAATGTTCACCTGCACATCTTTTCCTTTCTGGCAGTAAAAACAAGAATAATTTCTCTTTCTCTCGTGCTTTTCTCCTGATATAAGGACTGAATGCAGCAAATACAGTACAGTACAAAAGTATTCAAAAAGTTTTAAAATTAAAAAGCATTTAAACAATTTATAACAATTAGCTGTCTGCAGTGACAGACAAGATCTACTCCATGAGTTGGCTACCTTACTCTGCCTAATGGTAGCACTGGCACTATGTACTTCTGTGCTCATTTGGGTAGCTTTATCCCTTTATGAGTGTTATATCTCCTCTTTGTCAATTTAAATAACAAAAATTGCCTACAATTTCCAGATAATATTCTTGACTGTTGGATGATGTGGCTGGTTTGAATTCAGCGCCTACAAGTTGCTTGGAACCCTGTGAGGTTTTGCATTTAGGAAAAGGGTTAGTGATGTTCTGTACAAATGTTCACTCAATCCACTTTTTCCCAAGATTGGCTGGTTTAAACCAAATGTCTTTATTTTTTGGGGAACCCCCCCCCCCACTGATTATTATTACTATTTTCCAACCCTCTTACTGGAACAACAATGACTAAATTCAAATATTATAACTTTTAACAGTTTATTCATTGTTAAACCAGTATCCAGTGTCAGTTGCTTCTTTTCAATCACTTTATAGTGCAAAAAATGCCATTCAGAAACAAATCTTTCAATTAATACAAGTTCAACCAAAACAGCTTGCTTTAAAAGAGAACTTTTAAAAGAATAATTATTATTTGAGCTAGTGGCTATATTAACAGCATGTTGCTAATTATTTTTTTAAATGTACTCCTATATTGCTAGTCCTACACATTAATGCAAAAGAAAGGTTTAAACCAGATAAAAATAAAAATGGCTTAACCAAATAAATAAATAAATAATAAAAATGGTTTAAACCATTACAAAACTGCTTTTTTCCAGCCCTACTTCTATCTTATTCTCTGTCTTTTATATCCTCCATCTGCTTATCAGCAAGTGCCAAATACGTTGATGAAAATGGCTTTTAGGAATTCATGAATTTTGACTTCTGCAGAAATGATTTTTGATAGTATAAAAGAAGTCAGCTGTATTGATGAATGGATTATTAAATTGTTAAAAGAAAGAACTTCAAAACATTTGTTACTAACAGGAAAATTCAGATTAGGCTATCACTTTTAAGTGGGGGGGAAACAGATATATGTATGCATTTTATCATTGAATTGTTGCGTTGAACATTTCACCAAAGCTGAGCAGATCTTGCTGTTGTCATATTAAATATTATGCTGAAATCCTGTCTCTCCTATAGGGATGGTGAGCAGCATAATCAGACAAGACAATGGAACATGCTTTAATCCTAACAGAGAAAGATACTTCATTTGCAATATTTTGAATAAATCCTTAAATAAGGAACTTAATATCAGTAGGTATGCCAGACAGCTCAGCAAATACTTTCCTGTTAGGGGGCCCACCTACCGTTTTCATCAGAATTGCTTCAGAAAGGGGCACAGTGTTGGAGAATATTTGAAAATAAATAAATGCACCCCCTAAGAAGAACAGAAAATTGCAAAGTCTTATCCTAGCAATAGTTGTGCTTTCTCACTCTAATTGAGTATAAGCCGGGCAGTGGCCTGTCTATGGGCTATTGACTTTACATAGGTTCATGGTTTGTGTATAAAGTGGAGATAAAGTGTATAAAGCTCAGGGCTGTTCCCATGCTATTGTATATTTTCAAAATCATCTGATTTCTGGGTCGTGTTGCTGATGGGAGATTGTATCCATAATTTTTCACCATAGACCTGGAGCTGGTAGTATAGCATTCCATCTTCACCTAGTGGATAATGGGTTTCATGATTTCACCATATTTAGTTTTGTTTGGGACTGATACCCCTGTTTAAAATTTGCTTCTATTTAAAGCAAAGATTGTAAGATTGTGGGGCAGAAATGATGATTGGGATATGGGAAAATTCAGAGAACTCTTATACAGATCCATGGTGATACCATATCTGGAATAGTGTGTAGAGTTCTGCAGGTTTTGTAGCACCATGAATGGTGTTTTTAAAAAAGCAACCAAAATGACCAAGGGACTGGATTAAACTGTTTTATGAAGAAAGAACTCCAGCTGTATAGCTTGAAAAAATGACAAGTAAAGAGGCAGGATAGGCAGCGGTTCCCAAACTTTGATCTTCCAGATGATTTGGATTTCAGTGCCCAGTATTCCTGACTGTTGGCCCAGCTGGATGGGGCTTCTGGGGCTTGAAATCCAAAACACCTGGAAGATCAAAGTTTGGGAATGACTAGGGTAGAGTGTATAAAGTTCTGCACAGTATGGAGAAAATAAGTAAGGAGAAGCTTTTCTCCATCTATTAGGCCATGTGAACAGTGGCATCACTAGGGTTGGTGTCACCTGATTTGGTGCCTCCTTCTTTCCTCCTTCCCCCACTGCCTCACTCTGTCTGTCAGTCTGCTGCCCAGCGGCACCTGAAAAGGGTTGCAAGGGGGTGGGCAGCCTGGTGAGTAAGGCCATGAAGGCAGGGCCTGAGGGTGATGCTTCTTGCTTGGGCTTCCCCACTGGGAAAGACTGCCAGGGGAGCCCTGGTGGTGCTGTGGTTAAATGCCAGTACTCCAGCCATTCACTCACAAACCACAAGGTTGTGAGTTTGATCCCAGCCAGGGGCTCCAGGGTTGACTCAGCCTGGCGTCCTTCAGAGGTTGCTAAAATGAGTACCCAGCTTGTTGGTGGCAATTAGCTTACAGATTGTAAGCCGCTTGGGGAGTGCTTAAGGGCACTGATAAGCAGTATAGAAATGTACTTGCTATTACTATTGCTGTGTGTTGTGACCACTGCTGTCACCTTCCTCCCAGCTGCCCTGGCCCCTTGGTGGAGAGAGCAAGGGCAGTGGAAAGGAAGGTGAGAGCATGCAGGCATATATCAGCATGTCTGTTGCCCTCATCCTTTTCCCCATTGTCCTGGTTCCCTGGGAAAAGGGAGCCAAGGAAGTAGGAAGGCTGGTGGCAGCAGCGTGTGCCATGGCAACAGCACCTCCCCCTGCAACAGGCATAGGGCCAGACCGGGTTTCACTCCTCTCTGGGATGTCACCAAGTGTGGGCCACACTGTCCGCACCCCCCCATGTGACATCACTGCATGTGAGATGAATTTGGGAATAGCACTGAGAACTTTAAATCAAGGAGAAGAGTATAGAGGGCTTGTCTACATTACTTATAAATCTCAAATTCCCCCCACTTCAATGTTTGTGCTGAAGGGTCTGATTTACAATGCCCAGACCCAATGCAAGGTTTCCATTGCTTGTCCTGCATTAAAAACTTATGTTTTCATCTGGGTTTTCCAGAATACCCAGTGCAAAAACACTTTTGGAAGGCAGCTGTCTGTTTTTCCAAAAAACCTGCAGCAGGTAAGAGGGGGAGGGAATTTGGGGTCAGAATACTCTGAGGGCAGCCTGGACTATGCCGGCAAATGTAGATGAGCCCAAAGACAGGAGTATTTATTTTTTTTAATCTAGTCATGTTTGTGTTGCCTTTGAATTAGACTGGACATGGGGAATCTACTATTAGGAACTAGAAAAAGTGAGTGAAATATTCCCCTCAGAGATGTTTCTCTTGCTAGCCTTGTAGAGCCATCTTGGATAAATGTAATAGTAAAAGTGGAGAACAGAGTTCAAATCCTTAGTCAGGCATAGCAACCCCTTGGGTGACTTTGGGTGTTACACTCTCTCGGCCTCAGAAAAAAGGAATGGCAAACCTCTGAATAAATGTTGTTCAGAAAGCCTCATGATAGGTTCTGAAGGTGCACAACCAACAACGACGATAAGGACTCCTAAATCCTTTTGGTCCAGAGACATAATTTTAAAAGATCTGTTTACACCATTAGTATCACTCACTTATAACGTAAAACATGTTGCCCCTTTAAGTGTTACAGACTTATTTTGGCATGTATTTTCATAAATTACAATTTACTTCCATTATTGCATGAAGTGTTATACTCCATGTACCTGAGGAAAATGGATTATGATCCAAGAAAGTTGATTCTAAAACAAATCTGTTAATCAAAGGTGCCACAACACTCATTGGTATTTTGCTGGAACAGATTATCACGATTACCCTTATAAGGAAAAAACCCTCTTATGAAGTGATGTCTTTGTCCTGTGTGAAAATTTTTTATTCTGAATTCAAAACTTGAGAAAGTATAGTAAAGATGTCAGATGACCACTAGAGGGCAGTTTAAGTGCAGGAATAACAGCTGTACGAACAGCAAAGCTGATTCGAAGAGATTTTACTAAGCCTGATTGACATTAAATAACCAAAATCTACCTCTGTCAGCGCGTTCCCAAGCCACAGGCAACTTTGGCAGGACAAAAAACCAGCCAAAGCCTCCAGGACGACAAGGAGGCCTCCTGAGTCTAAGGAAAAGAAGTAGACTGTTCACAGGGAAGCCTTTGGTAAGCAAAGCAAGAGATAATCCAGTCTGCTGAAGACATCCTGTAGTATCTCTGCCTGGTTCTTATTTATAAGGTAACTGAGGGCTTGTCAGAATAGCCTGGTCCTGGTCAGCGTATAGGTGAAAGGAATGGTTACTGACTTCATTCATCTGGAGATCTGGACATTTGTTGGATTTATACCTTGCTTTTCCCCCAAAGAATTACACTCAAGGCAGCTATTGATCATAAAAACCAGTTTAACAAATACAATTAAAATCTACAGCAGAAACACAACTATATCATTAGGAAAAAAGCACACACACAAATCAAAACCATTTCTACAGCAACCTGTATTGGTTTTAGTTTGTTTGTTTCAAATCAAAGTTATCCAAACTCTATTTGGTTACTGATGTGATCTGTTTGTAGGGCTGGGATTCATGCAGAAATTCATTACAAGGTTACTGGAGACATCCATCACAAAACTAGTTTTGGAACAGGAATAAAGTAAAAGAGAAGGTGTCTCTGCACACAAGCAAAGTTCATTTCCTTCAGCTTTTATACACTTGGCCGTCAGTATCTACTGATTCTTTATCTGTGGATTCAACCATCCATAGCTTGAAAATATTAAAAAATACATATAAATTCCTAAAACCAAATATTTATTTTTGCCATTTTCTATAAGGGACACCATAGTATGTAATGAGAATTAAGCATCTGCTGATTTTGGTATTCATGGAGGGTCCTGGAACCAAACCCCAGCAGGCCCACGGTATAAAGTGGAGAGTATAAATTCTAAGCAGCTTAAGTTCTAACAAGTTTTGTAGTTATTAAAACACTCCTAGTGCTCAGACTCATTCTATACGTTGAAACAGAGATTAAGCTGAATAAAATACTATTCTCTGTCTGAAGGTCATTGAACTATTCAGAAAGTCTGTGAAAAATAATGTTGCTGGCTTGATCTTATCACAAAAGATAAGTCGGAAAGGGGCTGGTGCTTGGTGAATGGAAACAGTCCTTCAGAGATGAATGGGGATGTTCTTGATCATGCAAAGTACACCAGGGAGCTGTAGTTCAGCTCTTGCAGTGTACTGTTTTGAAATAGTCAGCCCTCACCTTACGCGGGGATCCGTTCCAGATCCCTCCGCATAAGGCGAATTCTGCCTATGCTCAAGCCCTATTGGAAACAATGGGGCTTGTGCACGGCGGCGCAGCAGTGCGGCGGCGCACGAGGCGCAACTGGCGCACGCACCCATTCAATTGAATGGGACATGCTGCTCCTTCCGCCCCGCACGTGCCCCGCAGCTTGAGCGCGTAAGCTCAAGTCCGCGTAAAGCGCGCCCGCGTAT
Source organism: Sceloporus undulatus (assembly GCF_019175285.1). NCBI lineage: Eukaryota > Metazoa > Chordata > Lepidosauria > Squamata > Phrynosomatidae > Sceloporus > Sceloporus undulatus. The sequence goes on from NC_056522.1 coordinate 55,931,500, forward strand.
GACACGAGCGCGCTGTATTGGGAGATAGAGGGCTACACTGCACTGATGGACAATCAAGGCGAGATTTCTCTCACAAGACAATTCAATCAACAAAAATGAGCTGAGAGTCAGGAAAAGATCTTCCGTCTGAAAAAAAAACAACACCCAACAACCCTGGCTTGCATTCTAAGGTTTATGGTGATGGTAAGCAGAAGCATCCAATAAGGATGGGCTGGGACTAATGTATATCTGAAAGGCTTTCAAATGTCAGCCTGTTCCCAAATATTCTTCATCCCTTGAGGTGGTACACTTTAATTGAAGGTATGCTGTTTTGAAATATTTGCTGTAAAAGAATGTGCTCTAGAAGACCATCTGCAGCCTTCCAGAGATTAGTTTGCAGCTCCATGGCCAACATGGCCAATGATAAAAGATCATGGAAGCTGTAGTTCAAAAACACCTGATGCACCACTGTTGCAATTTTCTGTTTTAGGCAAAGAACAATTCCATCCAGCAAATAGTGCCAGCCCTTGAAGCCAGTGTACAACGTGTCTGTGCAATGCAATTTTGGAAGCATGCTTCGCCTTCCCCATAATTTTATCACTGAGGGGCAACTGAAAGGGGATGAAATCTACATATTTGTTATGGGGAAATAATTATTTGCCCAGAGGGCAGGGTGTTTGATCTTCAGATGGCCAGAACAAAAGTTGGTCAGTCCATATGTTTTTCTTTTTGTTTTTAGAAATTATTTTCTTGACTTGGACTGTTTGCACTGACAAGTTAGAGCATAAAACAATATTTAAGGAGAGACTAGTCTTTAAACAAAGAAGAAAGGGGAGGCAGAGGAAGGAGAGCCCATCACCAACATACTGTTACTGAGGAAGCAGCTCATGTTTTGGCACTCAGTTGCTTATCCCTGCATATTGCCTCCTTCATCAACCCCCTGATGGCTGAGCAGTTGTCGCCAGGACCATTGGCTATTGCTCTGATTTGGATAGGCTGCAGCTCATGACCCCTCAGACCAATGTTAGGAAACATTGGCTGGAAATCACTATTGCAGCTGCAAATACATGATCTAGAGCAGGGGTCGGCAACCTCCGGCCCGCGGGCTGGATGCAGCCCGCGGAGGCCTTTCAGCCGGCCCCTGCACACTCCTGCCACCACCGCCGCCGTTGATTGCGGCTTTTTGCCGCTCCGGGTGACGCCATTTTGTTTCTAAAAATGGTGGCGAAATCTCGCGTGACTTTTCCTGTGTTCATGCAAGACTTCACCGCCATTTTGAGAAACAAAATGGCAGTGGCCTAGAGGCGAAGTCTCGCTCGACCACAGGAAAAGTCGCGCGAGACTTCGCTGCCATTAGCGGCAGCCTCTAGGAGGTTCGCTGCGGTCACCGGGCCCCTGCTACAGGGCTCTGATGGGGGCAACGGGCCTCTGGGAGGCCTGTTGCGGTGGCTGGGGCCCTACAACAGGGCTCCAGCGGTGGCAGCGGGCCTCTGGGAGGCCCGTTGCCGTTGTTGGGGGCCCCCAACAGGGCTCCGGCGGCAGCAGCGGGCCTCTAGGACTTTTTTGCCGGCCTCTGATGGGGCCTGAGGCCCCATCAGGGGCCAGCAAAGAGGAGGAGGCCTCCAGTGCTGGTGGCCCCCACCAGCTTTTTTGCCGGAGGAGGCCTCCAGCACTGGCAGACCCAACTGGCTTTTTTGCTGGCCTCTGACAGGGCCTGGGGCCCCATTAGGGGCCGGCAAAGAGGAGGAGGCCTGGCCCCCGGAGGGTAGAAGCTCCGGCCCCCGGCATGCGGCACTGCCCCTGGAGGGTGGAAGCTCCACCCCCGGCACACGGCCCCGCCCCTGGAGGGTGGAAGCTCAACCCCCCGGCTTCCGCCCCCCCAGTTGTCTGAGGGACAGCAACACGGCCCCCGGCTCAAAAAGGTTGCCTACCCCTGATCAAGAGTTATGAATCCATAAGTGATTCGTATTCACAATCGTGGCACTATTGCCATGACTGTAATAGTCCCCCCATTCCAGCCTTATCAGGCATCAACCGCTACAAGTGATGGAGGGCTGTTCTGCTGATTGGAGCAGAGCAGACTGACATTTCCAGCCTCCTCCTGCCAGCAGTCTCTGGTGTAAGGAGGAAAAGTGACAGGAATCTTGTTTCTACTTGCTACACTGCTGATTGCTGGCAGGAGGGGGATGGAAACGTTAATCTGCAGCACCCCATCTGGAGAGAATAGCTCCCTGTCTCCCACAATGGTTGTTTTGGGAAGGACTGGGGGAGGTGGTGAGGCCAGGAGATGCTTTTTAGTTAAGTGAACTTAACCAAGTGGTTGATCTAGCATTTTGGCCAGTATGTTTTTGCACTGGTTTTGCTGTTTGAGGCTTTGGGGGTATATTGTAGTTCCCCCCCAAAATAACCATTCTATGGCTCAAAGTTCAGCCACAACAATGCCATTGAAAGCTCAACCGAGAGTGAAATGAGATAACACAATTTGTATTTATGCAGTGCTTTCTCTTAGATTTTCTTTGTTTCATAGACTATCACATATCTATTTTTATTTTTTTAAAACAAAGACATTAGGCCTAATGGATCAAATGATATGCTGATTATTGGTTAAAGTAAACATTGTTAAAGTACACCTCTGTAAACAGATGTTTTTAATATTAATAAAAGAAGGCACTTAAAATTTCCATTTTATTTTGCAATCTGCCATTCTTCCTATGCTGTGAGTTGCAACAGCAGGCCCAGCTGTGCTATGTTAGCCACAGATCCCACCTAAGAAATCAAAGCAAATTTAGCTCCAGGACTCAACCTATGAGGGCCTTCTCACCATGAAAAAGTGCCGAAGGTGGAGGCTTCTCTGGCTGACTTTTCTGCCTGTTTGGGCCACTGTTAGAAAAGATAACAAACCATGTGAATGGCTGAGTGTTAAGCAAGCCTGTGAAGATCTATAAAATGAAGTTTACGTCTTTTATAAATTTTAAGGTCTTCTGGGTGTGGGTGCGGAAGAGAAAGTTCTTAAAATTACAATGCTTTAGCTTTGACATAGCTAGAGTGAGATGGTTTCCTCTCTTTATTTTTGCCCGCACAACATCTGACCAGATGTGCCAGAATCCATGTGGGATGGCAACAGGGTGCCCAGAAAGAAGAATATGGGGAAAGATAATCTTCCCCCACTAATGTTACATGTGGTGTTATGCTAAAGAGCCCTGGGGTGCTAGTTTGGTTCAAGAGATCTGGCGACTTGACCAAATGTGCTAGGGATGAGTGGAAGGGCCCTTGTGATTCAGCCTGGAAGCCTCCAGTGCTCAGAAGGGTTAACACCACTCAGACCTCTCACATTCTCACTTGCTTTCTCTGGCATGCCTTGGGAAGCTTTGTTCATTGGAGTATTAAATTCCACAGCTGTAAATAATCTGGAGCAGGAGAATTATCAAGGCCTTGGGAAGAAGCAGCTTTTATTAATAAGATTGGGTCTCCCTGAGAAAGCTCACGTAGCTCCTTTTCACCCTTTCCCTGCTGCTTCTATTTGCTCAATTGTGGGTTTTTGGTTTGTGTTTCTTGGGGGGAGGGTGTTCTTTGTCAGCGTCCAGGCCCTTGCCTGGAGCTTTCCTATATAGACAGGTGTGCTCAGAGCAGCCTTTGCATGAAGAACAGCTCCTTGCCTGGAGCCTAGCAGCTGGCAAAATCTGGGGCCCAGGCAACCACACCTCAGTTTTGCTTGGCTTGCTACAAATGGAGCCAGATTGGTTCCTTTGCTAGTCCAAGCAGCAAATCAATGTCATGGAACCAGGCTTCCACCTTTCTAATATCTATGCCCCTTATCAGATTTTGAGTAAGGCTGTCATGTTAGGGCAAGATTGTAAAAGTTATTTTTGGACCACAACTTACAGAATACCATAGTCAGCATGGCCAGGAGATTCAGGTACCTGTAATCCAAAGAGTAACTTTTAGTATGATCAGCCATTCATTCTGCTTCTGGAGTACATTTAGTAGTGGCTTGAGGTACAGGCCTGTAGCCGACCATGCTCTCTTCTTTTTTGTCACTATACAATGAAAAACTTAGTCGGCCAACTGCCAATTTTAAGTTTTGTTAGCAGTTCAGAGCAGACCGGGGTCCTCTCACTCCCAGTTATTTGGCAATTGAACATTTAATTTTATAAAATTTAAGTATGCTTGCATATAACCAAAACTACACTACAAGGTGCCTTTTTGAGGATATTTGAACTGAATAATTTCTCTCACATGTGAGATAATTTTCTTTTCCTGCCAAGTTGAATATTTTCTTTCTAATCATTCTGAGAACATAAGAATGGAAAAGATCCCCTATTAAATTAGTTTGCCCAAGCCAAAATAGCTTCACAAATGAACAAATCCCTTCAACATTATGAAAGATCAACATTTCAATACCCCAGTTTTAGCGTGACCAGCTTGAGTTTCTTCTCATACCATTGCTAGGAGAAAAGCTATACTAACTTCATCATCCTTAACCAAAGGGAAGAAATCATTTTAAAGAGTGAAATCTTCAGCATGATTACTCAGAAGTAAGCCCCACTGAGTTTAGTAATGCAAGTAAGGAAGTTTTACGTATAAGCTGTTGCATGGAACTGAACTGTGTACTTTACAGACGTTGTTTAGGTTGTTGCACAAAATTGTGTGTGTAGTTTGCAAGGACTTTGAAGGTTGTTCAATGATTGTGAGCTGCACACTTTTGTCTGCGTTGTGGGAATACATCCAAATTGCTGTCCCCTGCTTAAATGGTATGCTAAAACTTTTTCCAAATTGGAATTCTGCTCCCTCCAGTAAAAAATGTTTTCTTACCGTGTACAGGATTGCAGTCTTACCTATGAATACGCCTCATGCAGTTCAGCAGGGATTACTTGCTGCACATTAGGCAACCCAGTAGATATTCCAGGACTATTCAGTTTTTGCAGCTCTAGCCAGCATAAGCAATGGCAGGAATGTTGGGAGCTGTAGTACAAAATACATCCCCCCCTCCATTACAGTTTCTTTTCCATCAAATAAACACAAGGAGAAGAGAACTGGGGTATAAGCTCTTTATTCAAAACCTCACTGATTAATCTGTCAGTGAAATCAGATGAAAGTAGTAGTTCTCATAGCTAATGCATTTACACCACTGATGAAAATCTTTGGATGCATAAAATTTCATTCTCAGAGGAAGCAATGAGTAATTTCTTGCTGCAAGAAAGACCTTAAAAACTGAGCAGTTTTTAAAGACTATTTGCAGTTCAGGGTTTTTCTGTCCAAAAAAAACCCAGGTAGTTCTTTGCACATGAATCTTGTTTTCTGCACAGAAATGCAGTTTTCTGCATTTAAGAAAATCATGGGGTTTCTAAGGCAGAGAAATCCTGAATTGTGAAGACTGAATTGGGAAATACTTGGGAAACCCCCCTTTCCATCACTGAATATTTTTAAATATTCTTTCCATCCATAATTTGCACAATATCTGTCATGAGTCCTTGTACCTCAGCTGGATTTCTTTGTACAGTTGGCAATCCACATTTGCAGCCCTGACTTTTGTGGAGTTAATTATTCATGGACTTGATTAATATGTTCTCTCTAGGAATCTGTAAGTCCTCCAATATGACTCTGTTTCCAACTTTTGCCAGAGGTTACACTGGAGGACCTAGACATTCCTAGAGAGAACACTTCTCTAGGCATTTGTAGGCCCTTCACCTCAATTTTGTGGTCAACTTCCAGTGGGTGTTGACCATAGAGTTGTGCTGAAGGACCTAGAGATTCCTAGAGGTGTTCTGTCAGGTTAAAAAAATAGTGGTTTTTTTTATAAATTTGTGTTTTTTCCACTTTCATGGGAGTCCTGAGTTCTTAACCTCAGTGAATGTGGAGGCTCTACCATGCTCTCTTCAGGATGCAATTTCACAACTTTCCCAGAAGGATGAAATACAGTGGTACCTCGGGATACGAAATACCCAGGTTACGAAATTTTCGGGATACGAAAAAATCCCATAGGAAATAATTGTTTCGGGTTACGAATGTTTACTCGGGTTACGAAAAAAATTTTTGGTGCTTTTTTCGGCTTTTTCGCACGAAACGCGGCTTTTCCCCATTAGCGCCTATGGCAATTCGGCTTACGAAGGCTTTTCGGGTTACGAAAGCGGCCGCGGAACGAATTAAATTCGTAACCCGAGGCACCACTGTATACTAAAATGTTCTTAATTCTCATCAAGCTGACCTATCTGGGCTATTCCTTAAATTCCTAGGAAGAGATAAGCCATTTTGCAGTTAGTGACCTGCAGAAGTATTGAATTACAAAACTGCCCATGCGGCTTAGAGATGATGGAAGCTGTAGTCTATCACATCTGGAGGGGAAAAAGCCAGGAAAGCTTGGCTAAATATAATTTTGAAGCTACTTGGAGTGGATGCAGAAAACTTTGTTTCGCAGACAATTCTGTGAGATGAGGCTGTAGCAGTCATGTTGTCTAAACCAAGATAAATTTATTTGCTAAAGAGTATCTCATGTTTGCTTCTTCTGTTCTTTGGGATCAATGTAGCAGCCATTGATCTGGTTGAGACATAGTGGCATTGGTCCAGTAAAACCATGTATTCCCCTTTCATTCTGGTTTTCTGTGCTACAATCAAAAACTTCCTAGTTTATTAAATAATAGTTACCCATTATATCCAAACCATTTCTAGAATCATCAGGGGTTACAGTTTGAGATGAAAGTATAGTTTCCCTTAGGGTATAAGTGAAGTTTTCCATTTGAAAAAGACAAACAAAGGCATGTGTTTGCCCTCAGCCTTTGTTGTTGTAAATTGCCTTCAAGCTGACTTTGCTCTATGACAAATCTATGAATGAGGGACCTCCATGTCACCTATTCTCAATCCTGCTCAACTCTTGCAGATTCATGGCTGTGGCTTCTCTCATTGAATCTATTCATCTGGAATGGGGTCTTCATCTTTCCATGTTGCCCACAATGTTACTAAGCATTATTGTCTTTTCTAGAGAGCCCTTTCTTCTCATGATATGGCCAAAGTATGACAACCACAGTTTAGTTATCTTTGCTTCTGGAGAGTGTTCAGGCCTGATTTGGTCTAGGGCCCATTTATTGGTCTTTTTAGTAGTCCATGGTATTCACTAAACTCTTCTCCAGTACCATATCTCACATTAATAGATTTTTTTCCTATCAACTTTTTTTCTGTCCAGTTTTCACAATCATACGTAGAAATGGGGAATACTATGGCATTGACCATCCTAACTTTAGAATTCAATTATATATCTTTACATACCGTACAAGATTTTGTCTAATTCCTTCATAGCTATCCTTCCAAGTCCTAGGACCTTACCACACGGGGGCTTTTTGAGCATCAGTTCGCATTGGCCAATTCGTATTCGCGTCATATCGCATCGTTCATCCACACTCGCACTCTCTGAATACGCTTTGCCGATTGGTATTCGCGTCATATCGCATCATTCATCCTCACCTGGGCGGCCTTCCGGATCGAGGTCTTGCGCATCGGCCAATGTGTATTCACGCAAAGTGAGGCCAATGCAGATTGGATCACCACAACAGCCCAATACAATGTGTGTTCGCCAATGTGCATTGGCAGCTTTGCGCATGCTCTGTGGGGCTCTGAACGGGGTGCAACATTTTTAACTTCCGGGGGTGAAGAATAAGGTCACTGTTTAGCACGGTATATCGTGAGATTTGCTGCCTTTAGCCACTTACGAAAGGGGTATGCACCATCTGTATATGTGTGTGTGTGTATGTATATATATATATATATGCACACACATAAATACATACATACATACTTATATATATATACACACATAGTGGTACAGCCAAAAGTGTGATGCCTTTTCTATGTGTACACACACATTTGTCTGTATGGCGGGGTACAGACCGCCGCCAGTAGGTCCGATGGGGAGTCGGAGCCTTCACACGGCCCGACTCCCGCGCGGACCGAAAAAGAAGCTCCAAAATGGAGCTTCTTTTTCAGTCGCGTTTGCGACGTAGCGAGGCGCCAGGGGCGCGCTCGCTACGTCACAAGCGGCGCGACGCGTACGGACGCTCAGCGTCCGATACGCAAAGATGGTGCCGGCCATGTAGAAGGGCCGGCGCCATCTTGTACGGACGGAGTCCGTACTAGGCCCAGGGGCGTCTATAAGAGATGCCCCTTTTTTAAAATGAGACGTCCAGAGGACGTCCCAAATGGCGGTGCAGAAAGCACCTATGAGAGTATATATGTGTGTGTGTGTGTGTGTGTGTGTGTGTGTCTTTTTAGATTATAAGCCTGAGGGCTGGGAACCGTCCAATTAAAAAGATTGTATGTACAGCGCTGTATAAATTTACAGCACTTTATAAATAAAGGTTAATAATTTTATTTTATTTTATTTTATAATAAAAATTTCCGGTTTTGAAATCCCTTCACTGGCTGCCAATTAGTTTCCGGGCAAGGTACAAGGTGTTGGTGATTACCTTCAAAGCCCTACATGGCTTGGGTCCAGAATACTTAAGAGATCGCCTACTTCCATACTGTCCGTCCCGCACTCTAAGGTCCTCGGGGAAGAATCTACTTCAGCCAATAAAATCTAGGCTAAGTTCAGTCACCCAGAGGGCCTTTTCCATCGCAGCTCCGAAGCTATGGAATGACCTGCCGAAGGAGATCCGTGACATTTCTACTCTTACAGCCTTTAAGAAGGCTCTTAAGACGGATCTCTTCCGGCAGGCCTTCCCTACCTAGTTCTACTCCCCATTTACTGTGACTTATGTCACTCTGTCCACCAATTCTTCTCTTAAATTTAATGAGAAGAATTAAATTAAAATTAATTAAAATAAAATCCTTGCCTCAAGAAGAAGAGCCCTCCCTCCATGACATCATCATCAGACCTGGGAGGGAGTGAAAAAGAGAGGCCCAACTTCCATCAGGCCTAACTGTGAATGTACTCACTTCGCTCTCTTTAATTTTATTGTATTTTATTTATTTATTGTATTTTATTTTATTATCTTTATTTTTACTGTTGTAACCCGCCTGGATTCCTTGTGATTGGGCGGGCTATAAATATATTAT
>NC_056522.1:55940533-55941232 GCF_019175285.1 Sceloporus undulatus
TATTATTATTATTATTATTATTATTATTATTATTATTATTATTATTATTATTATTAATAATAATAATAATAATAATAATAATAATAATAATAATAATAATATAATAATAATAATATATACAAAGGCAGCAAATCTCATAAAAACACACTGTGCCACAGCCAAAAGTGTGATGCCTTATTTATATGTGTACACACACATCTGTCTGCTTGAGTGTTTATATATATATGTGAGTGTGTGTGTGTGTATATATGTATACACACACACACACAATTATAGTGTTACTGCCAAAAGTGTGAAGCCGTATTTATATGTGTACATACACAGCTATCTGTGTGTGTGTGTGTGTGTGTGTGTGTGTGTATACACATACATATACATATGTACACTCACACATATATATACACACACACACACACACACACTGTGGAGCAGCTGAAAGTGTAATGCTGCATGTATATGCTTGCACACACATCTTTGTGTGTGTGTGTGTGTGTGTGTATATATATATACACATACATATACATATACACACACGCATATATATATATATACACACACACACACACAAACAAACTGTGGAGCAGCTGAAAGTGTAATGCTGCATGTATATGCTTGCACACACATCTTTCTGTGTGTGTATATATATATATACATACATATACACACACACACACACACACATATATATACACACACACA
>NC_056522.1:55941332-56007271 GCF_019175285.1 Sceloporus undulatus
ATACACACACGCATATATATATATATACACACACACACACACACACACACACAAACTGTGGAGCAGCTGAAAGTGTAATGCTGCATGTATATGCTTGCACACACATCTTTCTGTGTGTGTATATATATATATACATACATATACACACACACACACACACACATATATATACACACACACAAACTGTGGAGCAGCTGAAAGTGTAATGCTGCATGTATATGCTTGCACACACATCTTTGTGTGTGTGTGTGTGTGTGTGTATGTATGTATATATATACACACACACACACATACATATACATATACACACACGCATATATATATATATATACACACACACACACACACACACAAACTGTGGAGCAGCTGAAAGTGTAATGCTGCATGTATATGCTTGCACACACATCTGTGTGTGTGTGTACACACACACACATACATATACATTCCCACCTCCCCGGACACAAAAGGTTTCTGCTTTATCTTGTTCAGTGGAAATAACACTCCCAGCCCCAGCGGTTGTGCTAAAAGGGGAAAGGGCCACCGGAAGGAGAAGGGGGGAAATTCCAGCGCAGCATCATGGGAGATTTGTAACCGGTGGTCTTCAGGAGAACCGGTGGATTGGATGTACACACCAGTGAAAGCAGCAGAGGTTCCGCACTGGCCATCAATGCGGATCCAGCCGATCCCCTAATTTTCCGGACTCAGAAAACGGAGGAGCCGGCTGCCTTCAGTTCAGAACCCAGCCGTGAATACGCATTGGCCAAAGCATATTCATGTTATATCGCATTGGTCAATGCGTATTCAGAGCTCACAGGTGTGGAACTCCAATGCTATATAACGCGAATACGCATTGGCCAATGCGAACTGACGCTCAAAAAGCCCCCGTGTGGTAAGGTCCATAGTCTTCTTCTGATTTCTTCACTGAAGTCTCCATTCTGATTGATGATTGAGTCCAAATATGGGAACTCTTGAACTATTTAAATGTCTTTATTGTGTGCTTTAAAGTTATGTAGGTAATCTATAGTCATTATTTTTGTTTTCTTAATGTTCAGATGTAAAGCTGCCTTTGTGCTTTCTGCCTTGACTTTCCTCAATAATATTTCCAAATCTTTGATATTTTCTGCTAGTAGTATGGTGTTATCTGCATATCTTAAAATGTTCCTTTCTCCAATTTTCATGCCGCCTTCTGAGTCTAATCCTGCTTTTCATATGATGTTTTTATATACTGAGTGTTTAGTCTGTGGGCCTTTGTTTTGTTTCCCAAATCAGATTAACAAACCATTATTTATAGTTTTTTGTGGGTTTTTTGGGCTATGTGGCCATGTTCTGGAAGACTTTATTCCTGACATTTTACCAGCACTTGTGGCTGACATTTTCAGAGAATGCTGGTATGGAAGTGAGTGGGGTATATATACTGTGTGACTCTTGGTTGAGAGGGACCTCCCATGCCAGCACTCTCTGAAGATGTCAGGTTCAGATGCTGGTGAAACATCAGGAATACACTCTTCCAGAACAAGGCCACATAGCCTGAAAACCCACAAAAAACTATGGATGTTGGCCATGAAAGCCTTAGACTTCACAGCCATTATTTAGCTTACAAAAATGCAAATAAGGGGAGATGTGATACAATTAAATAATGCTGCATGGTGGGTGATTTAGGAGAGATGATTGTCCTGTGTCAAGGAAGATGTATACTTAAACTATGAGACTGACTACCACAAGATATACCAATGGACACCAATTTAGATAACTTTGAAATGGGACTGGACACATTCCTGTCTTCAGCAGGAGTGTCAACACCAATTATTGGGAAACATGAGTGGGTGCAGTTGCACATGTGTTGCATATGTGTTTCTCATAGGTATCCAGTTGAGCACTGTATGAACTGGAATGAAACATGGTTTGACCTGCCATCTTTGGTTTGACAAAGGTTCTTTGCCAATGAGAAGCTGCTGCCATTTCCACACTCAGGGCAGAAAGTTTCTTTGTATAGCATTTCATTTAGAAATGAAAACAAAATAAAACAAAACAAACGAAACCCAAAAGCCCCATGGTCCAAGCGTGTCAAGAAAATATGAGAAAACATTGATGGAAATTAAGTTTAGGGCTTTGGTTTGAACTCTAATTTTATTAACCTGCTGCATTGGTGAACAATCAATCCATGGATTTCATTGCCTATGGATCATCATGCCTGATATTATTCAGTGGTGGCATATGCATATGGATGAGCTGACACAGATAGTATGTGCTAATCATTGCCCATTAAATGACATCGGGCACGACCACTCAGAACCAAACCACCATGGATGGGAAAGGTCCACTATAGTTATACTGTATATCCAAACTTTCCTCCAGTTAGCTCAAAATGACATACTGTACATTGTTCTCCTTCTCCCCCCCCCCCAAATTTCTCTCTAAACCAATCCTGTGGAGCAGATCAGGCAGACAGAGTGCAAGTGAGGCTGGCCTTCTAGGCTGTGGCACACCAACTGTGGAACTGGAGGTCAATTGGCTTCATCCTGGCACCATGTAAAACCAGGGCTTTTCATTAAAGCCTTTTGGCCCAAATGGATTTACTCCCAAATGCGCATGGTTTTAAACTGTTTTAACTTGTTAAATTTTATTTTTTCTGTACACTGCCCTGAGATCCTAGGGAGTAAGTCAGGATATAAGCACCTTCATAAAATAAATGAATGACTAAATAAGATCACCCACTTAGTTTTATGACTTAGCAGTGACTAGAACTTGGATCACTCAGATTTCAGGCCCACACTCTAAGTACTACGCCACCTTAACTAAAATATACACTTCTGCTTTTTATGATCACCTGAAGAAGTAGCATGCCCCCAATCCCCTCACTCCCCAATACAGTTTCCTAGAAGCCATGACAAAGCCAGGACAAAGCAGATTCTACTTTCATTTTGCTTCTTGGCAAAGAATGCCTTTTTCTTTACGATGACTGGCTCTGCATCTCAGTAATCACTGGCTGCCAACATTCCACAGGCAGCTTGATAGAAGGCTCCTTGCACTGCCTGAAAAATAAATAACAATTAATTCAACATAGTCAGAGACTCCCATTAATAGGGACCGGCTGGATAAGAGAGGCTTGCTCTTTGGGAGTGGAATGCAAAGCAAAGCAAAGCCCATTCACTCCTTGACACCTGTTTGATTCTTGTCCAGCAGACCCTGGAGTTGCATATGTTTGGGTAAGAAGGAGGATGGATATGATAGCAAATGGAGAACAAAGCATAACCTTTGCTGCTAAACTGCTTCAAAGAGACCTCACCTGGCACAGCCTGATCTTGAGGTTTTCTCATCTCAGTGCAAATCTGAGAAAATCACTATTTTCCATGTCTTTGAATGTACACAGTATTGTTTGAGTAATCTACTTTTTAGCTGCTGCCTCCATCCTTATGTGTACAATATCTTTGTCATGTGTATGTATGTGTATACACACACACACACACACACCAATACTGCTTTTCAAACTGTCCACTGTAGGGGAGCAACAGGGCTTCCCCCCGAATCTGTCAGAGACCAGTACCATTTTTGTGCCCATTGGCTACAACTGCTTCTTTCATTCCTGGAAACTTGACATGTATTGGCAGCCAATACCTCACAGACCAGCTCTGGTCCATGGACCACCATTTTGAACAGCAATAGCAAGTATATTTCTATACCACTTATCAGTGAACTAAGCACCCTCTAAGCGGTTTACAATGTTTAAGCTAATTGCCTCCGACAAGCTGGGTACTCATTTTAGTGACTGATGGAAAGATTTAAGGCTGAGTGGACTTTGGAGCCCCTGGGATTGAACTCACAACCTTGTGGCTTGCAGTACAGGCATTTAACCAGTGTGCCACCAGAGCTCCCTATATAGCATTGAACTAAAACATAACATTCAAAGCAATCACAACAAGGAAGGGGAATGGCAGGAGAAGATCTCAGAGATTCCAAACTTAATTTTTAAAAATGTAATTACTGGATGTTGTAAAGATGTTTGTGAAGCTCCTCCAAGGAAAGAGTTCCATGGGTACAATACCACAACAGAAAATGCCCTTCCTCTCTTTCACTTCAACAGTAGCTTTTGGACTAGCTGAAGTTTCTAAACTCTTCTCAAAGGTAGCTCCATGTGGAGCACATCAGTGCCATGGTGATGTCTGTGGCCTCATGATGTTGGGCTGGTGCCCTGCCTTAACAAGGAAATGCACCAAGTGTTGTGCCAGTTGTGCCACATGTTTATAGAGAAGGAAGGGGAAGCTGAGATAGGCTAGCTGTTTTGTGGAATAGCTTATTCCCTGTGTTTTTTTCTTCTCTGCCAAACCATTATGGCTTCACTTCTTACTCTGAATACTATCCACTTGGAAGATTTGTACACATGTCTTTATAAAATCCCTGCAGGCTGATATTTAAATAGTTTTATAAGTATATGGTGGGTTGGTTTTACATGTGTGCCTTTTTATTTGTTTTACTGTATTAATTTTCATAGATTCCATTTTATGTTTAACTCAATAGGAAGTATATGTGCACATGTAACTTTTACGTCTTACTTAAAATTAGTAACATATGAGTATAGTTTCTTTTCTTTTGAACAGTCCCTGAAGAAGGCCATATAAATATTTCTTGGCTGAAACACATTGGGCTAATTCCTGGAATAAAACTTTCTTTTATATACATCCTGAGACTTAGTTTTTTCCTTCACATCACAAAACATTGTGAAGCTTAAGACAAAGGCCAAGATGTGGCTCATCTCACCCTTCCATCTACAGATGTGGAGACAGCAGACTAGTTGCAGAGAGGGTGCAGCATATACTGTGTGGCATTCATATTTGTTTCCTCCAATGGGGAAAAATCACCAGGGAAGAGCTGCTGCCAGTGTGACTTCCCTAGCATCTGCCACTTGAAACAGTTGCCTCATTTTGCCTAGTGGTAGGGCTGGCCCTGTTCATCCAGCAAGTTTGCCCTTCGTGCATGCGCTGTATGCACATCCTTCATGCTGCATCCTGCAATGGCCTTCCACATTCCTTGTTTAGTCATGGTGGTCCTTGTGCACCTGTGCAGCACACCTGCTTGGCTGGGCATAAGCAAATATAGCCTCAGCTAACATGAAAGTGAAATTCCATGCTTTCCAGACTTGTTAAGCTACCTCCCAAAGGCCTCTGAAGCCAGGGCACAAACATACCTCTTTATTAAAGCTGTTTATTCTTTCCTCTTGGCTGATGAGCAGCAAGACAGCTAGCATGCCAGTCCACCAGCGATATGTGCCCAGGGCCCTGTTTTTGCAGTGCCTTTACCTTCTCTGTAGCAGAGCTCAAAAGGTTTGCTGAGAGTCTCATTGGTTTATGCTGTTCCTTCTTCCACTTGGGATTCTTTCTATGGAAGAGACTTGCAGTGGAGGTTGCTTTGTTTGAAACCAAGGCATTGCATGATGGAGTATTGGGCAGAACTACTCTCATTCATCACTGGATGTGTTGGCTGGGGAAATATAGGAGCTGTGGTACAGTAGAAGATTTTTTTTTGCAGCAAATGGATTGCTGCAAAAAAAAGTTCTTGTACTGTACCACAATTCCCATAATTCCCCAGCCAACACAGTCTGTGATGATGCCGGTTGGGAGTCCTGAAGATGGTTGGGAGAATTATGCTAGTTTGGGAATTATGGAAGCTGGGGTCCAGAAAATGAACTTCTGCAAACTCTTGTATTGGGTATACATGATAAGCTGGAAGGCTATTAAATGGTGGGAATACAGAGAGCAACCCTACCTTTTCTAAAAAGTGCTACCTGAGGATCATATTATGTCATATGATTTGCTTGTTCATTACATTACATCCTTCAGTGATTTGAAGGCAGCATAAATGCTTCTCTTCATCTGCACTTGATCCTTACAGAAAGCCTTTGAGGGGTGGAGTAATGGGGGTGGGGTGGGAGAGAGCATTGCTCTTTTAAAGAAGAATCCTGTTCTCTCCAATGAAAATTTCCATCAGCCCTCAGATTTCTAGAATTGCCGTTAAGCAGGTAGAAATACAGTTTAGGCATCAAAAGGAAAATATATGGTAGACTCCTTCAAAATAAACTTACTAAAACATTGGACATGTACACAAAGTTTCCCCATGCATGTACACTTTTTATGCTGCAGGAGTCACCTCTGGTGCATCTACAGCTGTCTGTGAAAATTCATTCTCAGCCTTGACACATGTGACAATATCACACCGACATTCAGTGTTTTATCTAAAGGAAGCAAATTTTTTGGCCTTTGAAAGCAAGAGATTTGAAATTATTTCAAACAATTTCTCCACAAATATGCAAAGAAATTGTGTCTCATTAGAATCCATTCATAGTTAAAATCATTATAGTAGGATGACTTGTACAATTTGCATTTACTTTGTAATCATTGTTATTAAGTTTGCACAACTGTTTTGTAGCTTTTCTTTTTGAGAAGCATGTTTTCTAATCAAATGCATTAATTGGGGGTTAATTTTGAAATTACTTATGAAAACCATGCTAATCAGATAACAAGCAATGCCTGCTAAAATCCCCCCCTGTATATAATCATTAAAGGACAGGTGTCCTTTCCAGTTTTTATGTTGGCAACCCTACACCAGATGACTCTGTGAGCGTGGTGGGACAGAAAGAAAGCCCTCCCCTGGAGAGTAGACACAGGCAGATTCATCTGAGGTGATAATGGGTTTTCACACAGTCTGGACTTAAGCTGCTTAGGGCTCTAAAAGTCATAACCAGCATCTCCAGTACTCCACAAAGTGACTGTATTGCTCGAAACTGGTTACTTCCAAGCTCTTTCACATTTTAACCTCTACCTATAGTGTTCTCAAACTCTGGCCCTTTAGGCTTATTGAACTTCAACTCCCAGAAGTACCATCCTGCTTGGCTAATGATCAGGGATTTTGCACAATAAAGTTCAAAACATCTGGAGCACTAAAGATTGAGAACTACTGCTTTAAAATATCTTCGAATACTCTGGTTTCTCTTCAGATCGTATAAATCTTTCGCCTTTTAAAATATCTTCAATGCTGATGTAGTTGGACTCTTTATTTCTAATGAGGGTTGGCTAATTAACAGGCAGTGCAGAAACAAGTAGTCCATTTTTGCCACCTGTATTTTTATAACACCAGCTCTCTTTGTCCTTGTCAGGTGAGGGTATGCTGGTGCTGAACCAATACCTGTCATGAGGGTTGGGTTGGATCAGGGCTGATAAAGTGAATCTGAATCCTGACAAAATAGAAGAACTGTGGATAAGACAATGTTCCTGTCCAGGGACTGGGTGTACCACTGTTTACATAGGGTTACATGTTCCTGGAAAGAGCTATAAAGGGTATAAAGCCTTGCCACAAACCCAGATGCCAACTCTACCCATACATCTATTCATGAAATGTCATCTCAGGCCTTAATGACATTACCTATAATATCAGAGGGACTTTCATGTGCTCATCCTCCAATGTAATTTATGTCATACTATGTCAGCGATGCCCTTCATCATTCTACATTGGACAAACAGTCTGGTGTTTGTGCCAGAGAATAAATTGACATAAATCAGACATTAGGAATAGGAATACACAAAATTGGTTGCAGAACACTTCAGTCTTCCTGGGCATTCCATCTCAGACCTCAGAACAGTGGTCCTTGAACCAAAAAAACTACAAAGAAACTTTGGAAAGCAAAATAGCAGAACTGGAATGTATCCACAGACTACAGTCTGTTAGCAGTGGATGGAACAAAAATAATGGTTTCCTTGCACACAACACACGTTTCAACACTATCTAACACTGATCTACATGAGGGTGCCCTTGACCAGTTCATCACATCTTCTTTCTGTTTCCCACATTACATCCCAATACTCATTCATAAGGTTATCTAGTCACCTTGGCTTTAGGCAACATACTTCCTCCTGCCTTTCTCTCTCCCCCCCCCCCCCCCAGTGACCATTGTGAAAACTGAACTTGCCACCTCATCTCCATATCCACAAGATATTGAATTTCAATTGACATTCTCACACACAACTGGTTTATATAGGGCTGTCTCTGGACTTTCCACTCCACCCCAGGCATCTGAAGAAGTAGGCTCAAGTCTACAAAAGCTCATACTACCAACTTTTTTATTTCAGTTAGTCTCACAACATTGGTCGTTATGTGCAGAATAATTTTGCAAAAGACTTCAGGATGTGCAAATGCTACATTAAGATTATGCCAAATCTCTCCTCTGTGTTACTCTTCATTTTTAATTTTATTTTATGTTTTGGTTGGGAAAGAAATAATGATAAATGTTGTTTTCATTCTTATCTGGGCAGTGGCTTCTGATGGTTGCTATGTAATGAATCCACCCTGGAAGTTGGTCCAAATTTTAAAGGAGTTGTCCAAAGGGTTGACTAGGACAGTCAGGTTACAGTGCTTCATCCCTCGGTAATCTTCTGATTGTATTACTGTAATGTGAAACTTCCCTTAATGTCAATTTGGAAACTTCAGGAAGTGCAGAATGTAATGTGCAAAACTGTAACTGGTACATAGTGAACAATTCTGAAGGAGTTGCACAGGTTGCCTTTTTTCAGTTGGGCCCAAATCAAAGTTCTGGTGTTTAGTTCAAAATTTGTAATGGTTTGGGGCCCAAATCTCTGAAAGAATGTCCCTTGCTACGTCAGCTTATCCATGACTTAACATCATGGTACCACTTTTCCAAGCACTTTGGTTTCATTATCTATCAACAAAGGAGAGGGCCTTCTTTACTACAGTTCCCCAGCTATAGAATATGGATCCCATGGGGGTATGGCTCGGGTTGTGGTTGCCAGAGTGAAACTGGAGAGGTCTCCTGCACCTTGTTTAGTTGTCTAGAAAACAGAATTTCAGCAAGCATTCCTTGTTACCTGGCCGCATGACAAAAGAAATTTCCTCTTCTTTACAATCATTAAAGCAATAGGGGCCTTCTTCAGCTTTCACTCTGGCAACCCTTGTGGGTGGTGCTCACATTGCAATTACTTCAATGCCAACTCAAAATCTTTCTGTTTACGTTTTTTCCTAATGGAAATGTGTGCTTCAGTATAAAAAGAAGGGAGTTTTCTGGTACCTGTAAAACTAACTAATTTATTTAAACATGAGCTTTTGTGGATTCATAACCCACTTCCTCAGATGCTTTGACAGAACACAATACAGTCACCCTTCTGTATCCATAGATTCTGCCATGGAGTCAACCACCCAGGAGTTGAAAATATTTCCACACACACTGCCTCCAAAAAATCCAAAAAACAAACCTTGATTTTGCAGTTTTATACAAGGGACACCATTTTACTAATCCATTGTATATAATGGGACTTGAGCATCCACAGGTTTTGGTATCCACAGGGAGTCCTGGAACCAACCTCCAGCAGATACCAAGGGCCCACTATATTCAAGGTCAGTTTTATGTAATATATCTCAGTTACACAGTGTCAGGGTGGGATCAACGCGAAATGGGATATCCAAAATGACAACTTTAGTACTGGTCATAAACCTTCAAAAGGCTGGTGGTAAACCTTCAAACCTTTGTTTACCCAGGCATTGTAAATGGTTCATTTTTTTTACATTCGACTGAATTTTCTACCTTCTTTGTTCTTCTTAGGTTGAGGATAGTTTTGCATTTTTACTGTTTACTGTTTACTTTTAATCAGATTTGAACACTGTTTCGGGGGTTCACGAAGATAAAAGGCATTTTAAAAAAATGTTTTAAAGCATATGTGGATAAGCATACATATATAAATCTGGAGTAAGAAGAAAATCAGGGATGAGGGAGGAAATATTATTATCATTTATCTAGGAAGGGAGTGCCATTGCTTGAGTCTGTTTCATATGTGCACAAAGGAATCCCTGCATCCATATTCAGTATTTGTGAACCCTCGAGTCCTCAGTGTGGTGCCTAGGGACTCCTCCATTGATGCTTGTCAAGCCTTCCTTTCACTCTTGATTTTTTCCCCCAAAATATTTTTTAATTTGTTTTTTAAAAAGGTAGACTATCATGGTTAAGTGTTGTCTTGACATTCCTAGCCATGTTAAGAAGGATATACAAGATTTTCATACCAGTGCTTACTGTGGGCTAAATTGCAGGTAAAACATTAATGGAAACTTTGCGCTGATGGAAAATAGCAGCTTCCCGAACAATTCAGGGACACTGGAGGCGAGGGAATGATGCCCTGTCATTTAGGTAGTGTGTCAGGCTTTCACACACAATGCTTCCTAAACATTTTACCAATGTTTTACCAGCAGTAATGCGCTGGTATAAAAATCTCCATAGACAAGTTGGAGCGGGGTCCGAGAAGGTCAACGAGGATGATAAGAAGTATGGAGAACAAAACATCTGACAAAAGGTTGAAGGAGCTGGGCATGTTCAGCTTGGTGAAGGGAAGATTGAGGAGTGACATGAACATATTCTTTAAATACCTCAAGGGCTATTCTAGAGAGGAGAATGGGAGCTTGTTCTCTGCTGTCTCAGAGGGTAGAAGTAGGCCTAACAGTTACACAAAGATAGATATTTGAAGAAACTTCTTGACAGTGAGAGTGATTTGGCAATGGAACCAATTGTTTAGAATGATGGTGGGGCCTCCTTCTCTGGATGTCTTCCAAAAGAGGCTGGACACCTACTTGATGGGGATGCTTTAGCTGGTGATCACATAGAACAGAGAGTGGACCTGATAGGGCCCCTTCTAATTCTACGGTTCTCTGACTCTATTATCTTTGTTTCCAAAAACGGCTCTTAGCCCCTTCGTTCTCAAAATGTTATGCAGCAGCTGGCCATCACTAAAAAGCAAAAATGGAAGTGGAGTGGAGTGGAGTGGGTACATGAGATCATTTGGAAGGGGAGATACAAGAGAGAGGGAGAGGTGTGTTTTGCTTGTGGTGTGTGTGGCATGTTTGGGTAGGGGTGTGTGCTGGTGGCTTGTTTGCTTTTCCTTTGTTGCCGTGTGTTTGTTTTGCCTGTTCTTACGTGTGTTTGTACATATGGGTATGTAGTAGATAGTTCATCTATGTGTATTTCTCTGAGCATCACTAATTTGCCTTCTGTAAAAGGTGTATTTTGTTGTGTTTTGTGCA
Source organism: Sceloporus undulatus (assembly GCF_019175285.1). NCBI lineage: Eukaryota > Metazoa > Chordata > Lepidosauria > Squamata > Phrynosomatidae > Sceloporus > Sceloporus undulatus. Next base: position 55,952,400 of record NC_056522.1, read on the forward strand.
GGCAAACATGGCTTCAGACATCACCAGTGCTTTGCACTCAAGTTATGCAGGTCTTGCCAGTGAATCTCATCAGTTAATTTTCTGTGAAATGGGTGTTGCAGCAGAATGAATGGTTCAAAAGAATGATTTTGTGTTTTGGAACTTAGAGCCCCCATGTCAGTCTTGTATTCAAGTTTGTGGGGAGGTTACTATTCCTTATGTGCCTTACCAGTTAGGAAACAAACACTTGTAATTGGCTGTGCCTACCATGGGAAATCAGTTTGTTATAGCACCTATGATACTCTCTCAGAACTCATAATAGGCCCACCAGCACTTAAAGTTTAACCTGTAATAAATAGATTCAGGTCTAATCTGCACTGCAGAAATAATGCAGTTTGACACCTCTTTAACAGCCATGGTTCAATGCTATGGAATCTTGGGATTTGTAGTTTGTTGTGGTACCAGAGCTCTCTGACTGACAAGGTTATATATCTGACAAAATAATAACTCCCAATGGCATTGACAGTTAAAGTGGTGCCAAACTGCATTATTTCTGCAGTGTAGATTAGACCCAAAGATAGTTAACCTGTCATTGATAGTAGGCAGATAAAATATGTAGTACAAGCCTCTAATGCAAGTATTTGTTTTCCTGGGGGTTTAGTAAACAAATATTTCTAGTAATAAACATTGGATTACTGGCACAGAAAATGTTATAAAGCACCAGTAAGCAGGGGTATAGCTATGGCGGGATGGTCGTGATGGTTATGTACATTGCCTCTCCCAAATAAGAATTCTTCCCCCAATTAATTTTTTCTTCAGTCCCCAAACTTCTAATATTGCAGTAAATCAAAACTTTGGCTAAGCATTTTGAAATACTGTATAGCCATTCAAAGAAAAGAGCAAGCAAAGTTACCAAAGGAATGCAAACACAGCAAATATAAGAGGTCTAGATGTGAACAGTTTTCAATGTGACCCTTCCTGCAGAGCTAGAAATGTGGGAATTGAAGGAAAATTTCACAGAGGGCAGGATTCTTATTTGAGGCAGGAGGCAATGCTTGCCATTTTGCCCTCACATTTTGCGTCCCTGTTTAACAACAATCAGTCCATGTTAGGATAGCCAACTGCAGAACACAGAGGAACCACTGGGTGTCACTAGAGTGTTGAGTTTCTGCTAGTGGTTTACTGGGTCCTTGGTTGAAAGGAGAAGCTATTTGGAGAGTAAAAGATGCAAGGGAGATGAAAGATAATACAAGTGAACAGAAGGAGAAAATGTGAGAGAAGCATGAGATAGGGTCAGGGATTACAGGGTCATTTCATGTATTGCAGTATCAGCTTTGGGAAGTCTTTTCACTATCAACAACCAAGTTTCAAAATCTTTTCAGGAGGGACCCTCTTTGTGCCTGTTGTATTTAACAAGTTGCCACTCGCAAGCTGTTGGAACCACAACTATAATACATCCCACACCTGCAGAACAGCTGCACAACACAGTGGTGTCTCTGATACAGGATTACTGCAACTGTGGTGCTTTCCCCACCTCTTTCTTTCTTTCTTTCTTTTTGTTTTAACATGGCAATTGCTGTTGGGCTGGAGTAGTCTTAGCAAATTCTTGGACTGAAGACATTTTAGCTAAGTGTTTAGCTAAAGTAAGTTTCCAAATATATATATATGAATATGTGTGTGTGTGTGTGTGTACACCTTACTGTATTTCCAACATGCAGACATTCCTTAAGACTTTGTCAAGGCCTAAAGCAAAGAGTGGAGGTGTTGGAAAACCACAATCTAATTTATCCCAAAGGTTGAGAACATATGGAAAGGAAATGGGCGATATCTTTCTAACTCTATAATAATGGCAGCATGGAGTCCTATACAGTTCTTTTCTGAACTAACATCTGCAGGCAGCCAACGAAATCAGCATCATATTACCGGAAAGGCAACAAATCATAGCCAGCTCACCCACTGGGTAGAGCTGACCTTTGTCCATCCTGACGCAACTGGGGTATAACAAGAAGGCAGGGATTAGGAAGTGCTTTACTATTTGCCAGTTGTGGGAAAGGAGGAAAGTGTTCCCTCTCCCATCTCTTTTACATTTGGAAAGAGCGGTATGGATCCAAAGGAAATCAAATTCTGCTCAGAAATACATATGAAATCCTAGATGAGTTTTATGGAAAGCCGAGCAGGTACAAGACCTAGAGGTTTACTTTTAAAGAGTAATTCAGTCCTATTGCAAGTTGTGGTGTCTGGAAAGTAAAAAGTAAATGGCTCCATTATCCGTGGTGCCACCTGTTATTTTTCCATTATTTTTCATGACTAGGAGAGGGTATACATAGAGTTCATAAGAGAATGACATAACATTTATAAAGGTTTCCATCAAAATATTACTAAAATGTCATTGTAAAGTAACTTTGAAAAGTAATTGTTCATTGTTCTACCAATAAAGTAACTTGATCTGAATTTTTTAATATTGATTTTGAAATGTAACTTCATTATGCCCCTGCTACCAAAAAAGCTAGCCTATTACAGCAGGAAAGGAAATTGTATGGCCCTCCAGATGTTGAATTTCTATTCCCAGCATTTCTTACCACTGAATATGCTGGCTAGGGCTGCTGGGAGTTGCAGTCCCACATCTGGATGGCTGTATAATTCCATCCTCTGTGTTATAAATGACATTACTTGTAATGTGATGCTGCTAGCCTTTGACTACTGGGCATAAACTGGACTCTGAAGCAAATGCTACTATTGGTTTTCAGCTCTTGGTGTCTACTTGGGAGTCCATTAGGCAGACAGGCGGCACAGGCTGCCTAAGGCAGATGGATAAGCCAATGATGCCACTTCCTCCTGCGATGCTGAAGGGAGCTGCCCAGATCAGGTGCAGCCCTGCGTGCTCTGCCTCACGTACAGAGATGCTGTCTCTATCCTCCAGCTATTCTGTTTCCTGCCAACTCATTCACAGAGGAGTTTGTTCCTTTTCTTTCTTCCCCCGGCGGAGATGCAAAGACAGACAGTGAGTTCCATTCAGATTAGCAAACTGGCAGAGCCTGCACCTGCGTTGGAGGCCATGCTCGTACGCTTTTTGTATGTGTGCCAACCACTTCTGTGCGGGCGTGATTTTGCTATCGGTGGTGCAGACGCCTTGTTTCACAAAAAGGGGAAAGTGGTGCTTGGAAAAGTTACTGGTTTGCATTAAAATTTCCATAACCAACATGGACAGTGGCCATACTGGCTGGGGTGCGTGTGTTCTGGGAGCTGTAGTTCAAAAAGTACTTTTTCCAAGCTTGGGATGGGAACTGAAGCAGCGGATGGCCCAAAAGGTGATTTGAGAATCAGGACACAAATCTGTGTTGAGAGCAGACACACTTGGACCCCCGACTGATAATATCATCCTTATGGGGTGTTTGTGTGTGTGAGTGAGACAGAAAGAGGGATAGAGAATAATTCGGAAACCTGAAGGAAGAGGAAGAACAGAGAAGTTGGGAGTGTTCCCCATAAGAGAGCTGGGGAGGATTACATTGATGATCACCCTCAGGCTTTGTAGGTTATTCACCTGTCAGAAGGAAAAGATAGCACCTGGATTTATAGCTACCTTTCTTTTCACAGGAACTTTTTATCCCCTACAAAGAAGAATTCTGGGGAGCGAGACAAACTCCTACTTGGTGTGTGTTGCCTTGGAGGAAAAGGAGTAGGTAGAAACAAAGGACATGTTTTTTAACTGAGCCTGAGCCATTTGAAGCAATAATGGCCATGTTGATGGGCGGCTGCTTTCTGTGATTTCAACGTTCTCTTTCCTACCTTTCACTGGACAGGTCACAGACTGAATTTGTGATCTTTAGTATGCAGAGCTAGTGCTCTGCCATTCACTTGTGCCCTTTCTCTAACATTTTATTTATTTGTATATCAGTTAGACCAGTTAGGATGCACCCCCTTCCTGTTGTTGTCTTCTATTATAGGAGGCAGCTGTTTCACCCTCTAATGGCAGGCACCAGCCTTGACAGCAACACCCATGGAGTCACAGGGATTTCCACATGGTTTTACAGGGATTTCCACATGGTCTTCTTTTGCTCCAGTAACAGATCATTGTTTAACTCACAGGGCATCCTTGAAGCAGCCTTTACCCCACAAGGCTGTTCCCCTGTGGGCAACATGGAAACAACTGTGACCTAGGTATGGAGACAGAAAGGATAAGGACATTGTATTGGTCACCTTGACTTTCGGTGACAGAATAGGTATAGAAATCAAGAAACAAGTGTATATCTGTTTTTAAATTGATTCTCTCTGGGAGCTGCCTTGGGTTCTACTCTGTGAGAAATGCAGCATACAAATGAAACAAACAAACAAGCATCTGCCCAAAGTATGTTCTAATTTCCAGAAGACAAAAACCCTAGCTAGTCATGAAGCTCTGGGTAAACACAATGATCCTGTTTGGATAGAGTAGGGGAAATGACACTGTTCTAACAGCCTAGAATTGGAAGAACTCTGTGATGGCTGCTATCAAGGCTGGTCCTATCATTAGGCAGAGTGAAACAGATGACACAGGTGACAGATAATAGGAAACAACAGTAAGATAGAAATTCAGCTATCAATCCCCTTGGCTTTTCTACATGAAGTGGAGCTTGTCCTTCCTTTCAAGTAACAAAATGGTCAAAATATTGCTGACTTACAACCACATTTAGTTTTAATATATTGTTGTTGTGTGCCTTCAAGTCATTTTTTACTTATGTCGACCCTAAGGTGAAGCTATCATGATTTTTTCTTGGCATGTTTCTTCAGAGGGGGTTTGCCATTACCATTCTCTGAGGCTGAGAGAGTGTGATTTACCCAAGATCACCCAGAGTGTTTACCTGGCTGAGCAGGGATTCAAATCCAGGTCTCCAGGGTCACAGTCAAATGCTCAAACCACCACACCGGCTCTGTGACAATTTAATGAATTACTTGTTCATTGGTCTCTAACCTATTTATGTTAGCAAAATTTTCTGTAGCTTGTGTGATGAGATGTTTTGGATCCTGTAATCGAAATAGTGTAATGGGAGAAAAGTGGGACATAAAATAAATACATAAATAAGGTCATGCTGGTGACAGATTTCTGACAGTTGTAATATAAAGCAATAATGGTTCCAAGCTGTAACTAACATGGGCAAACCTGTAAGCAGATTGTGCCACTGGGTCAAGCCTGTGGGTCACTTTTGGGCAGTCTGATAAACTACAACTCTCATAAGGCCCAAGCAAGATAGCTAATGATGTGGAATAATGAGAGTTTCAGTTGAATATTTGTTGGGCCACACACTGCCTACCCCTGATCTAACAGCTCAGTCCTTTTCCATATTAGATTATCACATAAGGCTAAAAAAACAGTTTTAATAGAATAAAAGCATTTTTAGCTGATACTTATTGCACAACATTGTGTCTGTCCTGCCGCCGCCTTGCATTCAATTTGTTACTCTTGGGCACCGTTTAATTGACAGGCAAAACCCATCAATAGGATCTCAATTGCATTGCAACCCCATGATTGCCTTGGTGCTGTAGCTCCCTTCCAGGGCAGTTCCACTTCCTAGGAAGTCATGTGGTGTGAATGGGTAGTGATTCTGCTCCTTTCTTTCTCTCCCCACTCCCCCCCCCAACAATCCTGGCAGCTCACATCTTACTTAAGACAGTTGCTGTTTGGAAGGTGTTTGCCGCTGGGATTGCTTGTCCCCCTGCTTCCTCTCTAACCCATGCCCCCCCCCACTGCTGATCTGTCTTCCCCCAACCCCTGCCACCTGATCTGCCTACCTCTCCCATCTGCATGTCCCAAGTAGGGCAATAACAGGGAAGAAGCAGGGCAGTGCAGATACCAGTAAGCAAATTATCCCACTGGGACAAACAGTGAAGCATAATACTGATACTGAAGCAGAAGTGTGATACAGATTGCTTCAAAATCAGCATGTTTCCATGTGCTTAAGAAATGTGATTGCTCTGCTGCAGAAGCCTCGTATTCTCCACAGGCACATTTCAGCTCTAAGGGTTTCTGTAGTGAGGCTGACTGCATAGCCCAGCTCTGTTAGCATTTTGGGCAGTGTTCTAGGAAGCAAAGGTTGTCTCAGTGTTGTGAAGTCACTGTGGAAGGGAAAAGTGGGAAGTGAAGGAAGGAGCATTTGAAAAGCCAGGATTAGGAAAATTAAGGGAAGAAAGTAGCAGAAAAGGGGGGAGGGGGAGTCTTGGAAGTGAGCCAGAAAGGGGCACATTTCAAGGGAAAGGATGTAAAGAGAGAAGGGAAACTGTAAGGGGAAGGTTGGTCTGGGGCGAAGGAAATGGGGAGGGGGGAACCAAGGAGAGTCATGTTTTCCTTTGGCACCTGGGCTATTATCAGATCCAGCCGGCCTTGCCAGATGCTACATATTTTGAAGTATGGTAAGTAATTGCTCTGTGTGTGCTTGCATATATGCCAGTGGCAAATTCAAGTATAGATGTACCAAGGCCCAAGCCTGCCATTTATCCCATTGTCTGTAAACCTTTCAATCACTGAGAGATTAGCTTGTGATGCACCAAAGAAAGAGCTGGTCTCTTCTTCAGACAGAATAGTGACAGAAAAGAAGGCAATCATGCTTCAAAGGATTACTGTTGTTATGCACCTTCTAGTCGACTCCATGTGGGTCAGTGGGGGGGCTTCCTGGCAAGATGTATTAGATGAGTTTTGCCACTCCTTTCAATTTAGGCTGAGAGAGTGCAACTTGCCAAAGATCATCCAGTGGGTTTCCGTGACTGAACTGAATTCAAACCCTCATCTCCCATAAGGTTTCTCCAACATTCAAACCACCACACCAAGGTGGCTACTCCACTTCATGCCACAACTCACAGATTCTTACAGGAGAAACAAAGCTCTCCACTACCTCCCTCTATGCAAGAGATGGCAGGTGGTGTGTGGGGATATTTTGGAGTAATTGACCCCATTTCTTTTACAGCTATTTTTCACTCCGATGTACTCTAATAAATGTATGCAAGGAAATCTTGTAGCAGCTTTGAGACTGTGAAACAAAAGGTGCTACACGATCCCGTTGCCTATTGATATTCCAGATTAACAAATCTCTGAATTCTAACAAATGTGTTGCTCTTCAGGTGCTGCTGTTGTTATTGTTGCCGTTATTTGCCTTCAAGCCATTTCCGATTTATGGCGACGCTCTCATGGGGTTTTCTTGGAAAGATGTGGTCAGAGGAGGTTTGCCATTCAGAGTGACCAGATGTCTTTAACCACAAAGGAGGACCAAGCACTACAAAATGGAGGACCTTCAAGAAAAGACCTTACCAAATCAAAGTGAAAAATATCAATGTAAACTCATGCTTCTTAGCCCTGCTAAAAATGGAAGGCGTTTTGAAATCCTTCCTGGACAGAAGGCTGAAATGAAAGACACAATCTGGAAAAGGAGGACCAAGTCTGGTCACCCCGCATATACAGGAGCACTTTAGGTGCATGGCAGGAGATTGGTCCAGATGACCCCTGTGGCCCCTTCCAACTCTATATTCTGTGATTATATTAAGGATCTTCTTCAATCTTGACATATGTAAGCAGCATTCAGGTAATGCTCCAATATAGAAAGGGGGGCTCTTCCATGAGGCAATCCCAGTCTCCAGAATGTCACATTGCTAGCCCTTTCAGATTAAGTATAGTGGCCCCTCCACATTTGCTGGAAAAAAAAACGCAAATTAAAAAAAAAATCCACTATTTCATTCATCTGAGAGACCACCTCTCTAGGGAGTTTATCACACGGGACGGATCCCGTGCAGAAACTGATTTTACACAAGAAAAAACCCGCAAAACCAGGTAGATTTTCAAATGACATTGGGGGTTAACCCAAATAAAAAGTGGGAAAAACACACAAAAGTGGGTAGATTTTCATTTTTTAAAATATGGAATGCTTCACAAATTTGCATGTCATCCTTGCACAGGGGCCGTGCTAATCTTCTCTGTATTGTTCCAGTTTTAGTATACAGTGGTACCCCGGGATATGAATTGATCGCGTTACGAAATTTCCGGGATACGAAAAAGTTCCATTGGAAAAAACTGTTCTGGGATACGAAGGTTTTTTCGGGTTACGAATTTTTTTCGGCGCGAAATTCAAACGCGCAGCTTGCCAGCGCTAATGGAAAGCCCTTTTCGGCTTGCGAAATGCATCGGGTTACGAACGGCGCGGCGGAACGAATTAATTTCGTAACCCGAGGGAGCACTGTATGTGCTGCCAAAGCGAGCACAAAAGTGGGTAGATTTTCAGATGACATTTGTGTATAGGTGAAATATTGCAACATTAAACTGAACGGAAAGTTGCCAAAACTTGCTGCTTTTCACTTTTGGGAACTTCTGGAAGTAAAAAGGAGTGAGTTTGGCAAACTTTCCATTCGTGTTAATGTTGCGTTATTTCACCTTCACACAAACACATCTGAAAAACAACCTGCTTTTGCAGAGTTTTTTTCAGACTTTTAAATCCCATTTCTGCATGGGATTTCATCAGTTTGCCTCCATATGATAAACTCCTAGAAATCTCTAGGTCCTCCAGCACAACTTTATGGTCAACATCTGCCAGAGGTTGTCCACAGAATCATACTGAAGGACCTACAAATGCCCAGAGAAGCATATCTCTAGTAATCTCTAAGTCCTCCAGCACAACTCAGTGGTCAATTTCCCGCAGAGTTGTTCTGGACGCTGGAGGTTCCTATAGAGAACATACAAATCAAATCTGATTCTGTGCTGCTCCTCATGCCTAGAATCTCCTCTGCACACAATTAAGAATGATTACTTCCCTGGCTAATTTTAAGGCCGAGTTGAAGACACTCTTGTTTGGGGAGGCATTCCAAATTACTGGTTGCTAATCCACTAATTACTTTGTCTTCATTGTATGCTAGTTAGTACTATTTCAGAGATGTGTTAATCATGTAATGCTGTTGTTTCCGATTGTACGCCGCTTGGCAGGTTTTTATTCTTTTTCTTATTTTATTTGCCCCCCCCCCACTATGTAAAGTTTGCACAGTGCTCCATAAATAAATGTTAATAATACTGAAAACATTAAAGGGACTTTAAATTTCCTGGACTTTGAAAATCTCCCTATTGCCGCATGGTCAGAAGGAAGAGGAGGAGCCTGCCAGCACAAAATATATCCTCCCTACTATACCATCTTTACTAAGGACTAAAACAACATGCAGGCATCAGACCAACATCTTCAATTGTTTTTCCTCCTCCTGTTTGGTTTGTAACCTCTTGCTTGATGAAGAAGCCAATGGAGCTTCAAAATCTTGCAGCAAGTATACAGTGGTCCCTTGTTATCTGCTGGGGTTTGGTTCCAGGACCCTCCGTGGATAACAAAATCTGTGGATGCTTGAGTCCCATTAAATACAACTGCATAGCAAAATGGTGCCTCTAATATAAGATGGAAGAATCGAGGTTTGCTATTTGAAATTTATACTTTTTGGGAATTTTTCCAAGCCGTGGATGCTTGAATCCGTGGATAAGGAGGGCCTGACTGTATTGTGCATCTCGGTTGGCCAATAAAGGTACCGCTGATGGCTTATTGTTTGCATTTGTTAATAATATTTTAATGTTGGATACATGTTTATCTCTGTTTTGTTGTTTATTGTTTGCATTGGTTTTTTAAAAAATTGTAAAGATTTCATAAAATTAAATAAATAAAAATAAATGTTAATAATAATAATAATAAATCTTCAAAACATCAAATCCCCCCAAAGTCTGAAAAGCTGCAAATGCAGAAGGCTATCAATGTAAAACTCATGCTTCTGAGCATGTGCTCCAAAGGGAGGACATTTTGGAGATGGGACAGTAGAACCCTGTACCCTCGTTAAATGGTTTAATGTGTTTAATTGATGTTTTATTTTGAGGAGGGGGAGGAATAATTGGGATTATTGTTGTATTGTATGGATTTTTATTAGAAGAGGTAAAGATAAAGTATTATTATTATTATTAGCCTGAGTGCAATGGAGGACCAAGTGTGGGTGCAAATTCTCTACTCTTCCTCCCCCACAAAAAGTGAGTGAGGCTGCTTCCTTTCCCCCCAAAATAGAAAGAGCCAGGCTTTGGGAGGCAGCATCTCTCTGCTTAAACTAGGTGGCAGTGGAGACCTAATTTTTATGAATGGAGCCTCAGTGTGCGGGGCTGGAGAGGGGGCGGGGCGGCAAGGAGCCTCCACCGCGCGCCTTGAGGGGAGGGGCCCCGCCCCCTTCATTAGCATAAGGGCGGCGGCGGTGGCGGCGGCGGTTTACATGTCATTCTGCACGTTGCCTCGCAGTGATCCAGGCAGTTAAGCGGCCTTGGCAACGGGCCAGACAGTCAGCTGCTTCCTGAGGGCCAAGGAGGCGGCCTCCCCTCAGCCTCACTCTTAAAGGCTCCACTATTAAGCCAGTCTTAAGGGCTCCAGGAAGGCAGCGTGGCCTAAGGGGCGCGGCCCTCCTTTTCCAGGGCCTGTCCTACATTTCACAATAAATAAAATTTAAAAATTAATAAAATAAGATAAAACTAATTTCAGCCTCTTTCTTCTTCTGCCCAGGAGGGATCCCAAAACGCCCTCCATTTTGACTAAGATATCATCAGTTTACATTGATAGCCAGAGAAACCAGGCGTCCTCCTTTTCCAGGGCATGTCCTACATTTCATAAATTAAATAAGATAAAACTAATTTCAGCCTCTTTCTTCTTCTGCCCAGGAGGGATCCCAAAACGCCCTCCATTTTGACTAAGAATCATCAGTTTGCATCGATAGCCAGGGAGACCAGGCCTCCTCCTTTTCCATATTTCAGCCTTCTTTGTCCAGAAGGGATTCCCAAATGTCCTCCATTTTAAATATATATTTTAAAAATAATTTTTAACTTAAATTTCTTTATTAACAAAAGCAAATAAACACAAACAGCAAAACCAAACCCTTAAGACAAAACAAAAAACAAACAAATACAAAACAAATAGTGAAATCTACATCTTGACACAAAATTTGAGCAGGATCAGGAAGTGTGGATTTACATTTATAGGCAGGGTGACCAGAGGTCCTCTTCTTCCAGGACATGTCCTACATTTCATCCTTCTGTTCAGGAGGGATCCCAAAATCTCTTTGGAGCTTAACTAAGAAACATGAATGTGCATGTACAGACATGGTCCTCCTTTCCCAGGACACGTCCTACATTTCATCATTTCAGGAAGCTAAGGAGGGTCAGCCCTGGTTAGTATTCTTTGATGGGAAACCACCACCGGTAGGCTATATTTAAGAGGAAAGAAGCGCCAGAACCACCTCTGAATGTTTCTTGCCTTAGGTCCAAAACACACGGCAGAAATAATCCAATTTGAGACCGCTTTAACTGCTCTGGCTCAGTGCTAGGGAATCCTGGGAATTGTAGTTTATTGTGGCACCAGAGCTCTTTGACAGAGAAGGCCTAAATGTGTCACAAAACTGCAGTTCCCAGGATTCCCTAGCACTGAGCCAGGGCAGTTAAAGCGGTCTCAGACTGGATGATTTCTGCAGTGTGTTTTGGACTTCAGAAAACCCCATGGGGTTGCCATAGGTCCACAGGCGACTTTTCTTATTAACCTGCCAGGGAGGCCCTCCTCTGTGTCCTGTTAACTGCACAGGTATATCAGATGGGAACATGGGAGAGGGCCTTCCTGGTGGCTGCTCCCAGGCCCTGGAGCTCCCTTCCCAGAGAGGTTAGACTGGCACCTTCTTTGCTGTCTTTCTGCAGGCGGCTGAAAGGCTTTTTAAAGAAAAATTCCTTTCAGAATTTTAACTTTTAAAGGTAAAACTGCCCTGGGTAATGTGCTGGACCTTGATATGTTGTTTTTAATGGTTTATGTTTTTAACTGCAGTTGGCCCTCCAACTCCACTGCAAGTAAAACTAAGGTGGCTTTGACTTTTGCGGATTTGATTATTTGCGGTTTTGATAAATATGTTCTCTCTATGACTCTCTAGAGACGTTATCAGACAAGGGAAATTGGAAGTATAATCCAATGGCAATCCGAACACAATTTTAACGTTATTGCATGATAGACTACCACACACAATTTTGGGCAATGGCAAGCTATTTTCGGGCAATGGGAAGTCAGTTTGAACGCAATCAGAATTCATGTAAATTCGCTGAACTAGCAAATTCACATGAATGCGTTTGGGTCCCACTTTCTTTTCATCCGAAATTAAGAGAAATTCCTCCCATGTGATAAACTCCTAGGTCCTCCAGGGCAACTCTGCTAGAAGTTGACCTCAGTGTTGCACTGGAGAACCTAGAGGTTCCTAGAGAAGACACTTCTCTAGGTATTTGTAGATCCTTCAGCAAGATTCTGTGATCAGCTTCTAGCAGGTGTTGACCATAGAGTTGCACTGGAGGATCTGGAGATTCCTAGAGAGGTGTTCTCTTAGGTAAAATGAATAGCCTTTTTTTTATTTGCAGTTTTTCCACATTCATGGGGGACCTTCACCCCTAATCCCAGGGAATGTGGAAGGACCACAGTAGTTTTATTTTATTTTATTTTATTTTATTTTGTATTTATTTATTTAGTTTTATAGTCTTTTTTACCATTCATAGGGTGTACATTTTTGTTAAACTGCTGTAAGCTGCCTTGAGCCTCACAGTGAGAAAAAGGCACAACAACAACAACAACAACACTCACTGATTGTTCACTCCTAAACATTAACATTAGTTACTGTTTTCAATGTGGAGTCAAAGGGAAGTATAAAAATTGTTTCCTGTAGCCTCATTTAATGCATATTTATGCCCAGAATGGTTAAACATGTCCTTAGTGGTTATTTGAATGAGGAACCATTGGGTAGATTGTATTTATTTATCCAAAGGACAATGCCATGAATAGCACAGAACTAAAAATACAGGTAAGAACCATAAAACAAATTGTTGCCAGTGGTCAGGAATGGCAGCGGGGGGTGGGTGAAGTGTCACCCTCCCACACTTTGGGAAGAGCCCTTCCCTGGCTAGGGTACAGGATGGCTTACCATGACTTATTACACTCTCTCAGCCTCAGAGGATGGCAATAGTAAACCCTCCTCTGAAGAAACTTGATAAGAAAACCCTATGATAGGTTTGCCTTAGGGTTGGCCTAAGTCAGAAATGACTTGGAGGCACAAATCATCATCATCGTCGTCATCATCATCATCGTCATCATCATCATCATCATCATTTACCATGATTGCAGGAAGAGTAACTTTAAAAAAGAATCCTGAAGAAAATATTTGTCTTGCCTTTGTCCCTGGTGGGCAAAAGCGAAGGAGCTAACCAAGGGAGAGAATTCTGGAACTCTGGTGCCAACACACTGCAGAAATAATCCAGTTTGAGACCGCTTTAATTGCCCAGGCTCAATACTAGGAAATTCTGGGAACAGTAGTTTTGTGAGACATTTAGCATTCTCTGTCAGAGAGTTCTGATGCCACAATAAATTACAGTTCCCAGGATTCCCTAGCACTGAGCCAGGGCAGTTAAAGCGGTCTCAAACTGGATTATTTCTGCAGTGTATTTTGGACCTCTGCTACCACTACCAAAAAAGGCTCTGTTACATTTCCCAACCAGTCAAACCACTGTTGCCAGAGGGACATCAAGCAAGGCCATCAGTGATGAACGTATTGTGTGGTCAAATTCACAGGGAAGAATACAGTCCTGGAAATAACTTGGTCCTATAAAGAAAGGATTTACTAGTATGGAGTAACAGAGTGACGTCACATATAAGGATCCTGGTCTTAATCAGTCTTCTCAAGCAGCAGGTTTGGAGTGCCGACTAAAGAACTGCAAAATTTTATTAAATTGATAATGACAACACTGGGTCCTTGGTATTCACTGGGATTTGATTTCAGGACTCTCAGTGGATACCAAAATCCATGGATGCTCAAGATATGGAGGGCCGACTGTATATCTCCTTTACTGCAAATGCGGTTGCCCTTTGGAATTTCTCACACAGGTCTGAAAATGGCTTGTGCATTTATGTATACTAATTAGCATCCAGTAAAGTTCATGCCATTGGATGTGTCTTACTCTGCAGAATTTGAACATTAGATCTTAGTTTGCATCAATTGTCCTTCTGTCTATTTGGTGACTGTTTCATTGTTCTATTACTAGATACAATTGCAAAATGCCTGCCATGTGTGTGGACATATACTGCTTTTAGATTTTGGGATGCTTTGGTGTCCTGTTAAAGCTCTTCTGTAATGAAAGACAGAAAGTTTTATGCTGATTGTTTAATTGTATTAGATTAGCATTCTTAGGCGCACTTTTAACAAAACAAAACAACCCTCTTCTTCATAAAATGAGAGCAAGACTTGGGAGCTTCATTTGGACTACAACTCTGAGAATCTCCTAACCAGTGTGATTACTTCTTTTACCTAGCTTGGGTTTGATATAGACCTAGCGTGTATCCACACTGCACAGTTATAGAAGTTTTAACAGCTGTGGCTCTATCCTAAGGAATGCTGGGATTTGTAGTTTTGTCAGGGACTTGGACTTTTCTGCTAGAGAGAGGATACTAAAGAATTCTGATTCCCTCTCAAACTACAAATCCCAGGTTACTATGGGATGAAGCCATGGTAGTAAAACAAGGATTAAACTGCTTATTGTCATGCAATGTGGGTTGATCTAGGACAGGGGTAGGCAATCTTTTTGAGCCGGGGGGCCGGGTTGCTGTCCCTCAGACAACTGGGGGGCCGAAGCCAAAAAATAAATAATTTAATAATTTTTTAAAAAATTAAATATATAAATAAACCAGGACAAAATTTTCAAATGGAAGACACTTTTTTTTAAAAAAATGGAGGACACGCGAAAAAATTTGCTGATTTTTTAAAAAATGTGAATATAAATGCATGTTTCTGAGGCTTCTATAGACAATTGCCCCCCAAAGGCCCCAGCGGCAATTGGCGGCAGGACCGGGCTGGGGCCGGTCCCCAGGCCTTGCCGGGCCACATCCGGCCCGCGGGCCGCAGGTTGCCTACCCCTGATCTAGGACTTCAGGCTTCCAAGATCTACATGTTGCTGTTGTTTTTGAAATAGAAAACTCAAAATTCACCACCATTCCCTGGTGCAAAAGACAGGCCCTTATAATGGAAGAATTCTGAGCCAAGGAATTTGCTTTATACACATGAATGGATCAGAACACTCACTCCTTCCACACAAAATGCCACTCATGATAACCACAACACACCACAGTTGTCTTCATTTCAGCACTAAAATTTGAGGTTGGGAAAGTAATTTTGTTGTTGCCACTGTGTAACAACTGCAACTTGGAATCCTTGCTGATTTACTTTAAAATAGCCAGAGATCAACCAGTAGTTGCAGGTCTACCTTCTGCTCACTCCTGATGCTTAAATAATGACAGCCTTCCCCACCCTGCTGCTATCCAGATGTATTGGATTACAATTCCCAGTTAATCCCCAGAAGTGATTGGGAAGGAAAGGGGTTCTTTCTATAATAGAGTTTCGGGAAGAAGCTGGTTTATTGCTGCCATTAATTTATCTCACACGTTACATGTCCTTTCCAGTCTTTATGTACTTTGTTTACACATATTCTTACTGGCTCCCCCCCCCCCTCAACAGAGCTTTGAAAATTTACTTTCTTGGACTACAAGTTCCAGAATCCTTAATCAACATGGTCAGTGGCCAGGCTTACAGAAGTATTTTGGGAGCTGTAGTATTTTGAAGTGACTTCCATCTGCGCTGCGGCCCAAGGGACTCCCTGCTGCCACGGAGGACGCCGCTGCCTTTTCCACCTGGCAGCGGCCCTGGTGAGGACTCTTTGTTTGCCACCGCGGCGGCGTCTATAGAAGGGGAGGGGCCAGGTGAGAGCGGCCCCTCATAAGCCGGCTCGCCGGCCTCCCCGAAGAGGACGCCGCCCGCCCGCCCGCCCGCTTCCATCTGGGCTGCGGCCCAAAGGACTCTCCTTTACCCCTATACCATCGGGGAGGAGCGCCAAGGGCTATTTGCCTGGCGCTGCTGTTGCGGTCTTTTTGGAGGGAGGGAATTTGAGAGGGGGGGGTGTAGGTTTTATTGTCAGGGGATTGTTTTTCTGCTTTGTATTATACTGCTTTTTCTGCTTTGTATCATACTGGTTTTTTTCTGTATTGTATTATGTATTATGTACTGTATTTTTATATTGTTGGCATTGTATGGTATTGCATTGTTTTTTCCTGTGCATTGTTTTGCTTTGTATTCTGAGACTCTGTTGTAAGCCGCCTTGATCATATGGAAAGGCGGGGTATAAATAAAACTAATAATAATAATAATAAAAGTGACATTTCCAATCTCTATTGTATTTTATAGACAGAGAATAAAGCTGACAGTTTTTTTTTCCATTGCTATGCAGTGTGTTCAGGGTGATAGACATTTTCCTAGGTCTGCTCTGTTTCCTCCATCACATTGTCAATGGAAAATCTATTCTCAGGACCACCTCCACTTAAGTTGGCTGGGCACTTCCTGCTTAAATTGTTATTTACCACCTTTCCCAACAAGCTGCAAAGCTCTACTTCATGGGCTTCCACAAATTCAGTTCACCAGCAAGCCAGGCAGGGGTAATAAAAGTTGCACAGAAGACATCTGGCTCACTTGGCAATCTTGAGTTGGACATTTGGTTTTCCTTGTCTAGTGGGTGGTCCACAGGACAGAAGATTCTGCTGAGAACAGTTTTTGAAGGAACGACATATTCTTTCATTTGTGAAACAGTTTTTAGTTAATGGGTAGGAGCAGACAGTCCAACCTGTGCTCTGACTATAACAGAAGAATATGGCATTTCTGGGTTTAGTGATATAGGTACTATTTTATTTATTTAATACTTAAAATATTTATATCCCACCTTATGTCTATAACATGTCAAGTAAATGTTATATCAGCAGATTAAAACAATACATATAATTAGAACACACTAAAACCTTATTAAAATACTTGACAAGTTATAAATAGGTTAAGAAAGTTAGAACAATTTAAAACACGGTGTGCAGATATTTTGAAGTGACTCAATTAAGATTAAAATGCAAGTTTTTACTAGGCATCTGAATAAAACCAGCACTGCCACTGCCTGGGTTTCCAACTGGAGGACACATTCCATGATTGGGGTGCTTCAGCTGAGAAGACCCTTTCCCACATTTGTATACAGTGTATAGACCCTCAATCCTCAGGCAGGCTTATACGGGAAGATGTATTCTTTCAAATATCAAGGTCTCCAGCCATTTAGATAGGACTATTCCAGACGGAATGAGAAGCAAAATGCAGGTGTGGCAGCAATGGTGTGAATACACATTTGCAGGCTTTCAGACAATTTGCTTTCAGGGCAGGAGATGTAACTTGCTGTCAAATTGACACTAAGATTGGAGTGCCTGTCTGTCTTCACAACAGACATGACCAGGACCATTAGACAGTAGGAGGTGACCACCCCAGGTGGTGAATGTGAAGAGGAAGGTGGTGATGGATAATGGTGTGTATGTGTGTGTATGGATACATCAAGTGATCTTCTGTTCTCAGGTGTAATGAAGGATGTAGTCCTACCACTTTGATATCATAAGATTGAACTAGTTAGGTCTTCAGAATAGAAATGATCTTTTTTAATCTCAGAAAGCAAGGTATTTTGAGCTTTGGAAGAAACATTGGTGTCCCAACTAGGTCTTTTCCCACTTGAGTCTCCTTTAGAGGACAGCATAATGTAACAGGAGTCCTAGGGTGTCCCCTTTGATCTGCTTCTTCTTGAGTCACTAGAAAGTAAACTCCTGCCCTTTTAGAGGATCCACTGCTTTCTTTTTAGAATACCCACTTGTTTCTTTGGTTCATTGGCTCTTGATGACTCCTTGTATGAATTCATGGAGAGATAGGCAAGTGGTACAAGACCAGCCACTGCTAGTTGTGTCCCAGTTGCGTAGTTGTTTGCTGAAAGTATAAATGAATACAATTCTGACACTGAAAAGAGGTGTCAGATTTAAAATTTCATCTCAGTCATGCGCCTACCTGGGACCCTTTGGGGACAATCTCTCTTCTTACTCCCTCTGACTTTTACTTCTATCTCTATCTCTGTCTCATGAACCTCCAGGGATTTTTTACATTACTTAAATCGAAAGAACCCCATGGATACTGCCCTGCATGTGTTGGAATAGCAGGATTGAAATGCAGAAATAAAAACCAAATAACAATTGCTAATCTCTCAGTGGCAGGAAAGATGGGTTTAATAACAACACTTGGCATTCTTAATACATTTTTAATGTTAAAGTGCTTTGCAAAGATTATTCTACTGTAACCTTAACATCTCTGTACAGTGTGTATATTATTATATTGCAGATGGGAAGACTGATCCTATAGAGTTAGACAGAGACAATACAAATCAGGGATTCCCTGATTTATGGTCCAGTGTTTTAAGCTTGTCCAGACTGACCAAAAGTCTCAGGACTTGATGGACTTACAACTCTGCCTATCTGGATGTGACATACTTCCTGTTCTGGTCTATGAATTTCCAGGATTAGATGCAATTTTTCAAAACTTCCTTCTTCCCCTATCCTGGGAGTTCCCAGTACAAGCAAAGGTAAATTCTCATGTCTTTATCCATTTTCTCAGTTCCTTTTGTACTTCCAGCCAGTCCCACTGTCTTGAATGGGGGTGTAGCACTTACCAGAAAGTTATCTTCTGAACCTCCTTTCTTCATTGCATTTTCAATTCCAGACTGAAGGTTTCCTCCCCACTTCTTGTATAGTTATAGAGGTAAAGTAAGTGGTTTGAACAATGGACTATGACTCTGGAGACCAGAGTACGACTCCCCACTTGGCTATATAAATCCACTGGGTGACCTTAGGCCAGTCACACTCTCTCCTCCTCAGAGGATGGCAATGGCAAGCCCCTTCTGAAGAAGCTTGCCAAGAAAACCCCACGATAGGTTTGCCTTAGGGTCACCATAGGTCAGATATGACTTGAAGGCATACAACACCACACACAGTGTAGCACCATGACTATAACTTTATTTTTAAAAAAAATGCAAGAAAAGGTGTCTGGATATTGTGGGAATTGCATGGGGGAAAGTGCTGAATTCAGAGGGTATGGCAGGAAGATTTAAGGTTGCCAGACTGAAAACTGGAGAAGGCTCTTTTCCCTTCAATGGTTGTGCAGAGGAGGGAATTTCAGCAGGTGTTGCTAGTCACACAACCAGTTAACAAGCAACACCTGCTTAAAATCACTTTTCTGCCTTTGAAGTTACACAACATTTAAATGTACAAAGGTTTCACTCTGGCAGCCCCAAGAAGGATGGAGGGAAGCCACATCCACAATCCAGTGAACTACACTCAAGCAGAAAAAAAGTAGACAACCCCTCTTCTCCTGTATATTTAGAGTGGATGTAGGAGTGGGAACCACCCTATTGTTGTTCATTGTCCTTGTGTATCTGGAAGTCATTCTGACACTTAAATGAGCTTGTTTTGGACTACAACTCTTAGTGTGCCTCATGCTAGCTGTGGGATTCAGAGAGTTATAGTCCAAAAAGTAATATTTCCAAGCTCTGACTGGCCAGACATAGGTTGAGCACCGCGTTGCAAACTAAGCCAAAATCCCAGAGTCCATCTTGTGCACATCTTGTCTGCATTACATAAGTGTAATACAAGCAATGATTCACACGAGGAAAATTGGAAGGTTAAAGTGGCCCCAATGCAGGGTTATCCAGAGTATTAGGGACAACTTTGCAGCTGGTTATCACACAATGCTGCACGGAATCTGGACAGAATCTAGGGAGAATGTGAGGGGAATCAAGAAAGGAGCAAATTCGCAAAACTACTGGATTTACATGTCCATTTTGCTTGCAAATTCACTCTTTTCACATAATGCCAGCTGCGTGGAAAGCAAGCCTCTGGATGTCTTCTGTTTCCCAGGGCACCTTGCTGTGCCTAAGAGGGAGAATGCTCTCTTCAAGACATGCCCTGGAAAAGGAGGGCATCGAGGAGTATCAGCCCTCTGTGGAATCAGGCAGGCTTCTGGACTCAGCACCCTCCTCTCTCTCTCTCTCTCTCTCTCTCTTTCTCTCTCTTATGTGTGTGTCTTTGTGGTTTTATGTAGTTTGCAAAGGGAAACCTCATTCTGCCTCCCTTTGACACAGTTTCTGGGACTTTTGGGGCAAAGAGGATCACCTCCCCCAGTTCCTCCTCTCTCCCTGGGGCATGTGAGGGGGCACTTGTGGAAATGACAATTTGGAGCATGCACAGAAAAGGTATTTCTAAGTGAGCAATGGGGGTTTGTCCTCACCCATTTGATAGCCAAATTCAAATCTGACCCGAAGTAATGTGCCTTTAATGCCTTGTTGTGCTCTTGTGTGTGATAACCATTAGCAAATGGGCTTGCTTTCCTGGGATGCATCCACTTTAACCATTTTTGGGATGGAAGCATATAGGTCCTCGTGGAGAAAAGTCCTGGGTATATGAATAAATCTATCCGTGCCTAATGTATGCTTCACTCCATAAGCAGGAATCATAATCTTCTGTGTGGAATATACCATTAGGGATTATTCAGACATTGTTGTTTTTAGTGTTATTATGTGAATAACCTCACTCACATATTCTGGTTTTGTCGTTCAAACTATTTTTAAAATTAGAACTGCATCTTTGTGAGTTCTGTTGCTCACACATGTCAACACTGCAAATAAAGATGGGAGTGAATGATGTGGATGTATCTGAAACACATTCAAGGCATGCAGACCTTTATCCAAGTTTATCCTGAGTCTATTTGCATTTGTTATTCACACAGCCAACAACGTGAATCTTTTAGGAAAACTCGGGAAAATTCACTGAGTTTGATTATCCTGGATTAAGTGGATTTTTTTAGCAGCCGTTTTCTCCAATTTACTTGGGTGTATTCAAAACGCATGTGAACAACAAAAAGTTTCAATCCTCATTCTACTAGGATTATTTTCACCATCTGAATGGTGGTAGGAAGAGGAAGGTGGCCCTGTGAAAATAATAATATACTCATCTTTCAAAGTTTGCATGATCTGGATGCAGCATGCTAAATTTAAAGTCTCTGTTGCCTGAAAAGCGAAGACTGCCTGTCACTCTGCCAAAAGCCTGACACCTTTCATGTGCTCTGACTGAGCACATGAGCATGGAGTAATAGGATTAGAAAAGGATGAAAGCAAAGGGCAGGGCGAGTGAAAGTCCCAACAGGTGGAATTGTTGCTCAGTCAAAGAGTGCAGTGAACACAGAAACGAGAGCCACCTTAAAAGAGTTTCCATCCCTCTCTATCTATATGACCAATCGAGATTGCACCCAGAGGAAAATGTTTCATCCTACGTATTCTATAGCCAAGGCAACCTTAACAAAGAACCACAGGCTCTCTGATTTCCCTTCAGACTTTTTCTCCACTGCAGCTGGGTCTGAAGGTTCTCTCCCTCTCTTTCTCTTTTAATAATTATGTCATTATTGCATTCTCCCCTCCCCTTTTTCATTCAGAGAAAAGAGAGGCTGGGGGGATGCCAATGCAAAAGAATGGGCATTTAAACAGAATGAGATTGAACAAGCAATGGCCTAGAACAAGGAGTTTAAAAAAAAACAAAACCGTTGCATATGAACTTATACATGGTTTCCATTCAGCAAATTTCCCTCTTCAGTTGAAGCTGCATGCAGAGAATCAAGCATTCAGAGTCCTAAAACTGACATCATTGGCATTTCCACAAAAAGCCATTCCTGACTTTTCCTGACAAGAATCTACGAACACAACAGGGAAAGCACAGTCCTGATCAGTTGCATGCAAATCCAAATCCCTTTTGGGAGTGGTTTTCTAACTGGGTTCTTATATTCCATCAGTAGGAATATTATGCCCCATGTACAACTCAGAAAAGCCTAGCTGTTTCAAATGCCCTTTTGTGTATTGCTACACAAAAGGGGTTACAGAAAGCATATAACTCTCTTGTTCAAACAGCTTCGCTGGTTACCAATCTGTTTCCAGGCAGAATTTAAAGTGCTGGTTATGAACCATGAAGCACTATGCAACTTAGGTCCAGACTGTCTGAAAGTCTGTTTGCTCATGCAAGACTGCCTGGGTCTTACCATCTTCAGGAGAAGGCTTTCTCTTAGTCCCACCACCCTCAGAGGCTTGTTTGGTGAGGGCACAGCAGAAAACTGCATCTGAAGGGAAGCTCAATTGGCCCCCTCTCTGGCTGCATCTATATTGCAAAATTAATGAAGTTTGACACTGCTTTAACTGCTATGGCTCTATGCTATAGAAGTCTGGGATTTGTAATTTTGTGAGAGATTTAGCCTTCTCTGTCAGAGAGCTCTGGTGCCACAACAAGCTACAGATCCCAGAATTCCATAGCATTGAGCCTTGGCAGTTAAAGTAGTGTCAAACTACAGAAACAAGACTTCAGCTTTTAATGGGTTGAGACAAGAGCATGTTGAATGCATGTGCTGTATTTTTCACTTCATTTTAAATTAGTTTTTAACTGTTTTAAATTAATGTAAAGTTGAAGGCTTTCACGGTCGGCATCCATAGTTTTTTGTGGGTTTTTCAGGCTATGTGGCCATGTTCTAGCAGAGGTTCTTCCTGACGTTTCGCCAGCATCTGTGGCTGGCATCTTTAGAGAAACAGGAAGAAATTCTTCTAGAACATGGCCACATAGCCTGAAAAACCCACAAAAAAACCTATGTTTTAAATTAATGTTTTAATTGGATCAATTGTTTAATTTTTTAAAAAAATGTTTATTCTATGTATTGTTTTAGTTATTTTGTATTAATTTATTTTGCAAGCTGCTTTGGACCCACATGGGGAAAAAGTGGGATAATAAATAAATAAATAAATAAATAAGTAAGTTATGTTGCCTTCACAACTTTGCCCCTGTCTGAATGAAAAGGGGTGTGTGTGTGAAATGAAAACAGTCTTGGGGAACAAGTATAGGGTTTATATGTGTATGAGAAAGAATGATATGGTCAAATAGTAAGTGCACTCTTCACTGCATCTAATCAGGTTGTCTATGAGTGACTGGTGCTCCATAGCATAAAAAAGAGATAGTGGAAACATTGCTGCACTCATGGTGACACCAACACAACTGGGTCAGAACTGTTTTTGTTGCTTTCCCCCCCCTCTTCAAGTCATTTCTACTTGTAGCGACCCTAAGGCAATCCTATCATAGAGTTTTCTTGACAAGATTTATTTAGAAGGGGTTTAGCAGTACCTTCCACTGAGGCCAAGAGTGTGTGACTTGCATAAACGGAGATTCAAACCCTGGTCTCCTAGAGGACTAGTCCAGCTCTCAAACTACTACACTACACAGCCCAAAATTAAACAAGAAGACATTACCTTCACTCCTTGTACTATTGTTGACTGGACTGGCTGTTGGTTTTTTCTTCAGAAAGAGCAGTGGGATAACATCCTGCTATTGAAGACACCTTTCTAGCTTAAGGGCGTAGAACTGACTATGGGGCCATTCACATTACCATTTACATCAGTTCTGAAATTGATTTTTCCATGTGAAGTTCATATTGGGCCCAATTCCGTCACAATCCATGTCGAGGCTTGCACAAGGAAATGCTCCTTACCCTGGTGTATCCAAAATCGGGCTAAAATCAGTCTTTTCTGAAAAGACCCGGGTTCCGCGAAATATGAACTTGCCCTTGATCATGATCGGGGCAAGTTTAGGGAGGGATTAAGGTCAGAGGGCAGGTAGAGGGCAGAGCATTCCCTCCCCTCATCAGAGGGGAGGGGGAGAAGGAAAGAGCCGAAGGAAAAAGGGGAATCTGGATGCAAAGGGTGACAGGAGGCAAAAGGGGAAATCAGGGTGACGAGGGCTGCAAAGGGCTGGCGGGGGGGGAGATGGAGAAAGTGATGGAGGAGGAGGAGGAGGAGGAGGAGGAGGAGGAGGCGTGGGAAGAAGGGAGCCATGGAGGGCATCCTATAATGGAGCAAGAGGAGGAGGATGAAGGAGCCAGGGCAGCTCAGAGGGAGGTGAGGGTCAGAAAGAAGGAGGAGGAGGAGGATTGCCCAGGGAAAAAAGGGCTGTGGGGCCAAGCTGGGGGATGTAGGGAAATGGATGCAGCAGAAGCAGCCTCTTTTCTTTTTGGGTGCTTGCTTGTGCTTCTTTAATTTCATCTTGCTCCTGGATTATTATTATTATTATTATTATTATTATTATTATTATTATTATTATAGGATGCTACAGTCAGAATGCCTGCACTGCATTTCCCTTTTATTCCCAATTGATTCCATGTGTCAGTTGGAACTGACAGGTCACTCTCTCTCAGCCTCAGTGGAAGGCAATGACAAAGTGTAAGCAGGAGGAAAGGGGTCAGGTCAGGTCAAGTCAAAGGCAGGGCGTGAACGGAGCTCCTATCAGGCACTTTCCTCCCTTTTTTATTTTTTTAAAATTAATTTTGACAAAATGTGCACATGTTTTGTTTTGTTTTTTCTTTTTAATTATTTTTGGCTGTCTATGCGTATGTTCTTGGCAAGAGATAGATAGATAGATAGATAGATAGATAGATAGATGGTGAGCAGGAGCAAGGGTCAATTCAAGGCAGGTGGGGGGGGGGCAGAGCAAGACAAGCCTCCCCTATCCATCAGGGACCTTTTTCCTTTGATGTGTATTTTTTTTAAAAATTATTTTTCTCTGTCTATGCGCATATTCTTTCCTTTGGAATGACTGCTGGATTGCAAATGAATGTTACCAATTGAATGTAATGTTGCAACTTGGCAAATCGATACAGCTTTTGCTAGGGCAGCCTATTTTTTCCTTTGAAATGATTGCTGGATTGTGAATGAAAGTAACCAATCGAATGTAATGCTTCTCTTTACAATTATGTAAATTGGCAAATTGATACAGCTTTTGCTAGGAATTCAGGGGTAGCCTGGGGAGAGCAAAAAGAAATGCATCCTTTTCTGGCATTTCGAGGTGAGGATTTAATATTATTGATATTATTATTATTATTATTATTATTATTATTATTATTATTACCTGTGTATGAGGCATTCTGGGGTGGCAAGGAGTGGGGGATACTGGATGCACTAGCTTGCATTTTGGGGTTGAAAATGGGGCCAAGGGCAGATCATAACCTACAACACTGACCAAATGCCCACAACACACACACACACCAGAGGTTTTTAAATTTGACAAGTGGTGCCTGGTCCTTTAAAAAAAGGAGGGGTGGTAAGCACACTTCTGATGCCCCTATCAGTGCTGGAAATGTCACCTATGACCATCACGGAACTAACTTTGATTGACAGCCAGGCACCTTCACCTTAAACCCGAATTCTCCAAGAGGGCATTTGTGTTAAAATGCCCCTGATTGGTAGTCAGCACTTGCTTCTGGAGAGATTCGGGAGGGCCCCCCCGCGAATTTGCCCAGTTCCTTCCGGAGCAATGCCGCCAGTGTGAATGAGCCCTTCATAGCATGTAGTGCTCTCCTCCAACATCTATTGGAGAGGCCTTTTACCATCTATTGCCTTATTCTGCCCAGTTGTAGCTAGTAGTTGGTCCTTATCAGACCAAGGTAGGACTTTTCTAAAACATGAAGCCAAGTTTTCTCTTCTTCCTTTTCTTTCTAAGGTTTTGGAATGGGTTGTTTATTTCCGTTATCCTGAGTTTTATGAAGCCAATTCCATTCTAGATCCCTTTCAGTCCGGTTTCCTCCCACAGCATTCTACAGAGACGGCCTTCACAAAGATTTCTAACAATTTTTACGGGCCAAGGCGAATGGCCTTTATTCTCATTCTTCTTGATTTGTCTGCGGCCTCTGACACCTTGGATCACTGTCTCCTAGCTGATATATTTTCTGACTTTGGGTTCTCGGACTCCGTTCTTAATTGGTTTAAATCTTATTTGTCAGATAGATCTTTTGCAGTGGTCACGGGTGGTCAGACCTCGTCCTCTGTCTCTTTATCTGTTGAAGTTCCCCAGGGCTCTGTTTTGGGTCCTCTACTGTTCTCTCTTTACACATTGTCTCTAGGAAAACTTATCAGCTCTTTTGGTTTTTCCTATCATCTGTATGCCAATGACACTCAGCTGTATCTTTCTACCCCTGACCTTTCTCCGGGGCTTGAACAGCAAGTTTCATCTTGTCTCACAGCTGTCTTGCAGTGGATGCACTATTGGCGTTTGAAGCTCAACATGTCCAAGACGGAGCTTCTTGTCTTTCTACCTAAGTCCACCCTTCAATATTCCTTTTCTGTTACTGTTGACAACATCTCTATTCAGCTGGTTCAGGAAGCCTGCAGTCTCGGCTTCATTTTTTATTCTTCTCTGTCGTGTATCCCCAAGATCCAGGCCACAGCCAAGGCCTGTAGATTCTTTCTCTACAATATTGCTAAAATCTGTCCATTTCTCTTGGCCTCTACTGCCAAGACTCTGGTCCACGCTCTGGTCGTTTCGCGACTAGATTATTGTAACCTCCTTCTGGCAGAGCTTTCCCTCTCTCATCTCCGTCCTTTAATTTCTGTCCAGCATTCAGCTCCACACATTATTACATCGTTCGCCGCTCTGACCATGTTTCTCCTCTATTGTCATCCCTTCACTGGCTCCCCTTCGCCTTCCGTATTCAGTATAAGTTTCTGTTGTTAACTTTTAAAGCTCTGCATGGGCTGATCCCTCCTTATTTATCTGAACTTCTTTCTCCTCACATTCCCACTCGTACCCTCCATTCTGGTAGTCAAGATCTGCTGTCCCAGCTCAGGCTCTCCACTGCCCTGTCCCAGATTCATCCCTTTTCACCTGCTGCCCCTCACTCCTGGAACCTCCTTCCCCCACAAGTAAGGGTCCTCACTTCTTTAACCAGTTTCAAAACTGAGATGAAGACTATATTGTTCAGGGAACCGTTCCCAGGCATTGGGTGACTGTTTATCTGATTGTTATTTGATATTTTATTTTATTTGATCTTTGATGTTCTCAATCTGTTGTGTCTTATTTTATCTAATTCCATCTTGTATTACTATCTATTCTTTTATATGTATTTTGTAGAATGTATGCCATTGGCAGGTTTCATTTTTATCCATTTTATTGTCTGTATGTACAGCGCTGTGTAAATCTACAGCGTTATATAAATTGAGTATAATAATAATAAGGTTCTGCAGTCTCTCTTGAGAAAAGGTCTCAGGGAGATGAACTCCTAGGCAAGAACCATCCACAGGGCTGGCTCAAAATATTTTGTTGCCTGATACTAAGGGCAGAATAGTCTCTACCTTCCCACACTGCCACATCTGATATACAATCCTGCTAGATTGCCAGTTGAATTTTACATTGCCCGTGGCAAAAAGGAGAGCATTCACTATCACATTTGAGAGCATTCAGCTAGCGTAGGCATCCCAAATGGGTGAGTACTAGCCCTGGTGTGAAGATCTTTGAAGAAGGGCTTTCTCTTGGCCCCACCACTATCACAAGTGTGATTGCTCAGGCAAAGGGCTAGAGTCTTTTTGTTTGCTGTCCCTAGGTTAAGGAATTATCTCCCATAGGAGGCAAGGTTTGCCATTTTTCTGCTGTCTTCTGCCAGTCAGAAAAGATCTCATTTGCCCATGCCTTTGACTGTTAACTGACCATTGCAGCAAGTCTTTTAAGTAGGATGTGCTGTATTTTTAAATCATAATTATTATAATATTTTGACTGCCTTTTAAACAATTCTAAATTATTATTTTTTAATATGGTTGCCTATTTAATTGTTTTTTATTGTTTGTATTATCCATTGATTTAACTATATTTGGTTTTAACTTATATGGTAAGTTGGGCTCTATACAGGGGCAAAGGTGGGGTATAAACTAACTAATTAATAACTAACTAACTGCTGCCTGCCATTGCTGCAGTCCTCAGGATGTGCGATAAGGAGCAGACAGCCCTGGAAAGAAGCAATACAGCAAGACCACAGCAAATAAAGCATCAAACTGATCACTGCAGATGACATCCAGACTGTAGCCTGCCAAGACAGTAATTCATAGCTCTTGGCGCTGTTTGACTTTACATTGCAAATCGAGAAATGCTTTGTTGCAGACTCTTTTTACTTTCCCACAGTAGTCTGGCATCTAGTTCAGGTGAAAATTCTATGAAGCAGCAAAAACTTTAGAAAGATTAATCAGCCTCCTTGGAGAGGAAATGAGCTTGCTTCTGAGCTTCACATGGAATACGAACGTGCATTCTTTTCATAGGAGCCAATAGTTGCTTTAAATGAATCTTCTGGTCCCCTTCCATGCCAAGCAAATCCACATACTTTTATCCAGAAAGCCTAAGATTATGCAAGATTATTTTTTTGTCTTGATCTCCTTTGCCATACTGATCAACTTGTTTCACTTATTCTTTTCTCTAAATCCCATTTTTCTGACATCACAGCAAGTTCCCATGGAAATAAACATAAGGCTACAAACAGCTACTTATTTATCTGATTATTTATTTATTTGAATTATTTGTTAATACCACTCCCTTCTATCATATTCCTAGGGAAGTTTACAAGAGTATATATAAAAAAAGAATTAAATATGAACAAACATAGTCTGAAAGAACCTGAAAGCAGCACCAAATGTCAGCAGGATTAAAGTGGTATCTAAAAAACTTGGGAAAGCAAGGGTTTTGCCTGGAATCAAAAAGACAGGCCAGCAGCAGTGGTTGAAATGCCTCCTCTGAGGAGGCCCCATCACTAGTAGCCACCATTTTACAATATGTTAGATAGTGGAGGCACTCACAAGAGGTATCTTAGTATACAAGTAGATGCAGATGGAGAAAGGCAGTCCTTCAAGAACCATGAAGCTTTGAGGTGGAAACTAGCATTCTGAATTAGTCCTGGAAATAGACTAGGAATCATTGCAGTTAGCATAGTTCAAGCATAATATGATTTACCTGGGACTGACCTTATATGTTTGATTAAATCAAATCTTTGAAAAATTGGGAGTTTTAAACCATGATTCCCAAAATATCCAACTAGCAGAGCCAGTGGCCATTATGGTTGGGAGATGTAGGGACTTCTCAATCTCTTATAGTCAAACTCAGGACGTGATCAGACAAGGGAAATTGGAAGTATAATCCAATGGCAATCTGAACACAATCATGGGGTTTAACGTAATTGCGTGATAGACTACCACACCCAATTTCGGGCAATGGGAAGTCAGTCGAACGCAATCATGTGGTTTCATGTTATTGCGTAAGAGGTGATCACACACAATTTCGGGCAATGGGAAGCTATTTTCGGGCAATGGGAAGTCAGTTCGAATGCAATTCAAATTCACGTAAATTCGCTGAACTAGTGAATTTACATGAATTCGTTTTGGCCCTACTTTCTTTTCATTCGAAATTAAGAAAAATTCCTCCCATGTGATAAACTCTGTAATCAGTTTTTCAAATTCAGGATAAAATAACAGTTTAGAGTCAGTTCCAATACTGGCACTAAGTGTATTTTCACCTTCTTGTTTTTGTTGTATGCCTTCAAGTAAATTCCAACTGAAAACATGCAGTTTTCTTGGCAAGATTTCTTCAAAGGGTTTTTTTCTTTGCCTTCCTCTGAGGCTGAGAGAATGTGACCTTGGTCAAGTCAGTGGGCTTCCACAACCTAGCAGGAATTTGAATCCTGGCCTCCAGAGTCATAGTCCAATGCTTAAACTGATACACAATGTTGGCTTCTCCCATTACATGTGCATAACTTCATAGGCAGAAAACACCTCTGGACTATTCATGTCTTGTAATTCCTGTATTGTTATAACAACAGCCTGTATGTTATTCCTTAAGGAGAGAGGAGAAGCTGTT
The DNA here is from genome assembly GCF_019175285.1 of Sceloporus undulatus. NCBI lineage: Eukaryota > Metazoa > Chordata > Lepidosauria > Squamata > Phrynosomatidae > Sceloporus > Sceloporus undulatus. The sequence continues at coordinate 55,982,030 of NC_056522.1, forward strand.
GTGTATGGTTACTCCAGCCCAGTCTGAGAAAAAATACTGAGAAACAGAAGATTGAATTGTCCATGTTCTTCTTCGCATTAATAAAATATAATAAATAAAACTTTAATTTACATCCTGCTTTTTGTTACCACAATCAAAGCGGCGTACAACCTTTAAAAAAATACAATATATACAATTGCCCCCATTAAAAAAGGATTAAACAATTCTATCCATTAAAATTACAAATGATAAAATCTAAAACAATAATATGATAATAAAATAATGGTGGGCGGAGTCTTCGCTTATGTATGTGTGTGTGGGGGGGGAGCGTTACGTGGCCAGGTTCTATTCTGGGAAGGCCTGCTAGAAGAGATCCATCTTGACAGCTTTCTTGAAGATCTCTAGGTTGGCAATTTGATGGATCTCGTCCGGCAGGCCATTCCATAAAGTGGGAGCGATCGCGGAAAAAGTCCTCTGGGAGGTTGCCGTCAATCTGGTCTTTGTGGACCGCAACTAATTCCTCCCAGAGGATCTGAGGGTGCGGGGCGGATTATACGGAAGGAGGTGATCCCTTAAGTATGCCTACGTGTGTGTGTGTTGTGTGCCTTCAAGTCATTTCTGACTTACTGTGACCTTAAGGGTTTTCTTGACAAGTTTCTTCAGAGGGGGTTTACCATCACCATCCTCTAAGGCTGCAAGTTTGTGACTTGCCCCGGGTTATCCAGTGGGTTTCATGGCCAAGCAGGTATTTGAATCTCAGTCTCCAGAGTCATAGTCCAATGCTCAAACCATTACATCACACTGGCTCACATATGACTACATGGTGTTTCCAAAATGGGATGTTGGAGTAGCATGTAGAAGCCACAGGATATTATAAGTTGAAACCAGCACTAAGGTTTCCATAATCTTCAAATTTCAGACCTATTTTAGGGGCAGACCCCTAATGTATATAAGCAGCTGATGTTTGAACAGTACTTGCATATAATAATTTGTGTACCTTGTTTTGGGGACATCACTGTTTGGAAATAGCAGTAAGAGAAGCCTGTGGCTCAGTTGGAACAGTTCTGCAGACCATATCTGGTCTGTGAGCCACAAATTCCTTGCTCCTTTCAGAAGCTGTTTGCTGCCAAATTCCTTTTAAAGCACCACATAACCAGATATGAGTTCTTTACCCACAATCACAGTTTTTCTCTTGAAAATTTCAACACTACACTGGCTCCGCCAGTAAAAGAAGGCAGATGCTGGAGTGGGGGATCAGGACATTGTGATGGGATATTGGAGAACAGAAATATGTGTGCCACATGGCCTGCCCTGTGCCCTCTGAGCTAGCTTGCTGACCTCAGCAGATGCAGCAGAGAATGTTGTTTTGCCAACAGCATTGAAGTGGGAGTCAACATCAACTCCAGGCAGCTTTGATATGAATAGTGCGGGTGTGTGTAGTGTATCTTTGATTCAGACAGCAAACATCTTGGCCTCCACACAGACAATATTGTTCTTGGGAGGAGGTGCCTTTAGATCAAAACCTCCACCAAGAGAAAAATGGTCTGGACAGTTAAGTTTGTGTGGAGGTACATGAACCAGGAAAACATTCTATACGCACCTTTTGCCCTTTCATCTTGCACTTGGATCACTTTGCCAACATGTAACTGAGATCCAGCTTAACCCACAGATCATGCTCTCATAATGTACTGTATTTGTTAAAATATTTATACCCTGCCTTATATCATATTCACATCTATATCTACGTATGGGTGAGAAAGCTGGACAGTGAAGAAAGCTGACAGGAAGAAAATTAACTCCTTTGAAATGTGGTGCTGGAGGAGACAGACCATGGACTGCTTACAAGACAAATGGATGATCCTAGGACAAATGAAATCTGAACTCCCACTAGAAGCCAAACTGACTAAACTTGAGACCATTGTACTTAGGACATATCATGAGACAATGTGACTTACTGAAAAAAATTATAGTGTTTGGTGAAGTGGAAGGCAGGAAGAAAGTGAAATTTGGATTGATTCAACCAAGGAAGCCGTGGCCTTGAATTTGGAGGATCTTAGGGCTTTTGGATCTCCAAAGGCAGGGTATTCCACAGTTGGGGTACCACATCTGAGAAGGCCTTTTCCCATGTCCTCCCACACTGTATTACCTCCACCGATGGGACACAAATGAAGGTTTCCTCAACAGAGCTCATAATATCTATGTTGATCCTTTACAGGTATCTGTGGCCAAACTGGCCTTGTACACTTGTGAAACACTTTAAGTTTTACACCAGAAATGATTAAAAATATACTCCCAAACTCCCTAAACCACTTTTCTGCAATAAGTGCATGTGATCTATCATTTTCAGCATTATCTTTTGGAACTTAGAAAATATGTTTTTGTTGCTTAAGTACATGAAAAGGAAAGCATTTATTTGTCTGTTCAACAGATTGCTTAGCCCTTTTCAAAGAAAGAAAATAGCACAAAGCTTCCACTGTCACCTAAAGTATTCCATGACTGAAGAACAGTTTAAAAAGAAAATCCTCTGGGTTTACAGTGACTAGACCAGAATGTGGCATGTTAATTGACAAAAGGCAGTCCTTGCATTAGTTGTTGTTTGAACTTATGGTTGTTACTATTACCAAGTCCAGTAATGTAATTCTTGATGGAAATTACTACACATGGATTTCAAACTGAGATTACAGCTGGGGAAAAAGGGCTTTGGCAATACCTATTGCGTGATGACACCTCCAACCCATACCTGCTCTGTCCTCAAAGGGCAGCCTTTTTAATTGACAGGGGAAACCCATCAATGAGCTTGTAATCATGCTAGTCCTCAGGTGCAAAGTGTTTCAAACAGGGCAGTTGTGATATTGGCAGTCACTTGGTGTCAGTGTCTCCCCCCCCACCCCAGTTCCCATGTGGGGTAATTGATTTTTTTTCTATGTCAATTTTTGTTAAAAAACAAACAAACCAGCCTTAAATTGCAGTGGAAAAGCTCCTGAGTGTAAATAAAAATAAAATTAACCCAAAAGACATGGTAGCAAATAAATAAGAAGAATATGGTTAGACAAGAAGTAGAATAAATGCAATAATAAAGGTGATATTCAGAACGTGGTTATTAGGAAGTTTGTTTTATTAGTTTTGTTCAGATGTGGAGAATGGACAGAATAGTGTATGTGGGATGAAGAAGAAGAATTAATTAATTAATTAATTAATAATTTTATGTAAATAATGAAATAAAGATTATAATCAAAATAGATAGAGACATATAATAACGGCTGCTCTGAAACTGGTATATTTCCATTTCTTCTAACTGACATGATTGCAGTAATAATGTGGCTCATGCGGTGATGCCCTGTGTTACATGTGTTAACGACAATGCTATTTTTAATTTTAGAAAGCCCTATGCAAAAGTTACCCCAGAATCCAATGGGGTTCACAACCATTCATCTATAGCCATTCATCTATATTGAGAACTGACCTCTGCTTTGCATCCTTTTAAAATTTAAAACCAAACCATGTGGGACAATTACATGTGTAATTTCCCTTAAAGGCAAATGTTACTCATAAAAGTCTCCTGGAAGCAGTAAATGGTGTAAATGGTGTGATTTCTGGAAGCATTGTACCATATCCTCCAACATTTCTTAGATGAAAATCGGGATACATGTGACCAAGTAACCTTCAAGTGTGGTTAACATGGCCAACATTAATAATGAGAAAGAACTCACAAGCTAAGAAAGGCTGCAGCAGTTTGCTTCTTCTTGAGTCTACTGGGAAAGGCAGAATATTATTATTATATTATTATTATTATTATTATTATTATTATTATTATTATTATTATCCTTTATTTATAAAGCGCTGTAAATTTACACAGCGCTGTACATGCCCTCCTATCCTCTCAGCACTGATGAGTTAATAGAGTGCAAACTATTTTTGCCTTTTCAATTTACTTTGCAGTGGAAATAAGTTGAACACAAAGATGGGGGAGGGAATTGGGAGAAGGAAAAGAAACTGGGACATTTTATAAATAGCTGAAAAACTGAGATGACAGAGGATAAATTTGGACTGTCCTTCATGAACTGGAACAGTTAGAGCATATGGTTGAAACATCTGGAGGGCCACGTGTTTCCCCCCACTTTAGTGCTGGTTCTTTCATAGACCTACTGGTTCTAGGTCTATGTATTTTTTCATACTGCAGCACTCTGTCTGATGTAACTGTAATGTCTCCTTAATCGTGGAATGGACAGAGAAACAGGTAGAAACACACATGTAGAGTACTGAAGGCTTTCCTGAGAAATCATTTAACTCCTGGCCTACAGCGACAACTTAATTATATAATTATAAATATATTGCTTAAGTGTGAGCATTTCATCATCATAATATCTGGCAGTGCTGCTGTCTCCTGCATAGTTGTCTGTTAATGTAACTATTATAAGCCCTCAATCACAAGGAACTGTGTAGTTGGAGCAGAACAATTAATACCCTCCTTTTGGAGGCCACGTTGAGACTAACACTTGTTTTTGTTTTGATACCAAGTTAAGATCTGGCTATTTACTTAGTCTTTGGGTCTTAGTTCTGCATCCCATCGGTAATCCCAACTGAGTGGACCCACTGATCAATTTCTGAGCTTAATTCAGTGGATGTACCTTAGATAGGACTAATAATAAGATTCATGCTGTTGTGACTGTGGGTTCTTCTGTTTATTTTAAAAACTGTGATTTAGGACATTTTGTAAAACTATTTAACTCTTCTGATTTATTGAATGCTACTCTGTGATCTTTTGATACGGGACAGGTTAGAACTAGTGTAATAAGGCAAAAGAAATATTCCAGCTACCATTACATTAACTAAAGAGAGGAAAGAGATCTTATTCCACTGCCTTTGTGGCTGATTATGTCCTTGTTCATACAGTTATGTGCTGTTGGAAGGATCTCTCCTGCATCAGATTTTTGAAATTCAGCCCTGGCAAGAGACAGAACAGCTGCTGTGGTTTCACCTTTGGCAAATGTGTCTCCTTTTTCAGTGAATTAAGAATCACTTTTCTCAGTCCCACATTACAAATTTAGCTGGGCTTAACTTTACTGTGTCACATTTTTCCTAACCAACAATCCTAGGAAGTTACCATGTTAAAAGTGGTTGGTGGGATAGATTTGCTATTCCAGCCTCTATTCCTGGAGCCATGATTCATGGAAATGAACATTTAAAATAACCAAGAAATGTCTGGCCTTCTGTGCCAGTGGTTTTCAACTATATGCCAAGGAGCTCTTTTTGAGAATCTTCTTGCAGGGCAGCTGATGACCGGCACGTCGCTAGAGTAGTGCATTTGCTCTGGTTTGTACTCTGAATTTTCATGGAGTTATCCAATGCACTGAGCCTGTTTTGGGGATCATGTTCAGGATCGTGGATAGCTCCTTTACACTTCAGACTAAAACCCATAGCAGATGCACATCCCCAAGGACATGAGAACCCTCAGCAATGACTGCTTTCTGGAGAAGACTGATATGTAACAGCAGAAAAAACCTCTCATGTTCACCATTGCTGATCTTCTGCAATATGCTGTAGCTCTGAGGATGGTTGTGATACAATATCGGGTGTTTCCAGATGGATGTCTCTTGCTAGTAGTTAGAAGGCACTGTACATGTATTCTGTCTTTTTCACCTTAACACATTTTCCATGTGAAGGGGGAAAAAGAAGGAGGAGAAGGAAAGAGCAGTGGAAAACTGAGGAAGTGTTGCAAATGGTGGATGATGTCATCTAAAGCCCCTGGAAAATTTAGTGAATGAGGCAGGGTGATGAAGTGTGTGTGCGGAGGAACCTTGTCTGAACTGCTCAGTATAGACAACAGAAATACCCCAGTTTATACTTGACTGTGAACCTTAGCACATACCCCTAAATCTTTTACAATGCTCACAGACAGACAGGTAAATATGGCAAGTTTCTTGAAGTCAGTGAACCATTTATCAAGTTGAACTGCCAGGATCATAATGAGGCATAAGCCTATATTAAGTGAAAAATGGATGATAATAACCATCCCTCCAGACATGCTTGGACTGCAGGTCTCATCATCCTATCCAGGATAGCCAATGCTGAAACCTGCAGTTCAATAACATTTGGAGGGCCATGTGCTTCCAACCCCAGTTTAGCCTTTGCCTTTCTCTGGTTGTCATAGAATCATAGAATCACAGAGTTGGAAGAGACCACAAGGGCCATCCAGTCCAACCCCCTGTCATGCAGAAACTTTCAATCAAAGCAACAGTTGCCCAACAGGTGGCCAATAGGTTGCCACTGCACTTTAGTGTTGGTTAGTCCCTTTATCAGGTTTATTAGTTAGTCCCTTTATTAGGTTTAAACTGTCTTCCCTAGAATTAAAACACTGGAGGAAGTCACTCAAGGAAGTTACAGCAATGGACTGGATTGCTCTGTGGCAGTCTCGCGTAATCAGTCTGAATCTTCATTGAGGTCTCAATGAGAAAGAGGAATAAATGCTTCCTTCTTGTCCCCCTTAAAAATGGGTGTGCAAAGTGCAGCCTATGGGCTGCATGAGGTTCTTGGGGTTCCATAAATCCCCAGGCACCCCAAATTTAAAAATAAGTTCCCTTGAAATTGTTCTCCTAAATTCCCAGTGACTAAAAGTCACCACAAATACTAGAGGATTTGCCTCCCACAAGCCCTTAAACACCTTGAAATTCTCTGAGACTTCTAAAAAAAAATTGACTGAAAATTGGCCAGAATCAAAACTGAAAGGGATGCTGCTCACATTCTGTTTCTATTTTGGCTAATTTTCAAGGTATGTGGGGAAGGAGGGGGAAGCAAAACCATTGCAAAACATTTTGGGTGTGTTTTGCACCCAAAATCACCTGGAAAAAATGTAATAATTTTTTTAGATGGTTTGGGGATATTGACATGCTGATGATCTCAGTCTTATAACTAATGTGAAGCTCAAAGCTCCTCTTCTTAGAGAAGGGAATACCAAATGTCATATGTTCAGCTATGAAATCTGGGATGTACTATTTTATGTCAGTGATGGACAACTTTGGTGTGGCAGAAGGGGGTCATTTTCACTTCCAAGCAACACCCCTGTTACTTGGAAGTGAAAATGCCTCCCCTTCCCGCCACACCACAGTTGTCCGTTGCTGACATCAACTAGTACATCCCAGATTTCATAGCTGAACATATGACATTTGGTTTTCCCTACTCTAAGAAGGGGAAGTTTGAGTTTCACATTAATAGAGGCGTGGGACAGACCGTCCAAAAAGGATGGTTTCCTGGCGCCCAGCTTTGGTCCGCAGGGAAGCTGCAGCCTCCAGACCGTGGGACTTCCCCGCAGACCAAAAAGAACCCACAAAAAGTGGGTTCTTTTTCCAGTGCCAGTATGACACCACAGTGTGCCAATGGCGCACTCGCAACGTTGCAATTGCGCTGCGATGTGCGGATGCTAAGCATCCGTCATGTAATGATGGTGGCGCCTATCTGTACAGGGCGCTGCCATTTTCACACCCTTATCATGTGTGAGGGGCAAGGGGCATTTAGAAGCGCTGCCCCTCACACATGACGAGGGCACCCTATCGCGCCCGTCTGGACCGGGCCTATAATTTTTCAATCTGGACTTTAGGTCAGATTGCTTTTCCTCCACTCACATTTTGGAGATCACTAGGCTGGAGGAAACCATATAACATCAGAACCCAAGGTTTACTACTGAAGCTGAACAGAGCATGGAGAAAATGAAGAAGTGGACAAACTATGGAATCCACTACCACAAGGTGTGGTATAGTGGTTTGAGTGTTAGACTATGGAGACCAGGGTTAAATTACCAGCTCAGCCATGAAACCCAGTGGGTGACCTTGGCCATGTCACATGGTCTCAGCCTCAGAGGAAGGCAATGGCAAACCTCTGAACAAATCTTGCCAAGTAAACCCCATGATAGGTGCACTATAAGTCAGAAACAACTTGAAGGCACACCACAACAACAACAATAACAACAACAGCTTGGCTGGGTTTACAAGCACACTGAATAGATTTATGGAAGTCAGAGATGTTGATGCCTACTAATCATGATGATGTTTATCCCCTCCTGTATTTCAGAGGGAGTGAGTTTCTGTATATTAGTTCTAGGGAATGTGAGAAGAAGGATGTGGTTGCACTCATATCCTGCTAACAGGGTTTCCATAGCTGGCCATTGCGTCAGTAGAATTACAGACTAGATAAGCCTTAGGTCTAATACAGTTGGTCTTACATTCTTAACTAGAAGAAACAGAAAAGGGTAGGTATTTTCCGCAGCAGTTCCGTATAAACATCAGTCACATTCTGCCTGAGAGACATTGCAGGAATGAGAGAAAATGTGTTGGAGGAATGCAGCAAGGAGAGCTCTAGGATCTTATCTGAGCAAATACCTAACTCTCTCTACACAAGACACTCATGAATTAGCACTAGATTTTACAGGCATTTCTTATAGGAGGCCTCCTAAATACTGCAGCCAGGTCCAATAGTTAATCTCAATTAAAGCTGATGCATTGAAACAAAAGAGTTTACATAAGCCCATGAAAGCTCTTGCACCACAATGACAAGTCAGAAAAGTCACTTTTTGAACAACTGCCAAAATTACCAAACCAACACAGGCATTGGGCACTGGACATCCTGTCTGGGGGGATTCTGGTAGTTGCTGTCTAACCCGTGAAGCAAAAGCAAACAAACAACACCCTCCCCACAGCCCACCCTATTGCCACTTATAAACTTATCAAGACCGTATACTTGTGATTCAGTTTTATTGAAAGAAATGCATTTCTATCTCACACTCTAACAGTGATCATGGCCTGTTACAGACTGCCTAAATAAAGCTGCTTCAGGTCTCTTTGGAAGTATGCTGTTTAAATGATGCATGCATCCTAAGAATCCAGAAGCTGTGCCAAAGCTGCACTCCAGTGCTTAGGAATGGAGTGTGGCTTTGGCGCGACCTCCGGACTCTTAGGACCCATGCATCATTTAAATAGCATACTTCCAAAGAGACCCAAAGCAGCTTTATTTTGGCAGTCTGTAACAGGCCCATATTGACTCTCAAGCCTCTAGGTTCCATACCCAAAAAGAGCTTTTCAAAACTTCACAAGTTTTTCCAAAATGCTGTGGCCAGAATCCTGACCAGGACCAGTTACAGGCAGCATATAATTCTCTTGTTAAAACAACTTCATTGACTACTGTTTTGTTTCTGGGCATGACTTATAAAGCCCTATATAGCTTGAGTCCAGATAATCTGAACGACATTATCTCCTCATAAGAAGCTGCCAGAGTCCTAAAGTCTACAAGGGAAGGCCTTCCCCCAGGGGCCCATCTGAACCTCCCCTTCTGCCTGCCACCGATCCCATCATCCACTGCCTTCTCCTAGGCCTCCTATCTGCCCCCATTATTTGACCTGCAACCCAACCCATCATCCTCTGCCTTCTCCCTGGGGCCCTTCTGCACCTCTCCTTCTGCCTGCCAACGATCCCATCATCCACTGCCTTCTCCTAGGCCCCCTATCTGCCCCCCTAATTTGACCTGCAACCCTCCCAGAGAAAGCCCTTGGACAAGTCACACTCTCTCAGCCTCATAGGATGGAAATGGTGAACCCTGTGTGAACAATCCTCCCATAGCTAGCATGTGCATATATATGATTGCTCATAGCTATAGTTTTCTACCTGCCTGTAGACCTTCCTGTACATGTATGAGTGTTTCTGGATATGGTATCAAGTAATATTTCTTTGTTTGCATTTCTTTTCAGATCCTGCAGCATGCTGGGGATGACATTTCTGGACACTGCAGCATCTGAAGTTGGGACCCCCCACTTTTTGCTGGACTTGCTTGGGGGAATACCTTGCCCGGTCTATCCTCAGTGTGTTCTTCTGAACTTCCCCAGCACCAACTTGTACAAAAGCCCAGGAGACAAGCAATCGTTAAATAAAAGATTTTAATTATGATTTTTGGTCTATCTATTTACTAAACTGCCGGATATATATGCATACATATATAAATGTATATATACATCACCAGACACAGAGCATATGTGATTTCATATGTGTGAATATATATATAACTATGTGTGTATATATATATATATATATATATATATATACACACACACACACACACACACACAGACATGACACCCTCGGAGGGTGATAGAGTCTCCTTCCTTGGAGGTCTTTAAACAGAGGCTGGATGGCCATCTGTCAGGGATGCTTTGATTTGGATTTCCTGCATTGCAGGGGGTTGGACTGGGTGGCCCTAGTGGTCTCTTCCAACTCTATGATTCTATGATTCTATGATATATACATAGACAAATATATACATACACATTCAGAAATGCACACACACACCTACAGCAAATTACGTTGTATATATTTCCCCCCCCACACAGATACATATATATATATTTGTACCTATGTGTACATACATACATACATACACACACTCATACCCATACCCACACTCTCTCACACACACACGGACCCCAACAGATCCAGGGAATATGTAGGTGTGTGTGTGTTTATAAATATATAACACACACACACACACAGAGAACATGTAGTAACAAAATTATAGACATACATATGCATACATATATATATGCAAAACCACAAACAGAGCACATGAAACTGTGCATATGCATATGTGTGTGTGTATACTGACACGCAAACAGCCAACATGTACATATATATGTGTGCATATATAAATACATACAAACACACCCACACACAGAGCATATGTACTTCTATGTGTGTATATAATTTTCATATGTGTGTATATACACACACTCTTACACACAGACACTCACACACCTAGAGCTAATGTAATCATATATATCTCCATATATATATATATATATATATGTGTGTGTGTGTGTGCACACACACACACACACACACACACACACCTAGAGCAAAACATATATATATATTTCCATGCCTATGTGCATATACATACACACACTCACACACACACACGCAGAACCGGGCATTGCTAATTTGTTGCAAGGGAAGGTAATTGTTACATTAAAACCAAGCAGGAATGTAGAGAGGAAACAGTAACGGACACGTTGTATCTCATTGTTAACGTGCAGGAGCTTGCTCTCCAGCTGTTTACCGGGCTGTCATGCGAGGCACGAAAAACAGGAAAAGGACGTGACCTCCCTTTTCACCCCAGAAGCGTTTAAGGTCGCGACCCATGCAGAGCACCACTGAGCATGTGTGAGGCGGCCGATACGAATCAGCCAATCCGCATGTTATTTTTTTTTTTTCAACATAATCTGGCCATGCTTTATGTAAAGGAAATCTTTCTGCTTGACACAGCTTCGAGTAAACCAGGATGAACCAATGGAGGACTATCCTGTGAAGCTAGAAGATGGTAGGGAAGAAGATTCAAGAAGTGCTGCCCACCGTTATGGTATGGGACATACGAATAAGGATCAGATGAGAATTAATGTTATCAATGAAATCCTGAGCACAGAAAGAGATTACATCAAACACCTGAAGGACATCTGTGAGGTAAGATGACATGCAGATATGCATGATATACAAAGAGCTTCTGGGCCATTTTTTTAAAAACACATTTATGTTTGGAATCTGAGATTCTTTAGTAATTCTCCAAATTAGTGTTGAATTCATTACTGCATGAATATTCTACTGTTGATCTACTTTTTTTTTTTCAACAGTAGATCAATCCGCATGTTAAGGTCCAGTTTGATAAAATATTCTGCACTCAATGCACTTCGCGCGAATGCGCATTGGGCAATTCGAAACCCACCAATGCGGAAGGACTCCCAGGTATGAAAGTACATTCGTGTTAGCACGCGAATTAGAATCGCCCAGTACGCAAAAGCCGCAGTTCCGCGCTGCAGAGACCCCATCTGATAAATGCCTCAGTCCCACCAACATCACAAGCTTGCTTGCTTAGAACATGAGAGAGAGCCTTAGTACAGGAGCGTGGCTTTGACATGGCTTCCGGCCTCTTAGGATGCATGCATCATTTAAACAGCATACCTCCAAAGTGACTTGAAGCAGCTTTATCTTGGCCTGTCTGTATGAGCCCTTTCTTTCGGAGCTGCTTAGGGAGCTCTGGGGAAAAAAGGTGGCAAAAAACAAATAAAGTAAGTAAATAAGTTACCTATAGATTGCCATGCTAGAAATATTCTACAATCTCTCTCAGATTTTATATCTATCTATCTATCTATCTATCTATCTATCTATCTATCTATCTATCTATCTATCTATCTATCTATCTATCCATCTATCCATCCATCCATCTATTTCATGGACTCATAGAAAAAGATGCATTTTAATAAATGAAGTCCTGCAGACTTGTGTTCTTTTCTACATATCATGAATTCTAGCAATGTTTTTTATTTATTGACAACCTGGCTAGGTTTAGTACAGCTGAAAATATTTTGTTGGATGTTCTTCAAATCCTCTTGTTCCTTGGTCAGACACTGAATTGGAGACTTCATTGCAAGTGATGTCTCAATGCTGCTTGTAACAATAAACATTCTTTGTAGTGTCATGGACTTGATGGAGCCTTTTTCTCTTCATAGTGAGCCAAAGCTAATTGGAGACTCCAAAATCATCCAGTTATTTCTTTATTTTATTGCATCATATAGGCTTGGTTCCTTCTTCTTTGACCACAGCATTTTCCGTGATGGTTTGATCTCTTAATAAGTGGGTGGTTGGGTATTTAGAATATGGAATGTTGCTCTCTTTGAAGTCAGTGGGGCAGTGCTTATTTGCATCAACCAAGGATCCATTCCTTAATCTGAAGCGATCCTAGAATAATCCCCCCTCCCTTCAAAAGCATCAAAAGATTGTATTGAAAGCCCATTAAACTGAAAGTCCTCCCTCACAGGAGGCTAATTTTTCAAAACATTGCACTATAAATTGGGATTTGGATGCACTAGAGTTATTAATATTTTTAATATCTGTTAACTTGATTTACCAAATGCATTCCCTCCCTCTCCCCCCCCCCAAAAGAAGATTCATTGTGACAATTCTTTCCCTTATATGCCTCCTTTCTTGGATTTCAAGCAATGGAAGGAAGGCTCCATTCTGAACTAAGTTCTATAGATTTTGTGGGTTTTTCAGGCTATGTGGCCATGTTCTGGAAGAGTTTATTCTTAACATTTCGCCAGCATCTGTAGCTGGCATCTTCAGGGATGAAGACCCACAAAAAACTATGGATGTTGGCCACGAAAGCCTTCAGCTTCACATAAGTTCTGTAGAGTTTATTGCCAATGCTCAAAATCCTGTGACCCCTTAAAGATGAACAAGTTTTGTTTGCCATAGACTCCAACCCACAAAATCTGTGGAGGTAAAATATCTGATACCTCCATGACAGAATTGTAGAGTTGGAAGGGGTCTCCTGGGCCATTGACTTCAATCCCCTGCTCAATGCAGGATGTCCAGCTAAAGCATCCTAGGCAGGTAGCTGTCCAACCTCTTTTTGAAGACATCTAGAGAAGAGTTTTTGCTGAAGCAAGAGGACACTACACTTCTAGAAGCAATCTTCCTGAAAGCAACACAGCCTGTGGAGACAGAGTTCAATTTTGACAAATGAATGGATGGCATCCACTTAGATCCCAATGTCTTTGTACAAGAAGAACCTTAAAGTTTTGTTCCTAAATTAGAAAACAGTGAACAGATTCACGTGGGGAACATTTTTTTAACCTCTGCACTTCCCTGGAAGGCTGCATTAGCATGACCAGTAAGAAAGCAAGTGAAATCACACAATTTCAGGGTTTAGACCATTTAAAAAGTTTTCTAGGTGCTTCTAACATGTGTGCATGAGGGGCTTATGTGTATGTGTGGGCTAAACCCTTGCATTTGCAGTGGTTCTAAGCCACTTTGGCATTGGAGATTTGTACCCAAAAATTTAACAATGGTGTGTGTATGTGGGGTGGGGATCTGGAAATTTCAGGATCATACAGTCCACACTTTCCCCATTTCTGAATTAGAGCATTACACCAGAAAATATCAGTCTGGAGATTCAGGGTTTCTCTCACACCTTTGAAAGGGATCTGAAGTATTTATCTTTTTGCTGTCTCTATTCTGCCAGTGGAGAAAATATTCATGTAGATGTGTGTGTAGAATTAGGTTAGGTAAGTGTAAAACAAAGGGCCAATGTACAAGACCCACCAGTCTCCTGAGAAGGTTTTCAGAAGTGCTTTATAACACTTATTAAAGCTTTCCATATTAGAGTGCTCTATAAATAATAGTAGTAAAATGTGTATGACATAATCTGTGGTGTATGTAGCAGCATTCACATGGCATGAGAACTGAAAAATGAGGCACACATGGATATTCTCAATTGTACAACAGCTCTACAGAAAGACAACATGTATGGAGTATATGGGGGCACATAGCTGCTTGGTCACTTATTTTATTTCTAGGTTGATATTCTCTGGTAAGAAGCAACATGAACACATAGGATTATTATCCACTACATCACTATAAAATGCCCACTGTTTCTCAGACAGATGTCAGCCCAGTGAACTATGTCTTGTGCAGGCTGACTGTTTTGCCATGAACAGAATCTGGGTAAAAGAAATAAATAGTTCTCCATATTTTGAAAGGACAATGTGTATTGGTTCTTAATCTACAGTTTGGGCAAATGTCTATGTTGCTTTTAGGATGAAACAAGTTGACTTGAGCCTCCTCCAGCTAGACTGCTCTTCTTGGCCTGTGGGTTTGCTGATTATCACAGTTCATGTCAATTCTCAGAGATCTTCAGTCCTGTTTAAAATATGAAATTGAAGGAACTACCTTCTGTGAATCAGCCCGCACACATGCACCATGTGAAGCTTCCCAGCAGTGCTCAGTCATCTGGTGAGGTTTCTAGCACTTAAGCTTTACCTCGTTGCGATCTGGATGCATGAGTCATGAGCCACAACTGGCCTTCTTCCATCTGCTCCATTTGGTATCAATTTGTGCCTGGAAAAGAGCATTTCCAGTTCCCAGCTGTGCAGGTCTGCCTGCCAGGGCAATGCTGATTGGATTTGCAGCTGGGCTCAGCTTCCTCTGCTCTTCTTGCATTAGATGCTTGTTCTTGGGTAGAAAGGGGGAAATGGAGAGGGTGGGAAGATTCAAAGGCCTGTAAAGGACAAGCGACGTCTAGCGGGTGGGCTGCTCCATATCTTTAGCGCGATTGTGCCCCTCTTGCACATATATCACGATGTCATCTTCCTGTTCTTGTCTCCACCAATTATAACCAGAAAGCAAGTGACTATTAATCATCTTTTTAGAGCAACAACTCGTTGCTCCCTAAACATTGGATTTCAGAAGAACTTCGTAGGACTGCAGAAATGTTTTGTGTATTCTTTTTTTTAAAAAAAATCAAAATAATAGATCAATTCTAGATTTTGGAATATAACAGCTATTTCATAAAATTATTGGATTGTCATTGGTTAACCACTGAGAGATATGAAATGTCAAGATATGGTTTCTAGTAGAGAGATGGAGGATAAAATCTGAAGTCCTTATAAATCAGCTACTATAATAGACATTTTTGTACAGTCAGATGAAGTGCTAGTGAGTTAGAACGCTATACATATATGTAGAATCACAGAGGAAATGCGTGGAAATCTTAGTGAGAAGATGGCAAAATGATGACTAACCTCAAAGAGAAATTGAGGGTTGATAAAACATTGATATAGAGTAAGCCATCATTGCCAAATTTAGTTGCCCAGTATATTCCTTTCCATTTGATAGATTACTTGTTCATAGAACGGATGCTGCTGATTGGTAAAAACGAATTCAAGCAACCAATAGGAAGCATTGTTTGACTATTCTGGGTTAATGGGCTCTCATAGATCCAGAAAATTCCTCTAGTCTCAGGCAAAGAATATTTCACACTCCGAACCTCCCCTTGGTATACTGTGACTCGACTTGATGAAGATCTGGAGATGGCAGAAGACAATTAAAAGAGGTAAGTTCAATATTACTCTGGAGACTGTAAAAAGCAATGTAACTTCCACCAATGGTTTATATTTGTAACTATTAATCCATGTAACTCTGAAATAGTCTTCCCTATTTCTCTCAATTAGTCTTGCCAGATGATGCCTTGTATCTTTTTGGTGCAAACAATAACCTTTTTATTTTCCTGGGCTATTAAAACACTTATCGAAGTTGTTTTAGCTGGCTTCCTGGTACTATTGGATTTATTTTGGTGGTGCTGTTCATTCTGTTAGAAAAATGGTTAATTATTTAATTTCCATGGATTTTTTTTTTGGGGGGGGAAATCAACAGGTTTTATTGTTATGCTTGTAATAGCTGGTCCCAAACTTGCACAGAAATATTCAGTCCAAGTGGAAATATCAGGCTTTGCCAAAACTGGTTTAGAAATTTGCATTCTGGAGGAAAACACCCAGAAATCTGAAGTGTTCATTCAGAAGGAACTCAAAGTAATTTATGAAACAGGTCCACAAACATATCATGATCTTCATTTTGGTCTCATTAGATAACCTATTCATGACAAAGCATGCAGATTTGTATAACACAATAGACAGGCATACAGGCACATTAAATAACAGTACAGGTAACAGTTAGAGAATATGAAAGGACTAGTAAATTTAGTCAGCATTGTCCAAATTGATGTTGATGATTTTCTTACAATTTGAATGAAAGAAATTTGAGTGATACCATCTACAGTCCTTAAAAGTAGTTTCAGACCAAGTTCTAACCAAATGGCCCCAGCACAGCAATTATCTAAGAAAGCAAACCACCAAAAAACCAAACCAAATCAAAAGAAAAAAAAACCCCTCCCAAAGTTTTCTGATTGGTCCTGAATCTGTGTAAAAATGTTTATGCTGTTAACCTAGTGTAAATATCAAAACTATCCAAAGTCAGTTCATAAATGTACATTCTAGAGAGGAAAAAAAAATAAGAGAAATTTGAAGTGTTTGCTTGTGAAGTACTTGAAATAGTTGACAAATCAAGTCCAGAAAGCTATTGCAGTTTTTATTTTGGTCTCAGTTTGGTGGTTCTGTGGTCAAGCATGTGGATTTTATGGCATTGACAGACAGATGATCAGTTTAAACTACTGTATCAATTACAGGATTTTATTTTTTAAAAGAGAGACCATGTTTCTCAATGGGAAACATGAAATGGCCCAAATGGACTATTAGATTCTCTTTTAAGTATAAAACTTTATAAAAACTTTATAAAACTATATATACTTTTTTACTTTTAGTCCTAGAGAGACTCCAAAGATAGTTTGCTACCTATATATTTATAGGTTGGCTTATAAAAGCATTTAGAAGCTGCTTTATAAGACTAGTCTGTACAAAGTTGGTGACAACAATAAATTAAAACATAAAAACTGATACCACTAAAGTTCACAAAAGCAGACATCAGCACAGACGTTCAGTTATAAAATGGAAATCGGCTTAAAAATAGCAATTGCATCCTTACACAGGTAGGAATGTCAAATCTTTTAGAAAGCTCATTCATTTTACATCGAAGGGGAAAGCGAGCTGGAATAAACATGTAAAACAAGCAGCATGGACATTGCATGTTTTAGAAAAGGCTACAGAGGGACCTCTGCAGTCTGGGACCATCACTGTTCCTTGTGCCTGTCAACCAAACATATCATACCTGTGGGCCTCCTACTGGAACTGTTATGAATATCTGTTATCAGGATGCATCATGGAAGTGATGAAGGTATACACATGCCTTTATTACTTACAAGCCAAAGTTATAATCCAAGAATTTGATTTTGCCTTGGATGAAAAGAGTGAAAAGTCTGGTTGTTAGAAGGAAATGTCAAGAAAAATTGAAGTAGAACAAGCAAGTAGATTTTGTTCCAGAACATCAGGGTCATATCAGGACAGTTCAGTCCTTTCCTGGGGACTATGCTGGTATAGAGATCAGTATCTTAGCAGCTGAGAGCTGTAGATGGCTATAAGAGTTTCTCTGAGGAGTCCCAAGACTTTTGGCCATCAATATTAGAAAACCCAAATGGAAACTATAAATGCAACAATCCAATGTTCTTCTCTTTAATGACATCCCAAACCTTTCCTCTATCCCGTGTGACTCTGAAGCTTCCAGTAGGTTTTACAAGTCAGACAAAAGCTATGTGCTTCAAGACATTTTCCTCATCACTCTTGCAGTCCTTCACAGCTGGAGAAGCATTTAGAACGAAGGAAGAGATTTTAGATTCTGGACATTTTACAGCCACAAGTGCTTGGGAAAACACACATGCAGGCTCTGCCAAACCAAGACACTATTTATTCCATTTTTTGAGGCCAGGCAACCGTTTTCACCCAGTAAAAAGGCATGTCATGAACTTGTGTCCTTCCTACTCATGACTTAATCTCATTGGTGTCACAAAGAATTGAGAAAATTCTTTTAGCTGGGGTGGCAGCAGCAGTGGCGGTGGCAGTGGCACCAGCCATATATGATAGTTCTTACTTCTGCAACATGTACCTAGTTAACCACATATTACTTTCAGTACTCCATTCCCTGACCTTCATGTGTGTTATGAACCAGTGGATTTGTGTTTTCTCTACATATTTTCAAGATAATCCCCTCTCCAATAATTTTTAAAAAGAGGGATAATCCTTCCTGATTAGAATGTCATCATCTAATGTCAGTCATGTTAGCAATATTAGATCAGGAAATTCTGATTAGGAAGAAGGGGATTAGACTAGCTGGCTCATGATGACCCTTTCAGTTACATGATTCTAAGGAGTTTTTGCTCTAAAAATTATTTAGAGAGTATATAGGTGGCTCTTCTCTAAAAATTATTTAGGGAGTATAGGGTAAAGACACCAGATCCTATTTGATATTTGAATCTAAGTGGGGTTGAGCCTGGTTAGTACTCGGATGGGGGACTAGCAAAGAATACCCAGGAGCTGTAGGTTATATTTCAGAAAAAGGAAATGGCAAATGATCACAAGTATTCCTTGCCTAAGAAAATCCACTGAAATTCATGAGGGTTGCCATTAGTCAACAAGTGACCTAACACACATTTTACTCATTTTCTGTACTAGAGGTAGGAATCAGGCAGCCACCCAGATGTTGTTGGAATACAGACTTAATGCATCCCTAGTCAGCATAGCTAATTATAAGGATTACTGGGAGCCTGAAATCTAACATGTGGAAGGTCACATGATGCTCTATTCTTGATACTAAGAACACCTCTGTATAAAAGGTGCATGTTACCCCTGTGTAAATGTTCACATAATGATCAGATGTCCTGAGATGCCATGAATGACTATAGCTTGGTTTTTTGTGGGTTTTTCAGGCTATGTGGCCATGTTCCAGAAAAGTTTCTTCCTAGAAAAGGAAATTATGGATGCTGGCCATGAAAGCCTTCGACTATACTCTAGCTTGGATATTCCACATTCTTACAAGGAAACAGTATGGATGACAGAGACACACTACTAACAACTCAGCTGTTTAATTCTGTTTCTCACATGGAACAGTTTCCATATCCACATTTAAGAATTCATAAAAGCTACAAACACTTTACATGACAGTTGCTTTTTTCTATTTTTACCCTGGGGGTTCTTGCACAAAGCACATAGAAGTGGAAAAGGAAGACACACATTTCTAAAGACACTGTGAACAAGCACTGGGAAGCAGAGGCCAAACAGATGTCTCTGGTGCCTGTTCCAATATCTGTTAATCTGCCACACTGGATATCTTGGAAGTACTCCTACACACAGTATCATTCTGCACTCAATAGAATTAGCCCTCCACATTTATGACTTTACAGATTTGACTGTTGGCACATTTGATTAATATGTTCTTTCTAGACCTTTCTAAGAGCCAGCCACGGTGTAGTGGTTTGAATGTTGGGCTAGGACCTTGGAGACTAGTGTTCAAATCCCTGCTTGGACATGGAAACCCACTGGCAAGTCATATTCTCTTAGCCTCAAAGGGAGGCACTGGTAAAACCCCTTCTGAACAAATCTTGCAAGGAAACCCTGTGATAGCTTTGCCTTAGGATCCCCATAAGTCAGAAATGACTTGATGGCACACAACAAAGAATCTGTAGGTCCATCAGCATGACTCTGCTGGACATTGACTGTAGAGTTGTGCTGGAGGATTTAGAGATTCCTAGAGAAAGCACCTCTCTAGGCATTTGTAGTTCCTCCAGCATGATTCTGTGGTCAATCTCTGGTAGAGGTTGACCACTGGGTTGCACTGGAAGACCTAGAGATTCCCAGAGACATGTTGTCTCTGGTAATTTTTTTAAAATTTGTAGCCTTTCTACTTTTGTGGGGGTCTGTAATCCCAGCAAATGTGGAGGGCCTATTGTACAATGTGCCCTTGGCTTACACAGGGGATCCGTTCCGGACTCCCTCACATAAGCCGAATTCAGTGCTTGCTCAAACATGTGAATGGGGCTCATGCATGCAGTGGTGCGGTCGCGTGCGCATGCCATGGGCATGCGCCCCATTCATACTTTCTGCATATGTTGAAAGCTGCGTATAGCGTGCCTGCATATGACATGGGTGCACTGTATTTGTTTTCATTACACTGAATTAGAAGTGAGGTGCAAGACAGTGTATGTGTACATGTCTTCATGTTGTCTGTCATTTATGGCAGGCCCATGAATTTCATAGGGTTTTCCTAGGCAAGGTATATTCAGTTAGGTTTGACAGTTTTTTCCTCTGAAATATAACCTACAGCACCTGGTATTCATTGGCAATCTCCCAAAGAAGTACTAAGCAGGGCTGACTGGGCTTAGCTTCCAAAATCATAAAGGATCGGGTGCCTTTGGAGTATTTAGCCATTCTGTAAGACAATAGGGTCTCCTACAGAGAAATCCATGTTTCTTTTCCATCCATTTGGTACTTGCCTGTTTTGTTCCTCTGGGTAAATATCTCTGACATTTGTAGGGATGAAGATACAGGATTTTAATCAGGAAAAGCATGGGCAGAAAACTTCATCATTGTTCTTCTGAGCCCTGGTTACAATCCAAATAGACCACCTCTTCCCATCTGCCATGTCACTTTATTAACATTTTACTTTTAAGCAGGTCATCTAATTTGATGTTTCATCATCAGCCTCCATTTTCAGTTCCCACATCCCATAAAGACTAGGTTCCTCCAGTTTGATATTCTGTACCATCCTCCCTCCCTCCCACCCTCAACTGGGCCCCTCTATAGCTGCTGGATTATAACTCCCCTCATTCCCAGCCACACAGGAGCTGTAGTCCAACACATCTGGGAAGCTCAGGGGAAACTGCAAGGAAAAATGTTTTAAAATCCATATTGCCATGACTTTGAGGAGGGTGTAGTGGTTTTAGAGTAGGACTATGACTCAGGAGACCAGAGTTCAAATCTCTGCTCGACCCTGTAAACTCACTGGGTGACCTTGGTCAAGTCACACTTGAATTTGAATTGAAGAAGCATGGATTTACATTTCTGTGCTGGGTGACTGGAAGTCCTCCTCTTCCAAGACATGTCCTCTGTTTCAACCTTCTGTCCTGCAGGAATTCAAAAATGTCCTCCCTTGTGAGCATGACTAAGAAGTATGCACTTACATTTATAGGAATGTTTTTAGCTTAGATTTGGTCATGTACTCCTTTATTCTTGACTTTTTCTCTTATTATTTGGTCGTATCCCACATTTTTCTTGAACGCCCAACAATTTCACTGAAATATTTGGCCATATCCTACATCTTTTTTGAGCAACCTACAATTTTATTGAAATATTTGGTCATAGCCTACATTTTTCTTGAATGCTCTACAATTGTCTTGAAAATATTTGGTCATTATCCTACATCTTTCTTGAATGCCCTGCATTTTCCTTGAATTATTTGGTCAGGTTCTCCATGTTTTTCTAGAATGTCCTCCTTTTGTGACGAGGAGAACACCTGGCAGTGATGTCACTAGGGCTGGTGTCACCACTCCCACTGTCTCTTAAAGCATTTTAAAGGAAGCAGGTGAATGCCACAGCCCTTTCTGCCAAAAGGTAAGTGTTTGAGGAGCAGTGGTGTCACCCCCCCCCCTTAGGGTGTCTGCTGGTGGCATCAGCAGGGGGTGCAGACTGCATCAGGTGACACCCTAAGGGGGGTGACACCACTGCTCCTCCAACACCTACCTTTTAGCAGAAGTGGGCTGTGACGTTCATCTGCATCCCCTGCTGATGCCACTGCAAGTGACTGGGGGGAGCAGGGGGGTGGACCATACCAGCTGACACCCTAAGGGGGGGGTGACACCACTGCTCCTCCAACACCTACCTTTTGGCAGAAATGGGCTCTAGCATTCATCTGCTTCCCTTTAAAATGCCTTAAGAGATGGTGGGAGTGGGTGAAGCTCAGCGGGAGGAGAAAGGAGACCCTTCGAATTTTTTAAAATTAAAATTTCAAATGTCAAAATTTTAAATTAAAAAACTGAATTTTTCTTAAAAATATTTTTTCAATTTTCTTTAAAAACATCACGTTAACCAAATCTTCACTAAGTATATATAAATACATTTATGTTGTGTATACAATATTGTAATTTATGTCACAACTACAGTGGTCCCTCCACATTTGCTAGGGTTAGGGGCACAGGACCCCTGTGAAAGTGGAAAAACCACAAATAACAAAAACACTATGTTTATACTGGTCCTCCTATGCAATTCTGTGGTGAACACCTGCCAGACATTGACCATAGAATTGTGCTGGAGAAGCTACAAATGCCTAGTGGATTGTTCTCCCTAAGTCCGTCAGTGCAACTTTTGGTTAAAGTTGACCACTGAGTTGCATTGGAGGACCTAGATTATTTCTAGAGAGAACACACTAATACAATCTGTGAATAATCAAATCAACAAAAGTCAAATCCACAAATGTGGAGGGACGACTGTATTAGCATTACATCCAATGATATATGGGAATTACAATTTATGAGTAACATTAGTGCAAAAAATATGTAGAGAGATCTTGAGACTATCTGAAAGAAAGAAATTGCCAGCATGAGCTTTTGTAGACTTCAGTCAACTTCTTCAGATGCATTTCATGGAATCATAGAATCATAGAGTTGGAAGAGACTGCAAGGGCCATCCAGTCCAACCCCCTGCCATGCTGGAAATCTCAGTCAAAGCATCCCCGACAGATGGCCATCATGGCCATCCAGCCTCTGTTTAAAGACCTCTAAGGAAGGATACTCCACTACACTCCAAGGGAGAGTGTTCCATTGTCGAACAGCCCTTACTGTCAGGAAGTTCCTCCTAATGTTGAGGTGGAATCTCTTTCCCTGTAGCTTGCATCCATTGCTCCGGGTCCTAGCCTCTGGAGCAGCAGAAAACAAGCTTGCTCCCTCCTCAATATGACATCCCTTCAAGTATTTAAACAGGGCTATCATATCACCTCTTAATCTTCTCTTCTCCAGGCTAAACATCCCCAGCTCCCCAAGTCGTTCCTCATAGGGCATGGTTTCCGGACCCTTCACCATTTTAGTCGCCCTCCTTTGGATACGCTCCAGTTTCTCCACATCCTTTTTAAATTGTGGTGCCCAGAACTGGACACAGTATTCCAGGTGGGGCCTGACCAGAGCAGAATAGAGTGGCACTATTACTTCCCTTGATCTAGACACTATACTTCTATTGATGCAGTCTAAAATAGCATTGGCCTTGTTAGCTGCTGCATCGCACTGTTGACTCATGTTCAATTTGTGGTCTACTTGGACTCCCAGATCCCTTTCACACGTAGTCTTGTTCAGCGAGGTGTCACCCATCCTATATCTATGCATTTCATTTTTCTGCCCTAAGTGCAGTACCTTACATTTCTCTGTGTTGAAATTAATTGTTAGATTTGGTCCAGCTTTCTAGTCTATTAAGGTCATTTTGAATTTTGATCCTGTCCTCTGGGGTATTAGCTACTCCTTCCAGTTTGGTGTCATCTGCAAATATGATAAGTTGGTGGAGCGGAAGCCAGGCACAGACATATATATGCCATGGGTATGTGAGGATGTCAATTCAAATTCAAAATCTTTTTGGTATAGAAATGAAGTAGCAAATCGAGTTTTAACTATGGTCATTAGTGATCAAAGACATTGGAAACTGGCCAACATGTATGGAAATGACATTCTTACACACCAATGGCATATACACTTGTTTGAGGCCCAAGTGCTGCACGAACTTCCAACCTTCTGATTTCCTGATCATCAGAACTGATGTCTTAAGGCAACACATCCCTAGTTTGGTTACCAGTCCTGAAAAACACTAAAATCAAGAGCCAGCAAAAGGCAGATGAAAACCACTCAGGGGGGTGGTGGTGGTGGTGGTTCCCATCAGACAATGATCACTAATTAAACTGACACTAACCCTACTTGCGTATCTTCCTACCCTGAGGCCTTGCCATTCAACAACAGAATAATGCACAGGTGAACACTGATACCACTCCTCCCAGCCCAGGGTCACACAGTATGTGTGTGTGTATGTACACACACACACACACACACACACCACTGTCTTCCATGCCAGCATGATTTGAAGATGCCAGCCGCAGCTGCTGGGGAAGGGTCAGGAATAAACTCTTCTAGAACATGGCCACCTAGCCTGAAAAACCCACAAAAAACCATCTCTCTCTACATACTTATTTGGCAGATTGGTGCCAAAAAAAAAAAAAAAAGCATGACTAAGGCTGCTGTGGGCTGTGAAATGGGAACAGGAGGAGGAGGAGGAGGAGGTCAATGGGTGTGTGCGTGTTACAGTGACACCATGAGTTAGCACACGTGTGTCACTAACCCTAGGGACACCACTGGTCACTTGGGACACCCTGGACTGAGGCAGGCTTTGCCACCTGCCTCCCTTCAGGTCTGGAGTAGCAGCAGAGGGACTGGCGCCACCCTTTTTGCAGCAGCAGCACCTTCTTCCTCAGCCTGAGCTGCTTCCCTCCCTTTCTGCCCTCCTCTTCCCGCCCACCTTCTGCCTCCCTCTTTCCCCTCGCCTCAAGTGCGGACTCTCTAGTTTGCACGTAGCGAATGGAGGCTGTCTCCTCCTCCTCTCCTCCTCCTCTGCCTCCCTTCCTCCCCTCTGCCTTTCTCTTTCCCTCCCTTTTCCAGGGATGGATGGAGGAGGGTGAGAGAGAGAGAGAGGCTCCAAGGAGGCGAAGCTCCTCTCCCTCCCTCGCCCTCCATTCAGCCTCCCCTTTTTCCCTCACCGCCAAGCAGGACTCTACACAATAAAAAAGAATACAATACTCGTGAATTCATGCTTTCTAGGCTTGTAAAAAAAACGAAGTATGTCGAGAGACAGCTCTTCTTGTAGCCCCTTGGCAGCAGCAACTTTCCTAAACTAAGGTCTCCTTCCTCAGGTGCTTTTGGTGGTGGTGG